>NC_092501.1:5776014-6109943 GCF_047511675.1 Marmota flaviventris
CCATGGCACGGCCCTGCAAGGGGCCACAAGGGTTCCCCGGAGTCAGACACCCACCCACTGGGAATCTCAGTGTCTGCAGAGTTGGCAAACAGCAGGCTCCATGGCAGATGAGATCATGGACATTTGGTGAATCACAGAAGGAGGGGCCCTCCTGAGAGCTTGCCTGCTCCCCAGGAGAGGGAGGGCAGCTCCACAGGACTTGCTCCCAGGACTTGCTGACCCTCAGGGGAACACAGGGCTCCAGAAGGCTAGAGGAGCATTGTCTGGAACCACATGATCGAGACCCACTAAGACTGACTGTGACTTCAGAATCGGAAGCCGCTTTCCTGGGACACAAGCTACTGACTCATTGCTTCAAGCAGGTGACTCTGCCCATCTGACAGATGGGGCCGTCTCCATGTCCGCAAGGCTGCTCGGGCTCCCGTGAGTGGCTCAGGTAGCACGAAGAGCCAGATTCCTGTCTGGGTGTTCTGCCTCATGCTGCCCGTGGACATGAGCCATTCTGTTGAGAGGTCTCTCTGCTCCTGTGTGGTTGGTAGGTTCCTCTCCTGCGGAAACTGTTTGGTTTTGGTGGAGGAAGACCACGTGGAGTGTTAGTGATGGCCGTCCATCCCGGGCAGGGCCTGGCCTTTGGACTTGGCTCGTGTGCTGCCTAAGGGGGTGCAGGGTGGTCAGCACAGCCAGCTGGACTGGGAAGCCAGCAGAGGCCAGTGTGAGTGTGTGGTGAGCGGGAAGGGGAGGGGCTGCTCCACCGCCCACCAGAGCTCCTCTGGCTGGGCTAACAAGGGCCCCGATGCATCACCCTGGCAGGCAGCTGCTGGACGTGCCTTCCTCTGGGCAGGCTGTCCTGTGGGGCAGAGGGGACAGAGCCAGTCAGCACCTCAGCTGGAGGGGGCCCCTCTGCCTCTCCAGCTGCCAGAAATGAGTGTTCTGTGCCTGGCCTTGGTGTTTACTCTCACCACTGTTTTCTGATTACCGGGACCTTCCTGGTTCTAGCTTTTAACTCCCTAATTCAGCTCCCGGTGGGGGATTCTTTCTCACTTATCTTCCAAATTGACACCTCCCCCATCTCCCTGGTATTCCTATCTGAAGGTGTTGATGGGTGCTTAGCACCCATCATGCCACTGGTCCCTGAAATCTCCAGTCTGGGGCTGGGAGCCAGCCAGTGGGGCTGGCCCCTCTGTGCCTGGCACCCCTCTCTGCCCATGGCTTGCCCGGCCTCTGTTCCTGCCCTCTGCTCTGCTTGGAATGGTAGACTTTGTTTCTCTGAGAGTCCCCTTGTTCAATTTGCAGCTGCAGTTCCAGGAGGTGACATTTCTCCATCACATCCATGCCCCACAGCACCGTGGGCATTCTCTGTTCCCTGTGGAACAGAGCAAAAATTTTTGTCATCAGGGCCACCGAAATTCCACAGTCCTGCAACCCGATTTTAATGACTTGCACTGAAGCTTGTGTAGCGATGACAAAATGCAATTGCTTACAGTTTCCCACCCACGCTCGCCTGCGCTGCCAGAGCCCCAGCCAGCCGCACTCTGCCGTCTCCTCACCAAGGAACCTCTCCCAGCGAGGCGAGCCTGGCGTAGGCTTGAATGGAATGTGCGGGAATTCTCATCACGATTCCGGGAGCAGAAGCAGGCGGCACTGCCTTTAAGATTAATTAGAGGGTGAGGGCCCACGCCCACGCCCGGGAGCCCGCGGCAGGCCGTGAATTATGTTCTCAGTGCGCTTCAAGGGTTCCTTCCTCCACATCATCTCCCGGCTCCCCCAGCCGTTCTCAGACATTTGGCTGCGCACATTGACTCAGTTTTGGTTCAGTCTGAGCACCTCTTTGAGAGAAGCCAGGGAAGAAGCCAGTGGCAGGGTGCTGGCATCTTAAATGACCTCTGAGAGTTCCCCTCAAGGGCTTGAGCAGTGCACTTGGAACATGGAACCTGGAGGACCTGGGAACTTTGTCCTAGGAAATCCTGTTGCCCATTTTCACGAGACCTCTACGCTGAGAACGTTCTTTACATTTTTAACGGGTTGGTGAAAATACATTAAAAGAAGCATAATCTTATGTGATGAGGAAATTAAGCAGAAGTCACGTTTCATTCTTCAGAAATTAAGCTTAGAGGAACACAGCCACGCCCGTTTGTTTACATAGGGTCCCAGGCTGCTGCAGTAGCCAAGTTGAATCCTTGTGTCACAGGTAGTGTTCCCCTTGGAGCCTATGGCACTTAACCCTCTGCAGACCCACCCCCGGGACAGAGAAGCAGGTGCCCCTGTGAGGGTGCCTTTGGTACTCCAGCCGCTGCCAGAGAAATGCCGAGCTAAGGTCTCTTCCTCGGGGCTGAGTTCTGTTTTTTGGTGATGCCCCCGAATGAGGTCACTCTGGGTTGGAGCGTGTGCCCTCCAGTGTCACAGCTGGCTTCTGGGAGTCAGGGCCGCTCTCCACGGGGAGGCTCTGTGGTGGGGACGGACACGTGACTGTGTCATGAGATGAAGTCGCTGGGCCTCCAGCCATGCACTGAGCACGCTAGCGGCTTATTATGTGCCATTTATCACTGTGCCTCGGACGTTCAGCAAAGTGAAAAATAGTTTTGCCAAAGAAGTAAAGTGGAAAATTAATTTCAGTTTTCCTCCATTTGCAAGAAAATACTGAAATTAAAGATGAAGGCTGTAATCGCTGCTGCGGTTTAACCTTTGGCTAATCTCACCCACGCTCAATGGCGGGCTGGGTACTGCTTGTTTTATCCTGAAAATGATGTTGCTGGCCAGTGCAACCGTGTAGCGAGAGGGGAAATGTCTCCTTCTCTGTGTGGCTTCCTCTTGGAGATTTCAGGGGACAGTGGCACGAGGGTGAAGAGATGGCGTTGGTAAGGAAGAGTGGACACTGTGAATTGAAAGCCTGCCACCCGCAGGGCTAGAACTTGACACACAGATGTCACGAACTGAAGTGACCTGAGACCCTCACCAGTGCCAGGCTCTTGGGCCTTTTAGCCTCCAGAACCATGAGCCAAAATAAAACTCTTTTCTTTTTAAATTTCTCAGTCTCAGGTGTTCTGTGACAGCAATGGAAACTACATCATCTAAGTCGGCTAAATCTAAGTCAACGCATCCAAAGACTAGTGGAGGCTTTTTGGTAGGTTGGTTGGTTTTTAAGCAGAGGGTTTAGCAGAGATGATCCAACTTCTCTAGGCCCATCTTTGGATCAATTCTACCCACACTGGCCATTAGTGACCATTTCAAGGGGCTGTGTCTGGCTCTGGGGCAGAAGGACAGGAGAGGAGGAAGAGTCAGGGTAGTGGGTGGACGGGCGGCCACCTGACCCTATGCCTTTCCCTGCTGCCTCCAGTGCTGTGCTCAGTGGCAGCCTGAACAGCACTGTCAGGGGCATGTGCCAGCACAGGACCTGCCCTCGATGACTGACAGGGGGCGCTGAGAGCAAAGTCAGGGAGGAAGGGAGGTCTGTAGGAAAGTGAGCCCCAGGGCCCCGAGGGCAGGGGAGCCCTGTGGGTTTCACTCCTTGGAAATGGATGGTGCAGAAAATGCAGGAAACGTCCTGCTGCTTACACTAAGGTTCCAGAGAGCAAGGGACCAGAAGTGACCCACGATACGCAGCAGCAGGAGATGGTACCACGAGGGTGAGCGAGGTCCTAGACAGCCCTCCAGACTACCAAGGATGGTGGACAATTCGGCCAGCAGGTGATACATCAAGGAACATTTCTATATCAATTACCAAGCATTTCTGCCCAAAGGGACGAGCTTCAGTGATGTGGAGAAGCCCATCTTCAGACGACCATTTTCCAATAATTCAGGAATGAGCTCCTGGCCCTTCCCCAGGTCCCCAGGAGGCCTGGCCCAGTTCTCCACTTTCCCCTCACTGCCAGATGTGGGCGGAGCCCCTGCTCCCTGGTGGTCACCCCCGTGTGGCATAAAAGGAGAAGAGCACCAGCACCAGCCATGCAAGGGTGGCACAGGAGGGCACGCTGAGGGACACGGGGCGGGGCTCTGGACGGCCTATGAGTAGACCTGGAGGAGTCTGGAGGGACTAGTAGCTGGCCCTGTGCCCAAGCAGGAAAGGAGATAGAGAGCAGCAGCTGGGTGTCCGGTCAGGTGGCTCATAGCCCCCCTGCGGGATTTCAGGGCTCTCTGGCCAGGTGGACCGGGAGCAGATTACAAGGGGCCTTATATGTCATGCTTTGGGGTTTGGATTTCATCCTGAAGACAATGAGAAGCCACTGGAGGACTTTCAATGTGGGAAGGAGGGGGCTTGATAAGGCTCAAGTTTCTGTCTTAGAAAGATGCTCTGGCATGGAGCCCGAGGCTGCTCTCGTCTGGTCCTTAATGAAGCTTGTAAGATAATACGAGATGAGGGTAGCCTGGCCTGGGGTTTCAGCAGTTGGCATGAATAAAGGTGGAGCTGGACCAGAAGAAAGCGAGGAGAGGGCTGGGTGGGTGCCTTTCTGCAGCGCAAGCAGGGAGAGATGGCTTCCCTGTGAGCCAGAGAGCCAGGGGTCTGCCAGGAGGGACAGACAGCAGCTGGGCCATTGGCTGCTGGGGAGAGAAGGCTTCTGATTCCACACTGTCAATTCCTAAAGAGAGCACTTTGGAGGAGCAGGGGGCGGGGCGGCAGGCATCTGAGGATGCGAACTTTATTCTCCCCCGGGAGTAATAGTAACGCCTTCCAGAAAGAGACAGTTCTGAAGTTGGGGGTGTGGGGAGAAAAAAGTGAAAAAGGAGGAGCAGCAAGAGGTTGTCTCCGCATATGACACAGCAGGGAAGGGGACCTCAGTGCAGTTCATCCGAATGAATCTCAAAAGCAAAACCAGAAAATTCTAGTAGGGTGTGACAGTGGTGTAATAACATTGCAAACATTTACCGACAGGCACAACAATGCCTCACGTTGTTGGAGGAGTAGTACAGATGCCTAAGACCTAGAGAGGATAAACAGCAAACTCAGGATGTGTTTATCTGAAGAGAGATGCAATTGGGGAAGGTACTGGAGGCTTCAAGTGTTTTGGTAACATTTATTTCTCATGTTGGATGGTGAATGTGTGCAATCTGCTATGCTTTATACCTCCATATGTCTTAAATATTTTGAGTTTTTTAAAAAAATCATCCCAAACTCATTACCCAAGACCATCATTTTAACATGTTTCCTAGGAGCAACTGTCCTCTATCTTATGCAGGACCCCAGCTCCCAGGGCACTGTCTGGCCCTCAGGCTTAGGATGGGGGCTCTCTCCCGGGTCTGGTCTGGGGTCACAGTTGGTGATAGTACACAGAGGTGTTCATGGTGTTGGGGCCTTGTGACGTCTGCAGGAACCTTTCCTGCCCCTTCTTTTCAGAGATCACAAAACAGATCCAAGAAGTAGGGTGTCTGAGTTGCCATTCATACTTAAGAACCCCAAATCCACAATTGTACCCTCCGGACATGAACTTGAAGGCCACCGTGCCCCTTAAGGGCTATTTGTTCTGTGCGGGGAACCTGGTTCTCCAGCTAGCAATAAGCTGCTGGTGTGTTGTGCTCAGCTGGAGTTCCACAGACTGGTTCATAAATTGAATTTCATTTTCAGAACCAGGATGAAATGAAGAAATAATTTCACATACTATACGTTTATTGAAATTATATCAAAATAAGCAATGAAGGAAAATTTCTCTTGGTAATATAATTTCAAGGATCATTTCATGAGTTTGCAGCCAGAGGAGCCTCTGAAAATGTCGAGGTTTGATAACCATGGGGGGGAAACCGTCCGTGTTCTATTTTGAGCTTGAAGGGAGTAATGGCACCTCACTGGCTCCCGTCTCCCTCCCTGTCCCTGCTCCTCACGTTCCAGTACCTCTGTGGTGTCTGCTGTTGATATTTTCAGCTGTGCGATGACATGGTGGGCACCGTTCTTTTGCATGATAGAGCACGTGAGCTTATCATTGTGGAATGCAGCAGCCATGGGCCGCTCTGCCCGTGCCACCAGCTGGTTCTGATGATATCAGAAAGTGGAGGCTCATTTGTGATTCGATGCGGGCTGAGCCAGATATTTTTCACCAGTTTTGATTAACAGGAGACTGACTCACTTCACAAACTCACAGACATTCACCAAAATTGTATAATTTAACAGAAGTTTTAGGGCAGGTTGAAATGTTAAATGGACTCAGGCATCAACAGAGTGGTGTCTTTGTGGAACGTAATGATTTCTGTCTATTTCTAAGAATGAGCGTCCTCTGAGATGAGCTAAGTATTCAAGGAGAGAGAGGGACGTCCACCTGCCAGCGCCTACCGGCATTTTCAGCTGATGCCCATCCCACTTGCTTTGACTCACCTGTGACCTTGACCAAGTGTGACCCTAGTTTGATTGGCGTATTTAAAAGCGTATGATGAGACCTGTAAGTGAAAGTGTCAGCCTCTCCAGTTCCTTTTCTTTTTTGAAGCTGGCTCTTGGATGCCTCTGTGTTTTATTTACCCACTCCATTTTTCCCCAAAGCCCAATCCATTCATCTTGTAAACATTCAAGGTTAACCCAAGGTCAGCTGGTGAATGAGTAAGAAATGCAATGCTGATGGCTCAGGTGGGACCAGCTTTGTCACCACCCAACCTTCCTTATTTAATTGCCTGGTTCTCAGGTGAAATCCTACTAGGATGTGCAGATAGCATCTTAGGAGAAGTTGCTTCTATTGTGTGGACCACAGTCAAATCATCTTCCCTCACTAAGAGGATATTTAGAGATTTTTGAGCGTTTTGAAAATTCCTGAAGAAGGTGAGTGCTGTGAGATTACAGTAAGAAGGTCTGCGGTTCCCAGGTCGAGGCACCGGATAATCAGCCTTCCTCTCTGCATCTCTTTCCTGTTTTGATGCTGGCTTGATTGTGCTATCATTTTGCCGAATATCTCACCCAGGTATAATCAGCAGGAGTAGTCATTTGAAATAAAAGTGCCTTTGACTTGCATACACATTTTCTGAGACAAAACTAAATACAGAAGTTATTTTTAGCTTAACACGTATTGTATTGCCTCTGTAGCATTTCTAGAGAAAATTAGTAGCAGGGATGGGCTGGATGAGGAAGCTATCATTGTGATAGCAAAATTAGCAAAAGGAATAGAGGGCTCACTTTTTCGTGATTACTAAGTGTATTGCACTGTGCTTAATGGATTTTTATTATATTTAATGGGATATCACAAATGTGCAAAATATGTATACAAATGTGGGTAGCTTGATGCATTTTTACATGTATGTAACCTACAATGACCACCAAATCTAGACAGACTGTCCAGTATATTGTGTCTTTTCCTTTTTTTTTTTTTTTTTTTACTCCATCTCCAGCTGCCTCATTAAGTGCCCCCATTCTGACTTCTGTTGCAATAGATTACTTTTGCCCCTAGACTGGATGGGAACAGAATCATGAGGCGTGTCCTCCGGTGCCTGGCTTCCTTTGCTTTGCATCCTATCTGGGATCCTCCTTGTTCTCATGTGTGTGATGGCCTCACATTCTTTTTCAGAAATATTCCATGGTACAGATATTACATTGTACAATGCAAAATATTTCATTGTACGATTATACCACTATTCCCTGTCCTACTGATGGTGGATATCTGGGTCCTTTCTGCTCTTTGGCTTTATAAACAAAGCCAACATAAACACTCTTGTGTGTGTCTTCAGTGGGTGTGTCAATCACTTCTCCTGAGCAAAGGCCTGGAGATAGGATGGCTGCAGCATGCACCCGCCTGGGGTTTATGCTGTGCATAAGGTCCCCAGCAGTTTTCAAGGTGGCTGTCCCACTCCACCCTCCCCTTGCGTTATGTGAGAGCCGTGGCTGTCCTGTGTCCCCTTAACACTGACATTGTTGAGCATTTTAGTTTTAGCTCTTGTGTTTTTCACTCTGGTCATTCTTATGGCTAATGGGGCTGGGTATCTGTTCATGGGCGGGGAGGGCACTAGGTACCCTTTTTAATGAAATGCCTTTTAAAGTCCTTTGACCAGTTTTTGAATCATGCTTTTTATCTTTTTCTTATTTATTTGTAGGAGTTCTTAAAATATTTAGGACATAAGATACACATCTCTTTTCTCCATGTATGGCTTAATATTTCATTCTCTTAATGGTGCCCTCTGATGAATATTCTTGATTTCTCTAAAGTCAGATTCATTCATCTTATCTATTAAAACCAGAGCTTTTTGGTGTTCTTTTAAAAAAAAATATTTGCATTCCCCAAACCCATGAAGACATTCTCCTGTTTTCTTCTAGAAGCATCACAGTTTGACCTTTCTCACTTGGGCCTGTGATTTCTCCGGAATGGGTTTGTGGTTATGGTGTGAGGCAGGGATCAGGGCTCCTCACCTTCCCCAGCAGACGTGGGCTCTTCCCCACCCCCACCCCACCTTGCCGTGGGAGGCAGGGCGTTTGACGTGTTTCCTGTCATTCAGTTCTCACGGTAACCCTACGATAAGGATACTGACTTCATCCCTACCACGAGGAACTGAGGCTCAGTGAGATTAAGTGCCTTCCCTAGCTGTGTAGCAAGCTGTGCCTTGGCGCTTCATCCTCTGCTGGGACACACTCCATGCTGAGTGAACTGAGTGACAAGGTGGCAGGGAAAGCCTGCGGGGGAGTGGGATGGTGTGGCACCTCAGGTGAGTCCTTTGCAAGCCAGCTCCTCCTGCCAGAGCTCAGCCTGGCCTCAGGTTCTCTCTCCACTGGCTCTGAAGGAGATCACTGCTGAGGTGTGTCCTGGAGAAGAGCCTTCTTTGGGTCTGGCAGCCTGGGAAGGTGGAGCCGGGTTCCACCTTTGCAGAGACAGCTCCGGTGTGGAGACCACTGTCCAGTCCTCTTCCGCTCCTCGGGAGGACGTCCTTGACTGAGAGTGCCCATTCTAGTGCCGTCACGTTTGCTTGGGTGTTGTGGGAGGAGATTCTGGACCATTGAGGAGCCTTCGGTCCTGGGTCTGAATTTAACACAGGCAAAGGTGGACCCTGTAATGGCTCCAGTCAGCACCTGAGCACAGGCAGACCGTCCCTTCCTTCAGCAAGCATTTACGGAGTGTTTCCTGCGTGGTTCCAGGCATTGACAAAACAGCAGTGGATTAGAGGTGCAACCCCCTGCTCACTAGGAACTTATGTGCAAGGAAGAATCCCTTAGAAAGCTCTTCCAAGCTGGCAGACCTGGAGTGCTTTCAGTTAAAGATCAGCTGAACTTGAGCAACCTCCACCCCAAGCTTCTCCACCCACACTGGTGTTTGGACTGCTGAGTTCTTCCAGGTCCTTAACTATTTCTAGTAAATGCTGCTTTGTCTCCCAGAGGTTGGAAACTGGAAGGTGCCTGGACGTGCCTTGAGAGGGCAGTGGGTCCTGTTGCAATGAACTCAGTCACAGGCATTGCTGTTGTGGTGCTGACACCAGGCTGTGACCCTCGCTATCATGCCGATCTTTCCAGGTTATGGTCGGCAAGGGCACACGGCATCCTTGTTAGGAAGGAAAACAGTTTGGGACTTGCTCCTGTAAACTGCTGGTTTCTGCTCCCCTCTGCCTTTTTCTTAGAGGCATTGTATGACATGACCTCTGATGCAGCCTGTGACCTAGGGTGTGAATTTAGAGTAATTGTCTCTAGTACTGGGATCGCACGCCTGGGGTCTGCTGAGATCCAAGTGGATTTCGTTTAATGAGGTTCTTTTCATTTTCTTTACTAATTTTCAGTTTTTCT
Organism: Marmota flaviventris; assembly: GCF_047511675.1. Taxonomy (NCBI): domain Eukaryota; kingdom Metazoa; phylum Chordata; class Mammalia; order Rodentia; family Sciuridae; genus Marmota; species Marmota flaviventris. The sequence goes on from NC_092501.1 coordinate 5,785,682, forward strand.
GCCTTCAGTGGTTTTGCCCATGTCCTCCTTACACACTACTGTATTCCATGGACTCAGTCCAGCTGCGTTCACCAGACGTCGGGATTTCCTATCCAGCATGAGAACCCATATCCGACAGCAAGGAGGATGAGTCTGCGTGGTGGGGCAGGAGGAAGGGAGCAGTTGAGGCAGTTATTTATTTAAGCATTTGCTTGGCACCCTAAGCACACATTGTAAATGCTCTCTCTAACCCCAGGGCAGCCCTTCAAAGTAAATCCAGTTGTCCTCCTTTTGGAGAATTAAGGATTAGAGGGATGAATGGCATGTTCAAGGTTTTGAAGCTGGGATATGAAGAACAAGGATTTACACCTGGTCCATCTGGCTCCTCCCTCCCCTCTCTGTTCACCCTAGTACCCCAAGAAGGAGAAAACACAGAGGAGGAGCAGATTCATTCCAGTGTTGAGAAGATCATGGCACTGGAACGGTTTAAAATTTAACATTTTACACACTTGAGACAGTTGTAGGCTTCTATGCAGTTTTAAGAAACGACACAGAGCTGGCTCAGAAGCCCTTTCCCTTATCCCCCGCCCCCACCATGGGAGGCTCTTAGGAAGCTGCAGTGCAACATCTCAGCAGGATGTGCCATCGGCATGCTCAAGACTGGCCCACCTCCATCAGCACCGGGGTCCCTGCTCTAGTCACACACACCTTCCTCTTGCTCCTGCTTCTTCCACACTCTGGCAACTACATGTTCTCCATTTCTGTCATTTTACCACGTCAAAAATGTTGCCTAAATGGAATCGTAGACTACGTAGGCTTCAAGTTGGCTTTTCACCAGCACCATCCCTGGCAGGTTCATCAGGTAGCGCCTGTGTCAATAGTTCATTCTGTTGTGAGGACCTGGCTGGACCTCAGTTTGCTTGGCCATCCATCACCTGAGGCCCCGGGTGCTCTCCAGTCGCTCCTGTTGTCAGACACAGGCGTTTGTGAACTCAAGCCTCGTTTCCCTGGGACGAGTGTCCTGGACTGCGATGGCTGGGTCACACAGTAGCTTCATGTTTAGCTTTTCCAGAAGCTGCCACCCTCTTTCCCACAGTTCTGTGTGATTTTAAATTCTCACCGTCTATGGATGATGCATTCTGTTTCCCTGCGTCTTTGCCGGTGTTCGGTGCTGTTGATACTTTAGTTCGCTGTTCTGAGAGGCTTGTGGTGGGATGTCACTGTGGTCTTAACTTGCGTTCCCTGTTGGCTCTGGATGCGGAACGTCTCTTCCTGTGCTTACTGCCATTTATGTCTTCTTCAGTGAAACCCACCTTCACGGCTTTTGCCTATTTTCTAACTGGATTTTTTTTTTCTTTTTTACCTTACTCTTGAGCTTTGAGAGTTCTTTATATATTCTAAATACCAGTCCTTTGTCAGACACGGGATTGCCAGGTATTCCTCTCACCTGTAGCTTTCATCCTCTGGACAAGGGCTTTCAAGGAGTAAAAAGTTTTAACTTTGATTGAGTCCAGCTGTTAATTTTTCCTTTTATGGATCATCTTTTTAGTTTCACTTCTAAGAATTCCTTGCCTATCCTTAGATCTTGAAGTTTTCTTCCAATGTTTTCTTTATATATAATGTATTTATATATATATTTTTATACATGTATATTTACATTTTACAAAATATAAAAATGGTTTGACACCCATTTTGAGTTATGAAGCTGTGAGACTTGGGTCCAGAGGTTTTTTGGCCTGTGTATGTGAAGTTGCTTTTGATTGTTGAAATGTCTGCTTCCTCCACTGAAGTGCTTGGGCGCCTTTGTTGAGAGTCAGTTGGTGCCATCTGTGTCAGGCTGTTTCTGCTCTAATCCAGATCTAACAGGTGTGCCTGCCTCCACCATAGCCGAGATTACTGAAACTGTACGATTCATCTTGAAATCAAGTAGTCTGGTTTATTCCACTTTATTCTATTTTTCTATGAAATTATTTTAGTCATTCTAATACCATTGCATTTTCATATAAATTTTAGAAACATCTTGTCTATATCTATGAAAAATCTCGTTGAGATTTTGATAGAAATTATGTTGAACCTCTATATCAATGTGGGAGGAGTTGACATCCTTACTATGTCCATTTCGTGATGTGGAATGTCTATTCACTTGTTTAGATCTTTGATTTCTTTCCTCAGTGTTGTGTCGTTTTTAACACAAAAAATGTACATATTTTGTTAGATTTCTACCCAAGTATTTCATTCTTTTGAGCAATTTTAAGTAATACTATAATTGAACATTTTTTGTGTTCATAAATTCATAGTCGTTATATGAAAATCCAGTGTTTTTCTATGTTTACTCTACATCTTGCAACACCATCGGACTCACTTATTAGTTCTAAGAACTATTTGTGAATCCTTGGAATTCACAAGGATATTCCATGAAATATTCCATGTACAGAGTCATGTCGTCTGCAAATAGGGGCAATTTTATTTTTTTTCTTTGTAGTGCTGAGGATTGACTCCAGAACCTAATGAATGCTAGGCAAGTGCCCTATCTCTGAGCCACATCTCAGCCCTCTTCCTTCCTTCCTTCCTTCCTTCCTTCCTTTCTTTTGTTTTTGATCTGTATGTTTTTGTTTCCTTATCTCATTGGCTAGAACTTCCCATGTCATCTAGAATAAGACAGTTAAGAAGACATCTTGCTCTCTTACTGATGTCACAGGAAATACATTCAGTCTTTCACCATTAGGTATAATTTTATCAGGCATAATGTTACTTGTTGATTTTTTTGGTATATTTTGCAGATTTTTCTGAGAGTTTTTGTCGTGAAGGTATGTCAAATTTTGTTAAATGATTTTTCCCTACTGATAGGATCACGTGGTTATTTTTATCTTTTTAAATGTTGATTTTTGAATACTTTTCTAACCTTGAATTTCTGTAATAAATCTATCTTGGTGATAGCATACTATTCTTTTTCACATATTAATGAAATTCTACTTACTAATATTTTGTTAAAGAACTGAGATATAGTGGCTTGTAGTTTTCTTCTTTTGTATTGTTTTATCTGATTTTGTATTTGGATAATAGAAGATTCATAAAATAAACTGGGATGTATTCTTATTTTTTTTACTAGGAAGGAATCATGTAGAATTGGTGTCAGTACTACGCTTGGGTACAGTATTCTGTGAATGTTGATTAAATCCTGTTAATCGATCATGTTGTTGAAGTTTTCTGTATGTTTGCAGATTTTCTGTGGAGGTCTATCAATAATTGACAGAGGGATTTTGAAGTCTCTAAATGTGACTCAGATTTTCCTATTAATTATCTTATTATCGGTTTTACTTCACATATTTTTCAGCCCTATATTTTGGAACATGCACATTTATGATTTCTAGGTCTTCTTACTAAATGGATCCTTTTACTCTTACATAATGTCTTTTTCTTACTCTGGTAATTTTGTTTGCTCTGAAGTCGATTTCATCTGATTTCGGTATGCCCTTATCTTTCTTTGATTAGTATTTGAATGTTATGTTTCTCTCCTTTTACTCTCAACCTGGATGTGTTGTCATCTTTGAAATGAGCTTCTTACAGACAGCAAATTGTTGGGTCATGCTTGGTCATCTACTTTGCTAAGCTGTCTCTTTTAATTTGTAAAATTATCCAATTTACATTTAACATAATTACCGATCTATGAGGCCTAAGTAAGCCATTTTATTTATGGTTGTCTACTGTTCTGTTTTTCATTTCAAAAGATCTTTTTTATTCTGCCTTCCTGTGAGTTACTGGAACATTTTTTAATAATTCTTTTATAACTTACCTGTAGGGTTTTTGAATACGTCTTTATGTAGCTTTCTGTAACTCATGCTAACCTAGGTGTCATACACACTAACAGCTTATTGATGTCCATAAACAGGCATTTTAACAGTTCAAGCCAAGCACAGACACTTCACTTTCCCTTATTTATTAATTATTTGAAATACTTTGTCTAAATTCACTTAAAACCACATCAGACAGTGTTATTAATTTTGCTTTAACCTCACAACATAATTCCCAGAACTCGGAGCAGGAGGAAAGCCGTGGCGTGCCCCAGACTCTGTCTGCAGGGTTCTTTCTTCCCACACCTCAGAATTCCTCCTTCTGCCTTTTCCGGCCAGTGTAGACATCTGCACTTAGCCCTGGTCATAGGGTAAGTCTGCAGGTCACAAATTCTCTTAGTTTTTCTTTTTTCCTTTTCATCTGAGAAGGTTTGACTTCCTCTTCATTTCTGAGTGTATTTCACTGAGCGTGGGATTCTGGATTGACATCTTTGATTTAGCACTTGAAAAATCACTGTGTATTTCTTCTATGTTCCCAGTTTTGATGGGAATTCCACCATCAAGGAAATGTTTTCCCCCCGTGATAAGATGTGTCTTTTTACCTGACTCTTTCAAAGCTTTTCTTTGGCCTTTTAAAAGCTTGATTCTGATGATTTTAGTGTGGAATTTCTTGCTTGTTTATGATCTTTGGGGTTGGCTGAGTTTGCATATTATAGATTTATGTCTATTGTCAAATTTCAGAAAATTTCAGCCACAATTTCTTCAAGTACTTTTCCATTTCTACCCTTTTCCCCTCCGATGACATGCATGTTAGACCTTTTATTAGTCTCTCAGGTCTTCGTGTTCCATCTTTCCTTCAGCCCATTTTCTCCTGTCATTAGTGTGGGGATGCGGTTCTGTCCTCTTGCTTACTGATTCTTCCCTCTGTCCCCTCCATGGTGAGCATTTGCCTTGTTATTGTATTTTTGACTGTAATGTTTTCTTCCCTTGGGCCTGATGTTTTTCACTTCTTTGCAAAGGCTTTATTTCTTTGCTGAGCTGTTCCTCTCCTTTGCTTCCCGTGCGGTTGGAACTGCTTGCTGAAGCATCTTTATCGTGGCTATTTTAATATCCTCTCAGGTAGTTCCTGCGTATTTGTCATCTCTGTGTAGACATCTACTGATGGTCTCTTTTTTTCATTCACTTTGAGATATTCCTGCTTCTTGTCATGACAAGTGATATTTTCAGTTATGGTCTGGACATTTTTGAACCATGCGATGAAGCCCCCGACCTTATGTAAGCCTTCTGCTTGAGTTGGCTTCTTCTGACTCAGCCTTTGCTGGGCAAGAGGCAGGGGCCACCTTGGTGCAGCCAGTGGAGATCCGGGTTCCTTCCTGGGATCTGCTGCTGCTCTGGGGGCTCCTCACCACTGCTGGGATCGATGGAGTGCTGGATGCCCCCTCGGCCTTCACTGATGGCTCCCTGGTGGGGAGGGTGCGCAGTGGCTTGGGCCTACCCCCTGCACCTCCCACTGTGACACTGTGGTCACCAGTGGGTGCAAAAGCCCTAGATCTCCACTTGGCCTCCTCTGGTTCCACCCAGTGCCCTGTTACTGTCAAGTGAGGGTCAAGTCCACACTGCCAAGTGGCCTTCCCAGGCCCAGGGGTGGCCACATTACTGGCAGGGACAAAAGCTCTAGTTTCCTGGCTGTCTCCTCCATCACCGGTGGCCAGTGGCGATAGGGTTCCTCCCTGTAGCCTCACAGTGTGGAAGTCCAGGTCCCCACTGGCCTTAGCTGCCATGTGGGTATCTGGTTACAGTTTTCCCGTGGGGTTTGGCTGGAGCAGAGTTGGTTGTTATCTTTGGGGGCTTCCTGTCTAGCTGGCTTGCATCTGTCTCTCCTGGTCCTTCAGCTGGAGAGCAGGTTTCAGGGGACCATTTTGGGGAGTTCTTTGCCCTTTAAGGTTTTCAGGTTTGTGGTCCCCACAGCTCCAACGAGGCAAAGGGAAGCCCAGGGAACTTATCATCCTGCCGTTCCGGGTCCCTGAGACCCTAGCTGGTTGTGCCTTTTTCCCTCCTGAGCCTACCTGTGCTTTTTATAGACAACACTCAGTAAATGCATTGCATTTTGTGGAAAGAAAAGCCATACTCTCCATCTCCCCTGGAGCAGAGTCACCCGTGACTTGAAGTCATTGGAGCTATCTTAATGTTTTTTTAAAGTTTGTCTCTAAGTCTCTGTTTTTTTTTTCTATTTGTTAAGTAATCTGTATTGAAGTGCACATTCATACACAAAAGAACTGAAGTCAAACATGTTATAGCCCAGTGAATTTTCACCAAGTGGCACAGCCCTGTGACACTGGCCTCTAGCTCACCAGGTGGACCCTGCCAGCTCTGCAGCGCCCCTCACTCCCAGACACCCCTCCCCATGAGCAGCTTCCCTCTGCCTTCTACACCTTCGGGGGCCCGAAAGAGCTGGGAAACCGCACCTGTGGGCAACGGGGGGTGGGGGGGGTGGCATCAAAGTGCTGTGCAAGGGGGGGTGGCCATATAGGGAGGCTGGCCGTGCAGAGGGGCTGTCCATATTAGAGAGGCTGACCGTGCAGGGAGGCTGTCCACATAGAGAGGCTGGCCATCAGGGAGGCTGTGCATATAGGGAGGCTGGCCGTGCAGGGAGGCTGGCTGTGCAGGGAGGCTGTCCATTGGGAGGCTGGCCGTGCAGGGAGCCTGCATCACTCTCACTTGACCTGAGGATTTCCAGAGAATGGATTTGCCACAGGGAGAGAATGAGAGAGATCGCTGTTTCAATATTATGAGAGCACTATTTAAATACTGTAAGGGTTTCTGCTCTGGGCTCTGCAACCATCTCGGGATCATAGGCCATGCACAGAGTTGAGCCTGAAATAGCCATGGCAACACTGGCAAGAAAAAGGATGATTTTAAAGATTTCTTTCCCAGTCACCCATGAAAGTGGAGCTTGCAGTCCACTGGGCCAGGCCTTTAGACCCTGGTGCTGTGCTTAGCATAATAAAAAGGCAGGAATAAGTAATTAAAGCGGCAGGAACTCTGAGAGGGTTCAGCCTCCGGGAGACCAGCTGGCTTCATATTTTGGAAAGTGGGAGTTTCTGTGGTCCAGCATCCCTTGGCATCTGTGGGAGAAGTTTCCAGCATCCACAGATCCCCAATCCACCCATGCTCAGCCCCTTGGGGGGTTTATTTCCTATAACCCACACGCGTTCCTGCATCCTATGACTCTATAAGTCATCTCCAGATTACGCCTAACACCTGGTACAGTATACATGCTGTGTAAAGGGTTGTCACCCTGTGATGTACAGGGAATAAACACAGGGAAACTGTCTCTCTGTATTCAGGACAGGCACATGTTGCTTCAGACGTTTTCAATCTGAGACTGGTTGAATCACAGAGGTACAGAGGCTAACTGCACGGCGGTCACCCCTCCTGTCCCGTGAGTCTCTGGGTGAGAGAGCTGAGTGACGAGGCACCCAAGCCGAAGGAGGTCGTTGGGAAGCGTGGAAAAGCGTGGGTTGGGTGCCGCCCGCAGGGTCTTGGCTGGAGTACAAGTTGCTTGCTTTCTGCAGGGATGCAGGCACGTGCCCGCGCTTGTCTCGGGAATGATGGTGGTTACCAATGTTCTGCCCGCACCAGGGGTGGGAATTGGCTTCAACAGCAGCCCTCCTACCCAGGCTGATCAGGAAGGAGGGAGCAATACCGGAGAACCACAGGCCAGCAGAGGTCTCGCCCCTTTGGTGGCTGGCGCAGGGAGATGGGTAGGCCAAGGCAGGGACAGACACCCCCAGGAAAGCGTGGCTTCCGAGTGACTCTCCCAGGCCCTGCCTGCGTCATGCGGTACTCCCTCAGCTCACTTAGGGAAAATCGATTGTGCTCCAGCACTGTGTGTGGCGGCTTTGCAGTTCCTTTCCACCTAATTCCATTATTCTTCTTTATTTTTATTTAAGGTAATCTTTCTAAAAGCTCCGCTGACAAAGCAGAAATGCCAGTATCACTAATTGTTGATGCTTAACGGAACAAGGCTCTCCCAGGTGCTTTCTGGAGGATATGTTTCACGACTTATTTTTAGTGTCATTTCTAGTGATGGCCCCAGTGGGGGGATGTGGCCTGGAGCACCATTGGGGCAGGGCAAGTCACTGATGGAGGGGATGGTGGCACCCCAGAGTGGCTTGGCCAGACCTATAGACAACAGACTGCCCTCCTACAACACCTCAGCCACGCTCTGTGGGCAGCAGGTTTCAAATCGTAAGGGAAATTTGAGGTCCATACATCACCAGCAGCAGCCCTTGAGCCAGGCTCATCCCTTGGAGGTATTTGGTTGGGTTCAAAGAGTTTTTGTCATTCATTTTGAATCCACTGACAGTATTAAAGAGTTAGAAGATTTCTCAAAAAAACAGAGTTTCTTTTAAAAAATGAGAAGGTTTGGCAACACCAGGCCTGTGATGAATGGAGCTGAATCAGCCAAATTAGCAGGACCACCCCTGGGGAGGGGGCTGTCCTGTGTCCCAGCCCCACCTGCCCACTTTCCACCTTGTGGCACCTCCCTGCTTCTGATGCGGACTCTTGTGACCCTGGTGAGTGGCCTGGGAGAAGATGGCCTGGAGGGAGCCCCAGCAGCAGCAGAGTCCTTCGGGGAAGGTCAGCTGGTATCAGCTTTCAGAGTGTCCTTCCCACTTCTGTTTGAGAAAGGATTTTCTTGAAAGTAATGGCACGGCTAATGAAAATTGATTTTTCCCTCCAACAGTTTATTTTCCAGAGAACAAACACAGGGAACTCTTAAGCATATGTGCCAATGGTAGATAACGCAGGCAGGGAGTCACTGGGTCTGTGGCCACCACAGGGGAAGCATGTTAGCTGCTGGCCTCAGCCATAAGCCACTGGCCTGCCTAGGGGACTTGGGGGAGGCCTGCCCACCATCACCCTTCCCTGCACCCTCAGCACCCTCTGCCCACAGCGGCACAGTCCTCTTTGCCTTGGATTGTAGAAACATGGTGAATTATCAAATGCCCCGCCCACATGTCAACCCTGAGGGCTCGATGACACCCCACATTCATGGCACCTAAGGTGTGCCAGGTGGACTGCCGTATGCTTACCTGAATTAACTCATCGCATCTTCTGAAGGGGCCTTTGAGGCAGGTGTGGGAATCATCCCCATTTTTCAGATAAAAGAACAGAGCAGGTTGGCCCTTCATCAAAGGCAGAGCTGCAGGTTTGAGTGTGTGGATGTGGTGTCGTGTCCAAGCAGGGTGGCACTTGAGTGATTTAAGTTTATTACAGCCACATTGTGGAACTGCACATTATACATCGTAGTATAAATTACTCTGTGCATACACCTTTATGGCTGTGTGGACTTGTGTACAGGAACCGCATGTGTAATTTATGGGTGATTTAAGGGGTGTTCAAGGGCAATTAGAGACCAACTGTTCTTCGGGTTTTCCTTTGGGGCTCTCAGGGTAACCAGGAGCACACAGTTGCCGGATTTTTAGCTTCAATTTGTTTCATTCTATAAACAAATAAAACAAGTGGACATATCTGTCTGCCTGTCTTGAGATACATGTGGCATTGAATCCTAGAAGAGAAGTCCCCAGGTCACAGGGCATGTGCATTTCAGGTTTTGACAGACAGTGCTAGACTCTCCAGGGCTCTGCCCAGTGGCACCTGAGCCAGCAGCATGGGAAGAGGCCACCCACAGCTCCACTCAGATCCACACGGATGTGTGTGTGTCTACGTGTGTGTGTGGGCACCAGGTTAAGAGAAAGCCGAGGTCCCTCACCATTGCTTCTTTTAATTGATGTAAAATTCATAGGCATGAAATTAGCCATTGTAAAGTCAGCACCCCAGGGGTGTTTAGTACACCCACAGTGTGGTCATCCACCACTGCTGCCTATCTCCCCAACACTCCCGTTGCCCCAAAAGAAAGCCCATAACCTTTGAACAGTCCTGCCCTGCTCCCCAGTCCCTGGACACCATGAATCTGCTTCCCACCTCCTTGGATTTGCCCATTGTGACATTTACTATAAAAGGAATCTGCAGCACATAGCCTTCTGCGTCTGCTTTCCACCTTTCAGGAAGAGGTTCTTGAGGGCTGTGCACACTGAGGCAGACACCAGCACTCCATTCCTTTTTGTCTGATCTGCATTCTGGTGTGTGTGTGTGTGTGAGAGAGAGACAATCTGTGTATCTACGCATCCGTCAATGGGCATTTGGGGTCGGCTCCTTTTGGCTCTTGTGAACAGTGCTGGTAAGAACATTTTTGTAAGAGCGTTTGTCTAGTGCCTGCTGTCTGTTATTTAGGGTCTGTATCTACGTCATGTGGTCATAAGGTGATTTGTATTTAACTGTTCCAGGAACTGCCAAACTCTTTTCCACAGCAGCTCCCTGCACCGTATTCCTCCATGACACCGGCAATGGGTGTGTTTTCCTTTCCCTACATTCTCACCAACACTTGTTATTTCTGTTTTGTTTTGGTATCATGATAACCTCCTAGTGGGAGTCAAGCGGTTTCCCATTACGGTTTTGATTTACAGTCCCTAATGACTAATGACATTGAACATCTTTTCATGTTCTTGTTGGCCATTTGAATATCTTTGTGGAGAATTTCTGTTGAGGTTCTTTGCCCGTATTTAAATCAAATTGCTTACCTTTTTATAATTGCATTGTAAGAGTTCTTTATGTATTCTGGATGTTAAACCCTCGAGATACATCATTTGCAAATGTTTTCTTCCATTCGGTAAATTACCTTTTTAATTTCTTGATAATGTGCTTTGATGACTAGATATGCTTTTAATACATTTTCTTCAGATTATTGTTTTCATTTATATTTCTCTAAATTGCTAAATAGCTTTAGTGTCTTTTTAATAAATATTATCTCATATTTATTTTTCAGTGAAGTACATATTCAAATAATTTGTAACTTAAGTGTTTCCTTCTAATAGGACCATGGGAATTACTTTTTTTAATATATAATTTTTTAGTTGTAATTGGACACAATACCTTTATTTTATTCATTTTTTTGTAGTGCTGAGGATTGAACCCAGGTCCTCGTACATGCTAGGCAAGTGCTCTACCACTGAACCACAACCCTAGTCTGGGAATTACTTTTATAGGCTGGATATTAATATTTTCTTCCAGTCTATTGCTCATCTTGTAATGTTTTTATGAAATGACATTTGTTGTATAAAAGTTGCTCATTATTTTATAGTCCAGTTGTATGCCTTCTGTGTATTTTGTCTTCTTTATTTAGAAAGACTTTCAATATTTCCAAAAATGTTCTTTTGTTTGTATAATCTTCACTTTTTTTGGAAGGGAGGTACTAGGAATTGAACTCAGGGGCACTCAACCGTGGAGCCACATCCCCAGCCATATTTTGTATTTTATTTAGAGACAGGGTCTCACTGAGTTGTTTGTCACCTCGTTTTTAGCTGAGGCTGTCTTTGAACTCACGATCCTCCTGTCTCAGTCTCCTGAACCAATGGGATTATAGGCGTGCGCTACGATTTTAGTTCATCTTAAATTTAGTTTTGTGTATGGTTTTCAGTAAAGACCATTACGTTATTTTATTCCACAATGGACTACAAATATTACATGCTGAACCATTTCCTTTGGTTTGAAACGTCTTTTGTAAACTAAATTCTTAAAAACACGCATTCTTAGAAATCACTCTCTGTTTTGTTCTTCTGATCCACCCATCTCTTTCTGTGCCAAGACCGCATTATTGTCATTAAGACGCTGTAGACTAAGCTGTGATTTGCAGGGTGGCAACATCCCTCTCCATTGTCTTGCCATCAAAATTGTCTTGGCTGTTCTTCTGCCTTCTTCCGTCCATATAAATTCATGAATCTGATTGTCACATTCTGGAGGAAGCAAGAAATTTCAGAGAAGAATCTGGACAGAATGATCTTCATAACTTTTGCTTTTGCACCCAGGGACCTGGTCCTTAATTTCCAATTTTATCGCACCCTTGACATGGGTACTGCTCGTCGGTGTTAGCCGTGTGCCCAGATGCTGTGCAGTTTGTTATTATTGCGTTTCTCTTCATCTGGCATTTTCTGATTGAGTGTTGGTGCTCTTCAGTACTGTTGCTCGGGGCCTCTTGGAGGTCGCTGTCACTCCGGTTAGACTCCCTACTGTGGATGGCTCTAGTTGTTCTAGGTGGACAGCCGTCCTCTGCAGCCCTGTGGGCATCACCTCGAACCCTTCCTCTCCTCTCACTGCCTGTCTCACCCGTAGACCTGGGAATGCATTCGCAGTTCCCGGCTGCTCACATGGTATCATTTGGAACTTAATATTTCAGCACAGGAAACTCATTGTTTAGGTGAAATTGTGAAAAATCCATGGGTCATGTAACATGTTTAATAATTATATGCTGGGAAAAAAAGCGAATTTGTAAATTTTTCAGAATATATCAGTTTTTGACATTTTGCCCAGTTTGTAGAAATCACAAAATGAGCATTATACTTCTTTGGCTTTATTTCACATTTTATTCTAGATTTTAATATTTGCCCATTTTATTCTGTGTTAGTCAGCTTTTCTTCATGGTGACCAAAATATCTGAGAAGAACTACTTAGAGGAGGAAAAGTTAACTTTGGGCTTAGGTTTTGGAGGTCTTCTTAATCCGTGGTTGGGCAACTCCACTTCTTGGGGCCTGAGGTGAGGGAGCGCGTGATGGTGGAAGGGTGCAGTGGAGGGAAGCTTCTGAGCTCATGGCAGCCAGGGAGCAGAGAGGAGCCAGGGACAAAATTGTAACTTCCAAGGGCATGCCCTGGTGACCTACTTTCTCCTTCATGCCCCCCCCCCCACCAGCCTATAATTACCACCCATTAATCTGTTTTAATTATTAATCTAACCAATGGATTAACCCACTGATTAGATTACAGCTCTCGGAATCTCATCATTTTATCTCTGAACATTCCTGCACGGAAGCTTTCAGGGGACACCTCCTATTCAAACCATAGCCCATTCATACTATGGTAATGGAATGAATTTATTTTCATAATTTGACTGAAGGTCTGTGTGAACTAAAATGCATTTATTTATATGGGCTCTCATTTTAAACAGCAGTACCTGAAGGGGGTCCTCCTTGAAAGAGGGGTCCTCCTCTTTGTGCATTCATACAGTACAGTAGCAGAGGTTCTGCTAACAAGAATCCTTACACACATACGCAGGCATGCACACACACGTTTGTGGGCCTTCTATTGAAATTCTGCTTCTCCTCTGCTGCCGAACAGAACCATGGTGAGGATGTTTCACTCCATTCACAACGGGTTTGCTTTTCCTGCTAAATGCACTATCCCAAAGTACACCAGGGCTGCTGAATATTCCCCATGTAGAAGGACTTCCCAGGTGTCCCCCGAGGCATTGGGGTGGAAAGGTCCCTCCTTGCTGTGCTGCTCAATGAAGGGACACAGCGGCTGCCTCCAGCTCCTTTCTCCTTGGAGCTGCGGGGGTTTAATCAACTTCAAAACTGACTTAGCTCCAGGCTCAGTTTTCTGCAGTGGGAATCTCTTGCCTGTCAGCCAAGGACCAGCTCCTGGCTCCAGCTCAGTTGGCCACATGCCTCCGTCAACATATGAACCATTTTGTAGTGCCATGGCCTTGGGCTGCCTGGGCCTGGTTAGCAGGTGGTTTTGCTGCATTTACTTTGGAAGAACCACCTCACTGTGCATGCTGGAGGCTGCCTCTTGAGGAGGCAGAGGGCACAGGTGGAGACCATGGGCTTCCAGACACTCCCACTTGGGTTTGAATCCTTACTCTGTGTTTGGAAGCTTCGGAATGTGCACCTAGTTACTGACTTCTCCCAACCACAGCTTCCTTATTTGTTAAATAACTAACAGAGAAAGGGAACTGATCACCTAGAACCACTCATGGCAATGGGAACATCTTTGTTTAAGTGTCCCAGGGATGCTGTGACAAAGTTCCACAAAAATCAGGTGGTTTGACCATCAGAAATGTGTTGACTCCTGGTTCTGGAGCCAGAATCTGAGAAAGGTGACAGCAGGATTGGATTTTTTGCATTCCTCTCCCCTGCCTTCTGGTGGCTTACTGCCTATCGGGGGGCTCCTGGGCTTATAGAAGCATCACCAAATCTCTGCAGGCATCTTCCTGCGATGTTCTCCCTGTATGTGGACCTGCCTCCAGATCTTCCCTTATTATACCATAGTCATATTGGATTAGGCTCCCTCCTAATAGCCTCATTTTAACTCGATCACCTCTGTTAAGTTCCTCTCTCCAAGTAAGGTCACAGCCTGAGGTGCTGCAAGTTAGGTAGGATTTGAAGGTAGGAATTCTGAGGGGACTTGATTCAACCCATAACAACATCTTATAAGCATTTTCAATTTCAAATTTCCAAAAATGCATTAAAATCTGGGGAATCGCCTCTAGACACAACGCTCTGCTAGACTGCAGAATTTCTTGAGCTCCCTGAGAATTTGGTAGACAGGAGAGAGTTCATGTCTGTCAAGCCAGGCAGTGTGGAATCCAAGGCTGTCAACACTGGAGGGAAACACTCTGTTCGGCTCAGACACGAACTTACTATGTGTCACCCTGGTCAGCCCTCCAAGGACTGGCCGCCTCAGCAGCTCGAGGCAGCAGCCATGTCCATTTGAGTTGTTCTGTTTTCAGGGCAGACAGGTGACCAGCAGGGGCTTGGGAGGCTAGATTAATAGGTAATTGCACTCCTGTCTGGGGAAGGCCACAGACCTCGTCATTCCCCTTGTCCAAACATCCCTTCTTAGGTAAAGGCTACATTAGAGAATCGATGGCGATTTACTGCTCCTTCTTTCCAGGGGAGGTGGATTTATGCGTGTGATCAGAACAGGAAGCCCTCCTCTTGGAAATGATGTGGTTGACATTTCTTTGTTGTACCTTGGCCGTGTTCCTTATTGAATTGTGTTAGAGCATCAGGGACTTGACGTAGGTCCTCGGCAGAAGTGGACCTTGAGGATCTACGCGACAGAGCGTGGGCTGATATGGAGCCTCGCCTCCTCCTCGCTCCTTCTTTACTTTCAAATTTCAAGTGCTAGTGATAAAAAAGCAATTACCCGTTATCTTTTGTTGGAAAAGAAGATAAACGGGAAACCCACTTACAGTCCTCTTTATTTTTACTTTCCTGGGTTTGTTTGATCTCGGGTGTTCTATTGCAGGTTCCTAGGCAGAGGCAGGGTAGTGACTGAATTGCCAAATCCAGTCCTCAGTAGCCTTGAGTTTTAGGAAAATACCAGGGTTGCACAACCAAGTACCCCTAGCCTCTGACCCGGGCCAGGCCTCTCCCTGGGGGATTTTCAGGGCTCCTTTGAACAGGAGATGCTTTTATCAGATGCAGGCAGGGCTGTGAATGGATCCAAGAGCAGTCTTGTGTGTAAAAGCACAACTACAGCCTTGCTCACTGGTGTGTGATGTGGGGTCTCCATGAAGCAAGCCCAGGGCCAGGACCTGGTGTTTCCTGGAGGCCAGCCTAGTGTGGGGGGCCGTGGGTTTGGTGGTGGCAGGTCTGGCTTGAATTCCTCTCTCTCAGTGAGTCCCTCAGCTGATGGGAGTGTGGGGTTCCTTTTCTTTAACCTGGGGGCCATATCCCCCCACCCCCACTGAACAGGGCAACCATGAGGACTAGGTGGGGTGTAGCCAAGCTCCTCACAGCCACCTGGTGCTCAGATGAGAGCCATTGTGCTCTTTGCTCTTCCCTGAGGCCCTGGACAGCAGCAAGGCCAGGGCTGATTGCTGAGAGCAGCAGTAGGAGTCGTCCCTGTCTTGCTGAGACAGGAAGAACGCTTCCCGGCTGGACCCTGCCTCCTGCTCCCACCACCTGCCCTTCCCCAAGGTCAAAGTCCTAGGAAAAGCTTCCACCCAGAGGGGAGACCCTGACCGAGGAGGCCCATGGATTCCCATGGAGTACCCCACTACCCAGGCCCTTTGGGAAACTCATAACGTGAGCCTATGGAGATGACCTCTTGCAGCCGTGGCCCTCCTGTACCCCATGGCCCTGTAGGGTGCTGTCTCTTTATTCCAGTCTAATAGAGGAAACTTCAGTACAAATGGAGGTTCTGCCCCAGCTGTCATGAATGATGACTCTCGGTGGTGAAGGCTTGGCTTGTTCCTGGAGGGAGCTTCTGCTGGCCAGGTCGCTAGCTCTTGCTCCTGACGTGGACCCAGCTGAGCAGTCAGGTGCTGCAAGTTCAAGGGCACCTCTGCCTCCCGTGGGGTTTATGGCTCATTGTTATTCATGCTGTGCTCACTGATGAGAAAGTTCTGGAGGGAGAGGCCTGACTGACTAGGCAGAAGGAGAATGCTTCTCTGTCACCCAGGAAAGAAATGGCCATATTTTCTACACATTTATTTCCAACAGGAAGATCCAAGATAAATTAAAGAAAAATGAAAAAAAAATTACCATTTTTGCTTGCAATATATATCATATAAATATATATATATCTCAGAATCTCTGCTGCCATGGCTTTAAATTGTGAATACTTTTCTCACAATTTCCTTTGCACCCAGAAATTTCCAACAATGCTCTTGATTGATAGAGCTCTGCGTGCGGCTTCATGCTTTACAGTCTTGTAAGAGGAATCTATTAAGAATGCAGCAATACATTTGGGAATCTGTTTTACGATTTTCCAGGGCCACAGTGATAATCCGTGGTTCTTCCAGGAGTAGGTCTCAGATGCCCTGAGCAGCCGCCCCTCTCGGCTCCTTCCAGGAGCCAGGCCGGCAGTGGCTCCCAGGGGACCAGGCTGATGGGGCGACTGACATCCATCCGCAGAGGCTGGCAGGGGGAGCGCAAGCGGAGACCCAGCACATTGCCTCCCTCTGGGGGTGGATGCAGGGCGGACAGGAGCTTTCTGAGCATGTCCAGCCCCACAGGTTGCTCCCCATTTTTCAACTTGCTGAAGGGGAGGGAAAAGCAGGACGAGCCAATAAGCCCAGAGCTCACGTCTGGGCCTTTGACATTCCTAGTAGAAAGACAGAGGTTGCAGGACCCCGGTGCCTCTTCATCTGCCTCTGGAAGTGAGAGGTTTAGGAGAGCTGGCCCATCGACCTCCCGGAGAGCGGCAAGTGCTCCCTGGTCTTGGTATATGACACCGATTCACCTGTGAAAGGGGGAACCATGTCTCCCACACTCTGCAGGAGCCTTTGCCTGGCAGGACAGACAGCTTTGGGACAGAGCCTAAGGACTCAGAGAATTGGAGGGGGAAGTCGTGAAGGTCAGAGCAGGCCCTGCAAAGAAAGACAGACGTTGGCACCAGAGAAAATGAGACGGCAGAAGTGTCCAGAAATTCTCAAGTGACGGAATCAGAGGAGCAGCTGGCCATGAAATGTGGGAGTTCTGAGGCTCATGTGGAAGCCCAGAATGTGAGCATGTGGACCAGGGGGCACCAGCAGCCAAGCCCCCTGCCTCAGGGAGGGCTGGGACCCTCATACTGGCCGTGTCATGCAGGGGCATCCTGAGGGAGCTGGTGGCAGGGCTAGAGACGGCCTGAGGTGGCCTGGGCTGGCCTAGGGCTGGCAGTCCCTCTCTCACCAGGCCTTCTTGACTGTCCTCCTCCTCCTCTTGGAAGGTCCTGCAGTTTGGTTCTGGTCTACTCTGGCCACAGCTCCCTCGGGGGTCCTGGTCTCAAAGGAAAAGCGCCATCTGAGCACTCGGATTGGCCGTCCTCCGAGACCCAGCGCGGTCATGCAGCCCAGCTCAGCAAACTTTAAATTCTCTATCCCTGTTAGCAGCGGCCACTGCTTAGCTTCTGCCATGTGCCCTGCACCTGCCCAAGAGCTTTCTAAGTAGTAGGAATTCCAGAAAGGCTGTGTGCTGGGCACCCTCAGTCCACAGACGGCAAACAGGTCAGAGGCTCCCTGCCGAAGTTGGAGAGGGGGCCACATCCTCCAGTGTCTGAGCTCACGCCGCTGCCTGGTCTGCTGTACCTGGTCGGATTCGGCTCTGGGGGCACAAGGTGGGGGCCCTACACCTCCATCCAGGGAGCAACCCCAATCTCCACAGCACAAGGTGGGCTGGGACCCAGAATAAATGGCATATTTTGTCTGGGGACAAAGCTTCTGGAAGGAAATGTTCTGAACTGACCCACAAATGATAGGCAGACTCCCCCTGAACTGAGAAGGGCTTGCATCTGTGTTCAGAGGACGTGGGAAAGCTGTGCCCTTGACCTCGAGTTCTCAGGGCTAACTTGTGCACACCATGGCTGGGAAGAGACCTAAGGGTGAGCATGTTGCCTGTGACACTCAGGGCGAACCCCAGAACTCAGTCCGCAGCCAGAGCACTGAGTGACATGGGTGGTAGCACTTGCCTGCACACAACCTTCCCTCTTCCCATGACCCAGACCCCACTCCCCACCGTGATCAAGCCCTGTAAAGCCCCCAGGCCAAACCTCAGAGAGGAGGAGTGCTGTTTGCCCCATGGCTTCTGGGGACCGAGGGATGGGCGTGGGATGAAGATGCAGATGGGACACCAGCCACTGGCCAGGAAGGTGGCCTCCTGGAAGCACAGAGCCACGAGTGGAGGGGACAAGAGGCTGGGCTGGGAGGAAGGAGCTGAGGCCCAGGGACACTCCCTGGGAGGTGGGAGGAAGCCCGTCCCCACCCAGAGCCAGTCTGCAGGAGCAGGGCCAGCGCGCTGAGGGGGCTGCCTGGGTACAGCCCCCCGGGAGGAGTGGGGTGCTCCTAACTCCCTTGTGTGTTGGGTTGTCTGGCTGTGAGTCACTTGTCAAATATCCCAGATGGCTGACCCTTCAGGGAAGGATGGCTCTCGAGTGCTTTGCCCTGTCTGTGGTTCGCCTTCACCCTCTCTCCTGGTGACCATTCCTAACTGGGATGGAGTCGAATCATCTTTAATTTTTCCTTTGTGGCTGTTCCTTTCTGGGTATGGTGGAGGAGAGCTCTGCCCCCCATGGTTCCCGAGGCTGTCCTGACGTGCTGTCTTCTGAGAGCTGTGGCTCCAGGCTGGGTCAGTCAGCGATTTGCCTCCAGTCAGCTAGTGGGAGGTGGAGTTCTCTGGCGCCCTTTCTCCCAGTGGGATATCCGGCCGTCCCAGCCTGTTCCCCTGTTCCGGAGGAAAAGGATGTGGCCAGCGTGAGCGGACCCGATTAGGTACTGTCGGATTCTGTCTGATAATTTTTTTGTTAAGAATTTCTGTGCTCCTGTCAGGATCCCTCATCTGCAGAACTGTCAGCATCCGGGGCCTCTGTTGTGGAGGTCTCCCTGTGTGTCTAGGACGTTCGCAGCATCATGGCCGTGACTCCCTCCATGCCAACAGCACCACGTCCCATATGGTGACAACCAAGAAATGGCTCCTGGGGGCCAAAATCACCGTTGGGGCTGTTGGTCTGCGTTGGGGAGATGCCTAAGCTGTCTTTTCCTCTTGATGCTATTCTCCTTGTATGTCTTTACCAGGTTCTGCTCTTAGAGTCAGGCTGGCCTCCTGCTTTCCAGGATTCTGCAGCCGAAACCTGTTTCTTATCAAATGTTTGCAGAACCCCCATTTCCTACGTGTGCCTGCGGCTCCTGGCTCAGTGCACTATCTTCTACCTCCTTCCCTCCAGCCTCATTTCCACCTCCCGGGAAGCCATCCGGGAGCCCTCTTGGGCTGGTAAAGGAAGGCCTTTGATATCAAATCAATTCCTTTAACAGATACAGGACTTAGAAGACGTTCCGTGTCATTTTGTGTCATTTTGGTAAGGGGTATTTTTTAAGCAATTAGCATCTGTTTTCATTGAACTTATTTACATAGAAATGATGCATAGCATATCTCATCAGCCTCTTTGCGTCTGAAGGCTTCATGATGCTGCCACCCTTTGCATTCCTAACAATGGCTGTTTGTGGGTTTTAAATCTTTTTTCTTGATCAATTTTGCTGACTGTTTTTAAGAACCAGATTTTTTACTTGGTTGATTTTTTTCTATGACTTTTTCATTGATTTCTGTCCTTATTCCGATTTGCTTTTGTGTTATCCTCATTAATATGCCTACCTCCAGTTTGTTCAACTTTCATTCTTGATAGAGGAATGAATAGCTCACAACTTACATGTAGATTCTCCTGCTAAAAAACATTTTGGTTGTTTCTCATATTTCTTTTTTAAATCCCATTAAAAGCAATGATGCTAGGAACAGTCTTGTATATCCCAGTGCAAATGTGCAGGAATTTTTTAAATGCACATACTGTGTCTATTTTGTTTAAGATGTATTTTTTTTTAATTTTATATTTAATGTATCTGAATTCAGAAAAAGTTAATGACATCTTAGCATATAATTTGCAGCTTTTTAAATTCTTTGGCGATACTTTTAAAAAATGGTCCCTCTTACAATCCATGGAGTGCTGGTTTTTGAGACTCGCTGGATTGGTGGGTGTCCCATCCCCTGCTTACCATTGACTTTCATAGTGGCCATGAGCAGAAGAGAAGCCCCAGGTGCCGTGTCCTCACCAGGGTATCGCATGGTTGTTGTTTTTTTTTCTTTTGCAAACCTGGCAGGTATGAAACAGCCTCCAGTGGTGATCTCACTTTGCATTTCTCTCTTTACTATTTCTCTTTTGATCAACCTGTCTAGTCTTTGTCTCTTTTCCACTGGTTGCTGGTCTTCTTCAGATTAATTTATAGGAGTTTTACATCAGTTTTGCTGTCAGCCTGCTCCGTGGGGCCCAGATGTACCATCTGTGGCTGACCCCCTCTCCTCATGGAATCCACTCACCATCAGAAAGCACCCAAACAAAGTCCTTAGATGCTGTGGGATCACCCTCGAGGCGC
Organism: Marmota flaviventris; assembly: GCF_047511675.1. NCBI lineage: Eukaryota > Metazoa > Chordata > Mammalia > Rodentia > Sciuridae > Marmota > Marmota flaviventris. The sequence goes on from NC_092501.1 coordinate 5,806,196, forward strand.
CCTTCCTTCTCAGGGTTGTGTGAATATTAGCTATTTTATCCTGTTAGAAGTTTTTCAAGTTTTGCTTTCACATTTGAGGTTGAAGGTTATTTGCAGCTGATGTGGGGGTTTGGTTGGGAGTAGGCATTGGGTTTGGGTTTTCAGGATCATAGCTGCTTGTCCTGGCAGGACACATTGTGTATGGTTTGGTTTTTATGGGAACATCCACTGGTATCCTGCTGCCTCCCTGCTTTTCCATGTCTCCACTTGTCTGAGGGCTTCTTTCCAGATCCCAGTTCTTCTCGGCCAGTCCCTTGTGTTCCTTCTGAAGCAATACGCTGCCTTTTCCTTCAGCTTTATACTAAATCCCCATTTCTGTGTCTTTCTTCCCAGGACTGTAACTCTCCCACTGATCCAGCCCTTTTTATTTCTTACCTTGTGACTGGATCTTGCCAAATCCCTAAGGCTAGCCTTGAACCCACAACCCTTTTGCCTGAGCCTCCTGAGTAGCTGGGATTACAGGTGGAGTGGCTCTGGTTCTGAGTCTGCGCTCAGTTCTCACACCGGAGCTGGCAGAGAGCACAGTTACTGATGCTAATGCTTCATTTCTCTATAAAGCTCATTAGTGCAACTTCCGTTATCTTGTCATTCTAGTTTCTGATGAGTGGCTACTTATTTTGCAACTAGGAGCAAAAGTGTTAAATCATAATAATAATTAGCATCGTTAACCCTTTTGAGAATGTTAAGCTCCATGAAGGCAGAGATTTTTCTGCCCTGTTTGCTCATTGCTGCAACCTCAGTGTCTAGATGCTGTGTAGACAGTAGATGCAGAAATAAATAAGTGCCTTGTGCTTCCAACATGCCCGGTAGTGTGCTCAGGGCTCTCTATGGGTCACATCTCTTAGCTCCAATAAAAAGTGTCATGATCCCTGTTTAGCAGATGGGGAAACTGAGGCATAGGGAAGTTAGATGACTCATACACTTGTCAAAACCTTGTAGGTGGTCAAGCTAGGTTCAAGCTCAATAATAGTTTCTTAGCCTTCGAAGCCTGTATCAGTCCAAGCACATGGCTACGTAATGTTGCCTTTCCCTGGTCCCTGTGCCCATTGGGCCGGGGTGGGGTGGGGTGGGTAGGGAGGCATCATTAGGCATCTTTCTCTGTAGCTTCTGTGAAAAGACAAACTTTTGAAATGAGGAAAGGATCTGAAATAGACATTTGTCCAAAGAAGATAAATATCCAGTAAGCACACAGAAAGACACTGGATGGGATTGATCCTTAGGGAATGCAAATCAAAACCACAAAGGGCTGGGTGTGGTGGTGACACCTGTCATCCCAGAGGCTCTGCAGGCTGATGTAGGAGGATTGCCACTTCAAAGCCAGCCTCAGTAACTTGGAGAGGCCCTAAGCAACTTAGTGAGGCCCTATCTCAAAATAAAAAAACAAAAAATAGGCTGGGGATATGGCCCAGTGTTTGTGTCCTTAAAACACACACACAAACAAACCAACCAACAAAAGCCAAAACTTCAAGCAGATATCACATCACATCCACCAGGACGACCATGATCAAAAACGTGGGCAAAACCAAATGTTGGCCAATTCTGAATTCCTCATACACGATTGGGAATTCAGAATGCTGCAGTCCCTTTTGAAAACAGTTGGGCAGCTCATCAGAAGTTTAAATATGGAGTTGCCACATGCCTCAGCAGTTCCACTCCTAGGTACACATGTGTTTTTCCACACAAAAACTTGTACATAAGTATCCATAGTGTCATTATCCATCATAACCAAAAAGTGGTTATTACCCTGATCCCATCAGGTGACAAAGGCTCAATATGTGCATGTCCATGCAATGGAATATTATTTGGCTATGATAAAGAACAAAATCCTGATGTGTGCTACACATGGATGGACCTCATGAACATGATCATAAGTAAAGCAAGCCCAGCCCAGAAGGCTGCATGTCACAGAATCTCATTATCTGAAATGCCCAGCATAGGAGAACACACAGAGAAGAAGTGTGTTAGTGAATTCCAGGAACTGGGGCAAGAGGATTGAAGGGAATAAATAGGTGTGGGGCATGTTTTAGGGATGATCAAAATGTTCTGGAACCACTGAATTGTACCCTTTTCAGAGATACTTTATGCTATGTCCATTACATTTCAATAAAGCTCAATCGGAGAGGGAGAGAGAGCAGCTCAGCCCTGCAGGGAGGGATGTGGTCAGAAGAGAACCAGACAGTCATAGATCTGGGGCCTTGGTCAGACTGCTGGAGCCAGGCTGCCTCTGCCCCTTCCCAGCTGTGGCTTCTTGGACGCCCTTTCCCCTACCTAAGCCTCTGTCCCCTTTCTGCACTGGGGTAGGTGTGGATACCTGGGGATTTCAGCAGCCTTGGGTCCTTGGGTGCCTGCACATTTAAGGGGATGGTTTCCTTGGTTCTTGCGCAGGTGAGTTCTGTGTGCAGGAGGCAGGGAGCAGGGCCCAGGAAGTGCTGAGAGCTTGGCTACATTCAATAACAGTAACAACAACCAAAGCCCCAAGAACTCAGGAGGAAAACTCCCCAGGGGAGAACAGAGCCTGGGTCTAATTGTCTCGTGCAGCTGCTGAGCTGCTGAGAGTGTTGTAGAGAGGCCCCTTTGGGTTTCTAAGTGGGGATACTGGCTAATGGCAGAGTGGGCGGGCACCTCCAGGTTGAGATGTTTCTCTGATGCTGGGCTCTCAGCTCTGGTCCATGACAGTGACCGTCCCTGGACCCCCGATGTGCAGTGTGCCACTAGTGGCTCTTACAAGGAGAGATTGACAATCTGGGCTTTCAGATGCTAGGCCAGCCTCATGGCTCCCGCTCATGCAGGAGCCTGTAATCGTGGGTCTCCCAGCCTCCAGCTCCAGGCTCCAGACTCACTACTCTGAACAGAGGAGACCTAGGAGGCTCACAGTCCCACAGTCAAGGTCACATGGCACTTGCATAGGAAATCCATCCTGCATTTTAGGAGAATATTTTGTCGTCTTGTTTCCATAATGAACCCTGAGCCAACGAGTTCTCGGGCCCCACTGGACATGTGGCTTTACACCTGGGCTCTCGCTGCGGCCTCATTTGCAAGAGGATCCCAGGCTGTCCCACTTTTCTCCCAGGTGAGCTGGTCATCCCACAGCCCTGAACGAGCACCAGATAGTCGCCCTTGCTCATCCTGCAGAAAGTGGCCCGGCCACTGAGTCTGACCATGGCATCCTGTTGCAGCCTGGTCTCACTTGGGCTGAATTCGGGGTGGGGGTTCCCTCTTTTTGGCCCAATTTCCTACCAGCACCTTCTTGCAGCGGCAAACAATGCAGTAATAATGATTCTTGTTCAGACGGGAGTGCCCCCCAATGCACAACGCCACTTTCCACTTAATGAAAGGAGCAAGCTCAAGTGGAGACCCCCATGCTGCCCCACACCCCCTCTCTCCAAGTCCCCTACCCCCTGGCCTGGCCATGGCCGGACAGGACCCCATGGCAGAGCTGGGCAGAGCCCTGCAGGTCTTCGCATCACAGATGGGGAGGTGGGAATGAGGGCTATGGTTTAGTAGGGACAGAGTTTCAGTTTTGCAAGGCGGAGAAGGTTCTGGAGGAGGATGATGACAGTGCACTACAATGAGCATTCAGTGCCACTGAACCAGACACTTGACGATGACTGAGTGGTAAATTTTGCATCCTGTGTGCTTTACCAACCCCCGAGAGGAAATGATTAAATCTACATTGTGTTGAAAAGACTTTTGTCTCCTTCCCCCATCAGGCTGTGAGCTCTTCAGAGGACAGACCTCTGTGCTGCCTTCATCACTGACCCCAGGCACCTGATGCAGGGCCTCGTGGACAAGGCTCTCAGGGACTCCTGGCTGCACCAGGGCTGGGGCATGGTGACAAGGACGCCTGCGGGAACAGGCCCTGCAGCTGCTCCGGGCTCCAGGTGCCCCAGCATGCTGGGTTGCCCACAGTCCTTAATCTGGGGGCTTGCCTGTCCCCAGAGGAGACCCATGCTCCAGCCAAGTGGGAGCAGGCAGGATGCTGCCCTGACACCAAGAACCAGGGGACTGTGCCTCGGGTTCCAGGGGCCTCCGTCAGCTAGAGCCCCTGGGGGCTACAAAATTCAGCACACAGGCTTTTAAAACATGTGTATTACACACCATAATGTTCTGGGAAAGATGAAATTTATATGTGAAACTGGATATTAATGCATTCTACTTTTTGGAGGGCCCACTATGTGCAAGCCCACTGTGTGAAAGCCTCCCACTCAAGGAGCCTGTGAAAACCTTGATTTACACATTTAATATTTCCCAGGCCCTCAAAGCATATGTCAGTCTTTCTTTTTCATAGAGGAGCAAATGCCAGAAATAATTCACAGGTTTTAAAAGTTTTGAGATATATATATATATATATATATATATATATATATATATAATTGTTCCTTGTTATTATCAATTATTTTTACCAGTCTCTTACTGTGCCTGGTTTATAAACTGTACTTTATTATAAATATCCATAAGGAAAAGCATAATATCTGTAGTTAGATGCTGTGTACAGTTTGGGGCTCTACTTGGGGGTCTTGGGATATATGCCCTGAGATAACAGGGTGACTACTGTCACCTCAAATTTAGTTGCATATAAATCATAAGACAATATTCATTATAACTTAGTGTCAAAGATTTTTTTAGATTGTGTGAAAACTGATCATTCATGATGCTCGTGCAGCGACTAGACCACGTTGCCCAGCTACTTAAACTTGCTTGTCAACAATGCTGGCAAGTGGGTTGAACATTTTAGCATCGGGTTGTTGTCTGGGTACACTAATGCTTTCAGACCAACTAACTGCTGCCGGACAAGGGAACCAGCATCATCAAAATAGATGGAAACTAAAGCAGCGTGGCCAGGGTGGGAAGAGAGACGCTCCTCTGAGAGCAGGCAGTGCCCAGGCAGCTCCTTGGCCCACAGCTGAGCGCACTGCAGAGAACTTTCCGCTGAGGCTCACTCGAGCTTGCGTTGCCTGTCAGAGAAGCCTCCTCTGCGTGCCTGAGTGGAGTTTGCTCTTCCTGCTGTCAAGCAGGGGCACCTGTATGGCCCGTGCCCCTCTGGTTACCATGCAAACATTCCGGTGACCTCATCACACCCAGAAGCTTGAGGCCCTGTGGCCCAGGGTGGAAGGTTGGGGCCTGGCCCATTCCAAGCGTAGTTACAGATGTAAACTGTGGCTGCTTTTTGTTTGTTTATGAAGCACATCCTTGTCATTTAAAGGCCTTTGAATCTGTCTAAAATGGCTCTGAAACATCAATGGAATATATTCAAACTGTATGAGAAAGGTATGTTCTGATTCCCCTGCAGATATCCAAATATAAATAACATATTCATCCTCAACCTAAGTGCCTTCAGCTGGCTGGCCACCGTGCTGGGCCCGGGAAGGGAGGAGGATGAGATGTCCTCTAAAGACCATGGTGGGGCAAGGACGCTGGGGTGCTGGCGTGGTTGAATTGTGTTGCCCAGAGGGTGTGTGAGGCCTAGCTAGCTCTGAGGCTTGCGAGTATGACCTCATGGAGAGGAAGAGTCTTTGCAGATGTTATCAAGTTAGGATGAGACCAGACCTTATTAAAGCTCACAACCAGTGTCTAGGAGAGAGGTTTCCAGGCAAGTGCACCCATGGGACCTAAGTGAGGCTTCCACCAGCCGAGGAGCACTCATGTCGGCAACCACCAGCAGCTGGGAGGCAAGTAAGGCCCCTCCCCTAGAGCCCCCAGAGGGAGTGTGAGCCTGCGGACACCTTGACTTAACATCCAGCCCCAGAACTGAGAGAATAAATCCCTGGGGCTGTAAGCCACTGGCTTGCGGTAATTAGTTGTGGCAGCCCCAGGAGACAGTGCAGGCCCCAGCACAGCTTGGGGGCTGCAGGTGGAGGTGTATCAGGAAGTCCTTGCCAGAGGAGGAAACTTCATACTGTGTGCGTGGGGAGTGAGGAGTGCGGCCAGGGGGAGGTAGCTTGTTATAAGGTTCCCATCCTGGGAACACATGTTCCATGTTTCATGGGCCCTGTTCTGGGGGCAAAATGTTTTCTTGCATAAGAGTTTTTGAGGAAGCAGGTGACCCCCACAAAGTCACAAACTGGCCATGTCAAGGGGTTTGACAAACCTGCCAGGAGATGCAGCTGCTGGGGTCACCAGACTGATTGTGACCTTGCTAAGACCAGGCAGCATGGGGAGGTCACTGATACCATGAGCAGACCTTCTCCTCAATACAAAACCAGCCTTGGCTTCAGGTGGGCACTGCAGGGAGGACAGGGAGGGGTGCAGAGGGGACTCTGTTGGCCTTTGAGTGGTGGACAGGTGGTGGTGGCTCCCCAAGGTGATGGACCCAGGAGGAGGAAGAAGAAAGGGGGCTTTGTTCTCCCTTGAAGAGCTGAGTTGGAGGTGACCCGGGAGGCAGCCAGTCCGAGGGCTGTGCGCACAGTTGGTCTGCCCAGACAGGGGCAGCTGTCAGGGAGACGCCACCAAAGCAAGCAGGACTTAGCAGGCCAGAGGCAGACAGGCAGGAATCCACCATGTTCTCTAAGTCAGAGATAAAAGACTCTCCAGAGGCTTCGGGGAGTCGACAGCATCACACCTCACAGAGATGACTGATTGCATTTAAATTTGAAAAGTCATTCTCTCGAGAAACATCTGTTTTACAAAAGAAAAAAGGGATGTTATTAAAGGTAGAGTGAAAATTTCAGAGTGATCCTTGGTTGCTGTAAGACTAGAAACATGGGCAGGCCATGCAGGTCCCACAGGTGGGAGTCGGGTGTCCTCCAGGCTTCTGACACCAGTGGCCCAGCTTGGAGGGAAGGGGGCTCCAAGCTCGGCATCCGCACGTCCTTGATGGATTGGTCATTAGGCAATACCCGGTGGTGCTTGTCTGCTGGCTCTGTGGAGACAGCCCCCGGCCTGGGCGACAGGCTGGGCTTCATCTGTGCGTGGCTGGCTCATCTCCACATAGGCTGGGTTTTCCTGGATTTTGCGGGAATCTTGACCTTGAGACATTGCCATGTTTCCCTTGGACCTCTGCTAGGGCTCTGTCCCCTCCTCCTGCCCCCTTCTACTTTTGTCTAAATTCACACAGGGACAAGGCCATTTAAGTGTCTTCTCCCTCTACCCCCCCACTCCCAGTTGCTTGGCTGGAAGATCCCTGGGAGGTGCTTTAGGGCAGCACAGCTGTGACTTCCTGTTAGAGTCCCAGGGAGGAAAGAGCGTCTCCCACCTTTGCCTCTCAGCCTGGGGCCTCGCCGCCCATGCTGTCTCACTTCCTCCCAGCCGCCTTTGTTGATGTCCTCAGGTTGGTATACAGAAAGCATGGCCTGTGGCGGAGACTGAGGGCATGTAGGGGTGGGGACGCCCCTTCAGGAGCAGCCCACGGGCAGGTGAGGAAGGCTTCACAGGGAGGAAAAGGGCCCATCCTCTGGCCTTTGGTGTATGCTCTAGAGCAGATACCTGTTAGGGCTTTTTGTCCACAGTTCAGAATCATTCTCAGAGGAGGGGGAGCCAGGAGATACTGATAGTGACCTCCTAAGAGCAGCGGCCCCCAGCACAGGGGACCTGAGCCGGGCACAACAGCGCCAGCTCCCTATCTCCATTTCATAGGTGGGAAACCATATCAATGGGGTTAAGTGAATTATACAGATCACACAGCTCTCATTTGAACTTGGGTTACAGTATTATTATTACTGGTATTTATCCTGCACTGCTCAGGGTCCGCACCCGCTGCCAGTTCGTTTTAACCAGGGCGATTTCTTGCAGTGACCATTTTACTGTTTTTGTAGGTCCCCCCCCCCACCTTTTTTTTAAATGTGGTTCAGAGGCTTTCCATAAACTTTACATTCTAAGTGCTTCTTCATATTGCTATATGAACGACATTATTTTAAAGACCCCACATTCCAACCAATGCATCTACCTGAATCTCCCCAATCAGACTGTGGTGGGCGAGAAAAATCCCCAAAGATATCATGTGTCCTAGTCCTGGGAACTGTGAATACATGACCTTCTGTGACAAAAGGGCAGATGTGATGGGATCAACAACCTTGAGATGGAGAGGGTACCTGGATTATCAGGTGGGCTCGATCAGATCCACAGTCCTCGTTAGGGGGAGGCAGAGAAGGAGTTGCCACAGTGGAAACAGAGGCTGGAGGACGTGGCAGCTGATGGCAGGGAAGAGGATCCCCCTGGAGCCTTCAGAAAGGAGCACGGCCCTGTTGACACCTTGGTATTAGCCGGTGGGACCTCTGTTGGGCTCCCGATCTTCAGCACTGCAGGACCATGCCCGTGTGCTGTGATCGCTGGTTCCAGCAGCCACAGGAAACACACATGGCTCCTGATGAACCGAGTGTGGCTGTTTCCTTCCTCTCTGCTCCTGATGAATCGCATCCCAGTAGCGAGTGCTCACTGCACAGTGTTAGGTTCTGCACATGGCACCCAGGGCCGGTCGGTTGCTTCACTTAATCATTCTCAGTAACATATGATGGAGACCCGTCACTATCTACACCTCAGTGCGAGGAACTAGGCTTGATTGTAACTTGCCCAAAGCCACACACGTGACTACTTGTGCCCTGGGAGGGCTGCCCTGACCGTGAACATTAACACCTGCAACTGGTGCCCTTCGTGGAACGCTGGCCTCGTGCCCCATCTCTGCCCAGAGCTTTCAAATGGTTCCTCAGCACACTGAGGGACAGGCTGCATTTTTGCAGGCAGTGTTATTGTTTGCATTTTATGGATGAAGAGGCTCAGAGAGGGCACTTAGCTCATTTACTGAAGGTCAGCTCAGGTCTGAGCTGGATCAGACCCAGACCTGTTTGGGCCCAAAGGCTGTGCAGACTCTGAAGTCCTTACCCATGCACAATGGCACAAAACCAGAGCCAGATGGTTTCTGTCTCCTTCAGCTTTACTGCCAGTTCAAGACACAGGGACTGTGCACAGGAATCCCTGAGACCTGGAAGGTCTCCGACGTGTGCTTTTCACGAAAGCAATCTGGACACATCCTCCTGGATGACCGTCTCCCTCCCTCCCTGACAGCCACAGATGGAACCACACATCTAGGCTAGCGCTGACAGACCCAAGGACAAAGTGAGTCAGCCAGGCTTTGAATGGAACAATGGTGACCCTTTAAATTCTCTCCATCCATGACCTGACTGACCCCTTAGCAAACCTACCAACTTGAAAATGCTGTAGCATATCATTTTTTTCCATAAAATGCTTTAAATTCTGTCTAAAACTGCTAATAAACCTTCTCTTTTTTGGTCATGGGGTTTCGCCTTGATGTCCAGGCTGACCTCCATTTTGACCTCTGTCTCAGCCTCCCAGGAGCTGTGTTTACAGGCGCACGCGGCCACCCCAGCTCCTGATGTAGGGCTCCAGTGTAGAGGCCACTCCCTGAAACCTCCTCTTCCTCATGCCGGCACCAGCAGTTGGAGGCCATCATTGTAGCCTTCTGAACAACCACTTTCTCCTTGTGGAGGCGAAAGACGACCATGGGGTGTGGGGACTGGGCCTCCAGCCCTGCTCAGACTCCTCCCTGCATGGGGCTTCCTGTCTGGCTCACACTCCCACAGGAGCAGTCTTGCCAACATCACGTGACATCTTCCGGGTTGTTGTTGCTCAGGGCGGGTAGCTAAGGTTGGCTCTGTCTTGCCTGAGGCCCCAGCAGAGTTGGAAATCTGACTTCTGTTCCAGAGTGCTTCTCCCCCCCCCCCCACCCCCATGTCTACTCAGGGCTGCAGGAGTCAGGAGTGCAGATTTATGGGAAAGGAAGTTTAGGCTGAGAAGCTTTGGAGCTGCATCCATGTTGAGCTGTCCTGGTAGAAATGCTTGTGGGGTTGCACACACACACACACGTCTCATGGCACTCTCCAAAGTCATCTACAGATGCCCTAGAAGGGTTTTAATAGCAGTGTCTGAGTCACGTGGCCCCTGCAATTATGGTAGCATTAAGAGATTGGATGGAGGTTGGTCTTGTATTTCTACCTTCTTTTTTTTTTTTTTTTTTTTTTTTTTCTTTTTTGGTACCAAGGATTGAACCTGGGGCATTTAACCAGTAAGCCACATTCCCACCCCACCCCCACCTCCTTTTTAACATGTTTTATTTAGAGACAGACTCTTGCTGAATTGCTTAGGGCCTCACTAAGTTGCTGAGGCTGGCTTTGAACTCACAATCCTCCTGCCTCAGTCTCCTGGATCGCCAGGATTTTTCTTCCTTGTGAACTCCAGTGGTGCTGGGCAATCTGGAGGTGTGATTTTCTCTTCTGCTGGCCATAAACTCAGGATGCTGGAGGATGTGATAGAGTTATTCTGACTATGATACATAAACAGCTGTGGGGGGAAGAAATCTTGCAGTCTAACAAACCAAATAATAATGGACTGTGAGATTGTAAATGGAAAGGAGACGGATACATGAGGGAATATACAAAACTTCCTCACGGGTTGGAATGTATTAGATTCACTGTGGGCTAGTATAAAATAGTAGGGCACATTAAATTTTATGGTAAAGTTAAAGTTATATATTCCATTTTATCCTTACATGTGCTAAATGTAGCAATATTATCTTCTTTTGTCTAGGACCAAGGGACAACCACTGCAGTCCTAACAATCCAATTGCCCTTCGGAATCTCCAATCAGATGTTCTAGAGAGGAAACCGGACTTCCCCAAGGTAACACGCGTTGGTGACTGGAGCTGTCAGCCAAGCACACTTGACCATGAAACGTGATCACTGGCCTCCTGGAGACGTGTCTGCATTTTAGTTTTGTTTAATCTAAACTTGAATTAATGCAGCACAGTAGTTAACCACCAAAGACTGAGAATTGCTACATGAGTGTGGACACTGTGTATTTAATAATCCTTTATAATCTTCACCAACAACTTTTAAGTTGGTGGTATCATAGAAGAATATGGTGATTGACCTCAATTTTAAAGCAAAATTAGTGTGTTAAAGAGAGAGAGAGAGTGTATGTGTGTGTTGGGATATTATTCTGTCTACCATTTTTTTTTGAGATCAGGAAGAGATGCTTTGAAATCTAACAGGCTAGTATAGGTTGTTTCAACTACAGAACGTGTCAGTGGTGTGAAGCAGGAAAGAAAATTCGGGGTCATATTTAGACAACAAAACATTTCAGATTCCAAAGAACAAAGAGCTCTGCACACAGTGGTTAATATTGTCACCTTATCACATGCCACACCATCTAATCAACTGACTCACTTAATCCCTCTGCCAACACTGGGAGGCAGACAGTGTTGTACCCATTTTGCAGATGAGAAAACAAAGCTTCACCATTTAACTTGTCCCAAATCTTGTTCTCCTAAGCTGTCTGGCTCCGGGCTCCTGTTCTTAACTTGCTCTGCAGGATTGTCACATAGGAAGGCTTGTTCCTGTTAACAGAACATAAAAGTATGCATGGTCTCACCTTAGAGACCTGTCCCAGGTGTTACAGTTTACAAGACATCTGCTGTCTGTCACAAATCAATACTCTGTTGCCAACTTTTGTAATTCTAAGAGAAAAAGAATCATAAAATCATCCTATGATCGCAGATTCAACTATTAAACATATTTGTTAAAATGGTTTTTTTTTTCCCCAAAATACTCGGCTCAAATATCACTTTGATTTAGCTCTGCATTTAATAAAGCTCAACATGTCCCTCAGGGACCACGGGCCCCAAATCCCACAATATGGAAAAAGGATGCTACTTGGGTCATGATATTCAGTCATGGACATGAACGTCTTCCTGCAGGAAGCGCTGAGCTCACCGTCTCAGAATGTAAACATGCCACTGCCATCGACTTGTTTCCGGGGAACAGGAGCAGGATCCCCGACTGAGAAAGGAAAATGAGGAGGAGGAGCAGCAGATCCTTGAGAGCCTGGCTGGGAAGAGATGCCGGGAGGGGCGGGATCGAGGGTGGGCAGGGGCACTGCTGAGATGGATGTTTGCTCTTTTATTAAAAGAAAGATGCCGGCTGATCATCTTTCCCACCTGCCTTTCACATCGGGCTGGCAGATTTTAGTATTTTCTTGTTGGTGTCAAAATGAATCAGCTTCTGGTCATTAATGATGATGTAGCTCTTTGGAGCCATGGGGCTGGATCCCTGGAGCACACACTTGAACCAGCACAGGGCCATCCATGACCCAGCTGGGTCCCGGAAACCATGCCTTCTAAACGCCTACCCTGGAAGGACCTGGATCATCTAATTTGATGGGTAGTGTGACTTTCAAGTTTCCCTCCTAACTTTGAGCCTTTAAAGCTTATGCCTGTGCATGTCTGAAGGCGGCTGTGGGATGATAGAACACGCCAGCAGATGCCCTGCCTGGGCAAGTGCCATCAGTCTCTGCCTCTCTCCAGAGCCTGTGCAAGATTGATGGCTTTCCCTTCCACAATGCATCAGAGCCACGGCAATGATAGGAAGGCACCTCTTCTGCCAAGTGCTTATTTAAAAGGAGTGAAATATGGAGACCAGTCGTCTTCTAAAAATTTTTTAACTTTTCCTGGTAATAAAATGACAACTCTGCAAACTTAGGAAAATACAGACATACATAAATAAGGAAATATATGTGTGTATGACATTTCCTTATTTTCCCCATGTTTGTTTTGACAAAAGTCTGAGACTATAATGTATATCGATTTCCATAGCTGTCTTTTATTGCAAAACAATTTTCCATGGCATTTAAATTATTGATAATTTTTATTTTTAATTGATGCTAGCTGTAAGTTGCAGTTGTGGGTACCAGGATTTACCTTTTAAGAGGCATTTTTCTTGATGCTTTCCAGGACCTGTGATGTGGAGGGAATGGGGAGTTTTTGTTTAACACATACAAGTTTTAATTTTATAAGATAAAAAGATTTCTGGAGATGAGTGTAGTGATGGCTGTCACCAAAATAAATGAACACTTAAACATGGTTAAGATGGAAAATTGTATTTGTACCACAGTGAAAATATTGGCGGGGGGAATTCTCACCAGCTTTCCATTGCTGTCTATCATGCAGTTTTTAGTCTGTAGTAACTGCATGGAAAGACGATGTTCACCATGAGGAGTGAGGAGAGCTTGGATTTTTCCATTCATCTCAAAGTTGTGTTTCCCCATTGCTTCTTACCAGAGTGGACACACTCATCTGAAATGCTCTTACATTCTGGATGAAATGCTGCTAGGTTGCTGAATTACCTAGTATGATTCTAGGTTCACCCTGCAGGGCCAAGCCAGTTTGCAGCAGGTGTGGGGGTAACTGCTGCAGAGTACCTGTGGGGAGATGTATCCAGAGAATCTGTATGGGAAAGACATTGTAGGTTGCAGAGCAGCAGTGGAAAAGGAAAGAATTGTATCATGGAGAAAAATACAGATTTCAAAGGTACAGATCGGATTAGATGCTTATCTTTTGGAGAAATAAATTGCTACAGGAATAGAGGCATCCTCACTCCAGTGCCTCAGGATCTGATTTCTCTGATCACCCACCTCTTATCTCTTTCTTATTTCAATTTATGAAATGTTGCCCTTCTTAGTAATATGCCTTATGGCATAAATATAAAGTTAAAAGCGGTCAATAAAAAGCATAAAACTATAAAAGCAGTTACCAGCTCTACAAAATCATGTTTGAGACATTAAAAAAATCAATACTTAAAACAGCATCTATGAGAAAGAAAATGTAGAGCTGTGTTGGTCAGTGATGGTCATGCAATGGATGGTTTGCTGAGGAAGCAAGACATTAAACCCGACTATTCATCTGACCTGTCTCCAACCTTGAATGTGCTACTTTAAATATGAGATGATTTTCTTCGTCCTTTCAAATCAAACCTTACATCAGTTAACTTTATTCTAGATGAAAGAAATCTCTCTACAAAGCCACGTTTAGTTAACCCAATCTAAAAAGCAGATGGAGTGTCACCCTGAAATAGCTTGATTTGGGAAGGTGCTTGCTATAAAAGATGGGACTACTTTTTAAATTTGCCTAGTTTTCAAAGTAGCAGGTGACTTAGGAACATCAACCACTCTTTCTCGTCTCTTTAATTTCCCAGACTCAAAATGATGTGTTATATTCTATGATGGGCTGAATCGGACCCCTCCTCCCAGTTCTCCTGGTCCTAACCCCCAGCACCTCAGAAAGTGATTGTGTTTGGTGATTGGAGTTTTTGAAGGGATAATTAAGTTAAAATGAGGCCATTTGGATGGGCCTGAACCCAATATGACTGATGGTCCTTAAAGAAAAGAGCCAGGGTATAGCTCAGTGGTAGATCACTTGCCTAACCTGTGCAAGGACCTGGGTTCAATTCTTGGTATTGTCGAGAGATAGATAGATAGATAGATAGATAGATAGATAGATAGATAGATAGAGGAAGAATAGGATCCAAGTACAGGGGGAAGATGGCATGAGGCACTGGGAGGGGACAGCATCTGCAAGCCAAAGAGACAGGCCTCGGAAGAGCCCTGCAGGCACCTCGGTGTTGGACTCCCAGTCTCCAGACTGTGAGACAATAAATTGCTGCCATTTAGACCACAAGACTGGGGGTGTTGCTATAGCACCCCTAGCAAACCAATAAAAGTTTTAGGTGGTTGGATATTATCTTTGATTATTTAATGCATCTCAACAAGAAAATAGGAATGTGATGACTAAGAGTTATAAGAGGAGCATATATATTTAAGAGCAAAGAGTCCAAGGTTTCCTTTTTAATCTCTCTCAATTTATTTTCTGGGGCTCTTGTCAAACATAAGTGAAGTCTAAATCCTGGAAATACTCTGCCCTGATATTTGATCTCTTGTTCCATGTCACCTCCAGGCTGTTAACTCCATGAGACCAGGAGTGCCAGCAGGGCCCAGCATGGCACCTGGCATGTAGTAGGTGCTATAAGTATTTTTCAGAGGAGTAATAAACAAATGGACTAACCATGACTATACGCTATGGATAACAGATTTGGCACCTAAAAGCAGACTAACTCAACATTCCCAGTAATAACATTTCCATGTATTGGATATGTGCTGAAGTAGTGCCATTTGTGCAATTCAGATGAACCCCAGCGTACCCATCGCGCCCCTCTCTGGGATACAGCATAGTTTAGCGGAGCTGCCACCTCCCTCCGCTAGGTTTGCTTAGATCAGCCACTGGCTTCTGCTGAGTCATGGGAAAGGAAATTCCCTGGGTTGTAAGAGGCACTTCCTTTCTACCTGGGGTCTTTTCTGCTATCCACACCTTCCCTGTGAGAAGAGAGGGCAAATAGTTTTGTTGTTTTTTTTCCTTTGAAATCGGGCTGTCATCAGTGTCACCCTGACATAGTGAAGGATTTTAGAGCTTCAGAAATTGGTTCAAATTCACACTGTTCATTATGGCTTTCACCTCTTTCTTTTGATAGAGTAAAAATCACAGTCACATTTGCCAGGTCCCAGGGAATGAAATGTGGCTCACTCCTGATTCAGTCCTCCCGGGTCCTTCCAGGGTAACCCTCAGGCCTGAGCTTCAGGCAGCCCCAGGGAAGCCTTCAGCAGTGCACCCCTGGGGAGCTCTCTGACTCAGCCCAAGAGTGGGGACAGGCTGGCATCAACAGTCAGGGTCTTTTCTGTCCTGGCTCCAAGCTGAGATGACATCTGCTCATCCTTAGCAACACACCTTGATATGGGAGGAGACTGCAGTGCAGGGAGGGCTCTGTCCACAGGCGTTGCACTGTGCGCCCCCACCCCCACCTCTAGAGCTGTGGAAAGCAAGGTAGTCCGTCTGAGGGCCCTTGGCTCTGGCTGGGTGACAGGTGGCCTAAGTAATTTCAGCCTCTTTTCCCCAGATTCACGTGGAAGAACCACCTGAGAACTGATAAGAATACACATTACATTACGGCCCTTATCCTTATAGGCCCTGATTCAACCTAAGCTAGGGAGGTTGGCACCCCCAAATCTGCAGCCCCCTCCCAAGGTGTTTTATTATGCAGGTAATCACTGGTGTAAACTTTGGGAAACTTAAGATCAATGCTGCAGTTTCTAAGATCAGTATTTGCTTTTTTCTCTAAAGACCAATGTCAAAGGAGTTCCCACTGGGTATGATTATACACTTCGTGGGGTGCACAGGAACAATTATTATCAGAGCTAAATTTAACTAAAATGGGAGGGACTGTGTACTGTCAAGTCAGCCCAGGTGCGCTTCAGTTTTCTGTATGTAAACCACGGCCCCAGGAAAGGTGCTCTGGAGAGGGGGGTGGGAGTGCTGCAGAATCAGAAGCTGGAATCATGCTGAGGGCTTAAAGAATCACTGATTCTTGCTCTTCTCCTAAAGCTCCCTCTCTCAGGGACTCTACTGTACTTGGGGATGAGGCTAGCCACTGGGGTCTTGCAATGTGGTTTCAGAAGTGCTGGGGAGGGGCCCTACCCACAATGGCTCCCAGGAGCCAGGCCTTAGAGACCCCCTCAAGGGACCCACAAGGTGCAGCCTTGAAGCAGGGAGTAGCAGTGAGACTCAAAGAGAGAGTTAGATATCCTCCTTCTTGTCTTAGAGCCAGAGATATTTTTTATTTTTGAAATAATGAAGATTCTAAATGACTTTTCTGTCTATTCTTTATTTGCCCATTTCCTGTCTTTTGAATTTGCAACTTCTCACACATCTTTAAAAATGTAAGTGTTCATAAGGTGGTCGAGACGCCATGAAGAGCAAGCTGATGACTGTCTTCCCTTACCCCTGGGGTTGCCAAGATCACACATGAGGGACCTCTGGTAGATGTGTGGACACGCAGGATCCAATGTCCAACTAGAGGAGAACTGTCAATTATTTGAGAAAATTAATCCTGCCCTGAACAAAACTGCTCTCCTGATGACTTACCACATCCTGGGCAAAGAGGTCCCCTCCTCTCACCAGAAGCGGGTCCTTCCTCTCCAAAAAGTGATCTCTTGACATGATTAGCAGCCTCATCGCTCACTCTGTGCTCCCCAGATTACTCTACATAAGAATCTTCAAGACTTGGGTTACGATGAAGATGCCTGGGCTCCGCCCACAACCCCAAAATCAGAATCTCTGAGCTGGGGAACCTGCAATTATAAATAAGACTGCTGGTGATTCTCATTCATGTTAGAATCTTGAGAACTGGTGCTTTATGTACTAAGCACCACAGTTATGCCTTCAGGCTCCAAGGCTAAAAAGATTCTCTACAAGCAGTGGGAACTTAGTAGTTACCAGTAGTTCTGGCCTCATGCAGTTTCTTTCAAGGGTTCATTTTAAGCACAT
Source organism: Marmota flaviventris (assembly GCF_047511675.1). Taxonomy (NCBI): domain Eukaryota; kingdom Metazoa; phylum Chordata; class Mammalia; order Rodentia; family Sciuridae; genus Marmota; species Marmota flaviventris. The sequence goes on from NC_092501.1 coordinate 5,823,390, forward strand.
GTAACAATGTCAAGTTGCTCAGGACTCTGTGTGCATTCACTAAATGCTAGGGTATGGTCAGACTGCCATGCCATTTTATGCAGTGCTTTATAAATAAACATGATAGAAACCAAATGAGGACAGAAGAGATGATTCTTCCTGGTCTCAGCCTGCTTAGGTGCTTTGTTAAAAATCATGGCATGCATACGCGCGCGCACACACACAAAATCATAGCACCTAGTTTTGTACACACCAGTGACTTATTGTTAGGACTTCCAATATGTGCTGAGTAGAAAGCATGAAATGCCGTGATCATTTTAAAACAGTGGACAAAAACCCATGCTTACGTTGAAATGCAAAACGTCAGTAAACAGAGAGCCAGTGAGTAGAGGTCTGAGGCAGGAGCTCGCAGAGGGAAACCCGGACCTCCAAAGCCCACACTGGAACCCAGCTTTACAAGGAAGTCACTCCTAGGAAAACCTATCATTGGGGCAGGTGCACCTGGGGACTGGCACATGTCCTTGGAGTAGCTCTCCTCTCTCCGATAAGTGAAATCACCTGATTATCACAGTGTTGGTCTGGGCAATTGTCAGAGCTTGGTCATTTGCTTTCCATCTTCTGTGTGCATTCAGGCACCTGTGATTCCAAGCAGCAGGGAGAGATTAGTGAATTACTGAATTACTGAATTTGTGTCTAAACCAGCAAAGGTAGAGGACAGTGCGAGAGATGGCGGTGGGCAGGAGCTCCCTGTAACCTCTCTTGCAGTTTCCATGCCTCAGTGCTGACCCATCACCCTCAAAACCTGCACCCCAAGCCCCACACAGCCCAACTCCAGAATTTGGTCTTCCCTCCTCACTGAGTCTGTTAACTCCTATCTGGGGATTCTTGGGTCTGGTAGAGTTGACTCTCAAAATCTCACCATCTCCACTGACAGAGTTCACGCTTAAATAAACTAAGACTCGACACCCCACTGAGAAAACCAAGCCACATCAGGCTAGCATTGGCAGAATATGTAGCTTTTTCATAAACAGATCTGGGTTTCCCACCCTCCCAAGCGCTCAGACAGGGCACAGTGTGCAGTGAGATTCTGTGGCCCTGGGAGTCCTGTCTGAATTACAATGAGCTACTTGAATAATCGGGATCTTCTTCTGTTTGCAGGAGGCTCTGGCAACGCAAAACTCAAAAATGATTTCATCCATAGTAATTTCGCAGCTGATTGATGAGAATAAACCAAGAGAACCCGGGGCCGCCTTACCCCTGCCATGTGCGATCGCTCAACCTCGAGCATGTCCCACCAAGCCAGCGTCCACGAACCGCAGCAGAGTCAGCATCCACAGGGCCTTGGCGTTACTGCCCGGCAAGCTGGGGGTCCATAGACGGTCACACGAGCGAGGATCGGAAGCTGAACTGTTGCCCGCTGCCGACCGAGGCCTCCGCAAGGGGTTCGCATCCATCACCATCACCGCCCGGCGTGTTCGCCCAGCAGCCAGTGCCCTGGTGTGGGGCACTGTTGGGGAGTCGCCGTGTCACAGGTGCAGGGCCGAGGACGCTCTGCTCGGGGTCCCATCGGCTGGTGCCCAGCCACATCAGCACCACGGACCTTTTGACTGCACAGAGTGCCCCAGAAACGGCTCGCTGATGAGGCTGAAGGTTCCCGAGGCCCGTGCTGGGCTGTGTGCGGGAAACGAGTACTGGGTCACCCACGTAGACCACAAAGAGAGAGGGTTTTCTGCAGACCCTCCGCCATCGGGAAAGACCCCGCTGGCATTCAGTTCCTGTGTCCACCTCCAGATGTCTCGGCAGTGTCAGAATTCCATCTACTACTTGGACAAGTCTCTGTCTGTCCCTGTTGAGCAACCTCAAATTGCAAGCCCCAAAGTGCACAGATCCGTCCTGTCACTCAACCTCAGTTGTAGTTCCCACGGGTTAACAGCAGATGGAGTAGACGGCCCAGCTAAGGGAGAGCCAATGAGCAGCAGCCTGAGGCAGGAGCTCGCAGAGGGAAACCTGGACCTCCAAAGCCCACACTGGAGCCCAGCTTTACAAGAAAGTCACTCCAAGGAAAACCTATCGTTGGGGCGGGTGCACCTGGGGACTGGCACATGTCCTTGGAGTAGCTCTCCTCTCTCCAAAAATATAGAACTTGCAGATGTTGGGACTAACCTGGACACTGTGAGAAAAGGGAAAGAGGACCACACGGATCCTTGCACCAGCAGTCACGCGGAGCAACTGGCCATTCACATTCCTGGCTGGAGTTACAAGGCAGGTGAGTGGTGCTGCCCTCTGCAGGAGAGCCTGGGGTATGAACGCCCTGCCTCGGGGATATTAAGTGAGCTGCTTCTACATCACTTAGTCTCAGAGGTGTTTTGCAGTAGGATTGGCTTTGACCCCTCTGCACCAAGGTGGCAACTGATACAGCTCATCTTTGACATCTAAGAGGATAGGTTTTTTATTTTAGATGAGACTTTGGTAGATATGAGACACCTCTCCTCAAATTCTTGTTGCTAACAATAGTGCCAGGATACATGCAAAGAATAGGGAGCGGCCCCCAAAGGAAGCTAATTCAGACCATGCCTGCTCCACCTTCCAAAGTAAGGAGAAAAGAATAAAATACCATCCACACCCAGATGTTTTATTCTCTGGAGTTAAACACCTGCATATTTGGGAGTGTCTAGAATTCTGCACATTTTACTGTTCCATTACATAGTTGATATTTATGAATTAACTTCATAAATATCATAAAAACCCAGACCACAAAGCCCCATGATGGAGTGTGTGTGTGTGTGTGGGGGGGGTAACTATGGGACATTTTCTAAATGAGGAAGCCAGGGAATCTCCTTACCAAACAGCAGCAAAAGCAATTTCAGTCCCAGGTGCATCTTCTGGGGTAACTTGGCTGGATTCATTGCTGTTTCCAAGGCCAGGCAGGATGCTTGAGGTGGACTTCCCTGAGACCCTTCCCCTTTCTTTGGGAGATCAAGGGAAGAAGCAAGTCTATTTTGAAGGAAATTGGCCAGATTTCTTTCTCTCTGTATGCAAACTTCTGATTTTCAGCTTTACTTCTTAAGAGAGAGAGACTGGTTTATGAATTAGTGATTTTCCACTTGGGGAACTATTTAAAGATAGTAATAGTAAAATTAAAAAAGGCAGCATATGCATAATAATTTTACGGTGCAAATTTTGTCCATTAAAGCTTTATTAATTAATAAAAAAATGACTGTAAAACATTTAGAACTATAATGTGTGTATAAATGTTAAATGATGTAATTAATTTTAACAAGTGTGTATATATTGAATGCTCAGAGATTTTTTTAAAGCAATTTTGACATGGCTTTCAGATCGATTAAACCGTTGAAATGCCTCTGAGTCTTACAGACTTACTGCAAGAAGGAGAACGTATGCCGCCGTCCATGTTCCAAAGATAAACCCACTTTAGTATTTAAAGAAATTGCTCGTGCTAAGCACTTCATCTTCCTTATTGATGAAGATACCAGAAATAGACAACCTGCACTGTCACGTGCTGCCCCGGTGGAAGCACATCCTTGTCTCGGTAGTGTGTCTCATGATGGGAAATAATAATTTAGATTTATAGCACTTTTCACCAAAGGATCTTTAAAAATAACCAGAGCCAGATCTCCAGCATTCATCTCAGGGCAGAGGAGCGAGAGCAGAGACAATCCCCCACTTATTTCTGGCTTTGGTGCAGAGGTTTTGATCGTGACTTTGTGAAATGGTTGGTTCTCCAGGGGGTTTTCTTAGCAAATCGTGTGAGTTAACTCTGTTTCCCATGGACCGACATCTCTCAGAATAACTGCATATCCTGAAGATTCACTTCTGGGGACTCTTGAATGGCTCTAAATTGTGTGGCCTCATTCTGCCATGTAAGGAAAGATTCACAGAGGCCAGGGGAGCTGTGGGTTCCTTCTTTGAGAGTTGTCAGTCTCCCGTTTCCTGGCTCAGTGGGCTGGACCAGCAGTACTTACTCCCTGGGTAACAAGAGCAGGAGGTGGGCTGTGTGTTCTTGAAGATCTTCAAGCTTAAAGAATTTTTGCTCTATTTGCTGGAGGTGGCAACTCTGAGGGGAAGAGACCCCATGTGCCTCCGGGCCCCTCCTTCATAATGTCCAAAGCTACAGAGTCTTGGGGCCCACCACTGGGACATGTGCCCCCAACACCTAACAAAAGTGTGCACACACACATAGGCACCCTTGAGTTTGAGAATGTTCTCACTCAGAAACTTATTTTCTCAGAGGACAAAAAAGAACTTGGTCCACACTGTAGAATTCTTGACTCTGAAGACCACCGTCTATCCCGGCCTGACCTACACAGTGTTTCCAAGGCGAGTGTGCTGACATTAAGTCTTAAAGCTTTTTAGCCTTGATGCAAGTGCTTTCGGACCCTGGCCAAGCTCATTAAAGCTCAGAGGAACTATTTGTATTTTCCTTCCTGAAACCAGAATTTCATCCAAGGCATCCTTGATGGCCTCTCGTGGTGACACATGCTATTAGCCATCTTCGTACTTCATAGTCACTGAATCTGATTCCTTTTATCTGAAGGATTGAAAACACCTCCTGAGCAGGGCCTTTTCTCGGCCCTGGTAACTGGCGTTCAGTTGCTTCATAGGTACCACCTGGGAGATTCTACCAACAGGCTGGGCAATTTTATTTCTCATCGTCATGGCACTGGGCAGAAAGTCTTGCAGAGTGTGTCTTGATGAGTCTCCCAGAAGACTACCATGATTAGGGGAACTGAGACACTCCCCCAAGGCTTTGTGCCATGCAGACAGCCCTGTGGTTCCACTAGACACCTGGGGACCATTCTCTTCTGGCCCTGAGGTTTAGGAATTAGTTCTCTCTGCTCATCCCCTAGGTGCTGTGAGCATCCTGCTGGCACATGGAGGTGGGCCTTGTGCAATCTCTGCCTTGATAGTAAGGGAACATCTTATCATCATTATTGTCACTGCTGTCATTATCACCATCTTAGGCATAAGCACAGCATATGTTGTGAAAACCCGAGGTGCCAGCCCTGGGCTCCATCCGTGGCTTTGACTCATTCAAACCATTCTGTAAAGGGAGGATAATTATCCCTATTTTGCAGATGAGACAAATGAGCCTCAAAGAGCAGATGATTTGCCCAAATCCACGTGTCTGTCAAGTGCCGAGCTGTGTGTGTCTGGCCCCTACAGGGCCCTGTCTTTGGGAGCCCTGCACAGAGTGGTCAGGATGTTGGTGACTCCAGAGGGTGGGCCCAGCGCCACTGTCACCGTGGGTGTTTGAAGAGTGTGAAGAGTGCTCAGGGACACATGGAGTACCAGTATTTGGTGGCCAATGAGCTACAAGTGAATTTTTTATAAAATGTAATAAGTCATTTGAAGCAGTCAAGATTTATCCACTTAGAAATTCTTCCCAGCTGGAATTCTGTTCTCTGACTGCTCTAGGGGATAAGCAATACTGACCCAGATGGTTCTGCCCACAAAGCCCCAAACATTTACTGTATGGGCTTTTTCAGAAAAAGCCATGCACCCCTGCTGAAGGCCACTTCTCTAGGTACTTCTGGGCAGGCCACTTGCCTGTGAAGTCTCTATTTGTTCCTCCGTGGAGTAAGAGAGGTGGGCCAGTTGACCTCTTATGTCTTAATTCCTTCTCTTGTAGTCTGTTTGCGTACACACACACGGTGGCAGGGGGCTCTGATTTTTCTGCCATGGTAGCTGTCAGATAAGCCAGATTTTTAGGGTGATTCTCAGGATGTGGTGAAGGAGCCAAGCTCAAGTTGAAGGGGGGAGCTCTCTGTCCTTAGCCTCCCATCCCTTTTCCCCCCGGGGTCTCCTACCACTTCTGGCCAGCACCTTCCTGGTTCTCTCTGATTCTTTTCCTGTCTCCTAAATGTAGATCCCTCCTGTTTCCACCTTGACATCAGCCTCCTACCTCTTCCTGACAGCAACAAGATCAGCCACTGCTGCTACTAATGCCACTTGTCATTGTCACTAAAAGGATGGGGCACATGCTCTGCCTGGCACCTACTGCTAGCTCCAGTCCAGAGTCCCACCTGGACAACCTTTCCTCACTCACCTGACATTTGTTGGGTCAGCCGTGGTACCAGGCATTGGGCTGGCCTCTGGTGCTGCAGTGCCACAGTGCCGAGGCGAGCCCCAGACGTGCCCACTGGTGGGTCACAGCCCCTTCCTGAGTTGCAGTTGCTGTTCCATGAAGTCGTTTCTCCTCTCCAGGCTCTATGTTCCCAGAGGGCAGAGGCAGGTTGGAGTCATTGGCATTGACCTCTTCACACCCTGACGAGTGCCACAGAGCTCGGAGAAGATGCTTAGGACGTGGGTGCCAGATGACAGGTCACACTGATGACAACAGAGTCCCTGATGTGAAACTGGGGACACCTAAGCTCTCTGTCTCTTCTTCGTCAGACCACCTGTCTTGGTGCTCACACCTACCACCTCTCTGGCAAGGAAGGTGGGAGCCGTGTAAGAGTCCCCCTGAAGAGGGAGGTTGTGAAGTCAGGGGAGAACTGGAGAGGCCTCACTTGGTTTGAAAGCCAAAGGGCAAACGTCTCAAAATATTGTTTCCCCTCAGAAACTCAACCAGAATAATCAAGGATTGTCATGGAACAACTTTATTATCCTGCAGGTGGCCAAATGTAATAATAGAGAAGAAAAGAACATGTGAGCAATGTTGCAAAAATATTTTGAAAGGTTTCTTTTTTTTGAAAATTTTGTTTATTTAACTCATGCTAAGTCTTAATGACATTGGGGCATTTTCTCCAGGATCATAAATATGCTTTCAGATCCTTCCCTAGAGTCTAAAGTATATAAAGAGTTAAAACCATCTCAATGAGCTCTCTGGAGACAAGGCCTCCCCTTTTTTTCTGAGTAACCCCCTCCGTGTCTCTCCAGTGGTTTGGAGAAAGCCATTGTTGGCCGGCCATTTGCTCTGCTTTACCAGGGATAGATGAAGAGAAGTAAATTTAAGTCCTGATTCAACAGTTTGATCTATTAAAATAGGTAACTGCAGAGCGACCATTTATACAGAGTCAGTGGAAATCAGGGTAGCCTAGAGTTTCAATCTGAGTTTCAATCCACCGTATCCTTTACCAGGCAATTCCACGAGCAGCCGTGGGCAGTTTGAACTGCTGCTGCTTCTTCTTTTTTTTTTTTTAATATTATTTTAGTTGTAGCTGGACACAGTACCTTTATTTTATTTTTATTGGTGCTGAGGCTCAAACCCACGGCCTTGCATGTGCTAGGCGAGCGCTCTACGGCTGAGCCACAACCCCGGCCCCAGCTGGAGCTTTTAATGGACTCAATACTGTTTTGTAATCATCATTCCTCTGGAGGATCCTCTCCCTGTCTCCAGGAAGTCAGTTCAGACACAGTCTTGGGAAGAGGAAGTGGTGGTACGTGATGAATTCTGTAAGGGAAAGTATTCAAGGCACAGATGACTCAGGAACCAGGAAAGCATGCGAGATGGATGGTGTGTTTGATTCCTTTGGCTTGCTTTTTTTTTTTTTTTCCTTCCCCCTCAATAATCTTAAATGACTTTCTTTTGTGTTAATGTCTGTGGAGAACAAGAGAAGAATGGAGATGACAGAGGGGCTCATGAATTCATCTTAAACTGGGTTTTCAGAGTAGTTTGTTAAATGCAGAAACATTTTTCGTGTTGTGACCACTGATGGGTCTATTCCTCCTGTCGGTTGTAGATACACGCGTGTGTCACTGCAGGTAAAGTGGACGGCGCCTCAGGGGCGTGTTCAACACTGATGCTCTGGAGTGTGAGGGAGATAGAAGCTCACTCATTTTTGCCTGTGGTGGAATGTATTTAGGTTTGATCAGGTGTCCTACGTAGACAGTGAAAAGAGGCTTCCAGTTTCTCTGGCGTCCTCTCCTGGGCCACCCGGAGACCAAGTGTACCATTTCAGTGCAGAAATACAGCCACTGTGAACAGTGGAGCAGACCCCGCGGGTGAGGTCTGGGAGGGCCGCTCTGGCTCCCTAGGTATCAGGGAGAATTCCTGCTGCAGGTTTAACTCTGTCAAAACCCATCAGGAATAACTCAGCCCCAAAGCCTGCTGGGCTGTCAGGCTCAACGTCACCCCTGAAGAAGCAGGTTTAAATGGAATCGGTTTCTTCCTTAATTTCTTCGCTTTTATCATTCTTTGTTTTTCCTTATTGAAAAAGTAAACCATGTGCTTTGTAGAAATTAAAATATAATTAAGTAAAAAGATAAAAGTGATAATTAACTATAACTCTCAGGGAAATGTCTAATATTTACTATACCTTCACCAGTTGGCTTCTTATATTTTCCCTTAAGTACATCAAATTTATTTGTTCTTTCTTCCTTCCTCCCTTCCCCTCCCTTCCCCCCTCCCTCCCTGCCAGTAAACCTGCCGCCTGCCTCCCTCCCTCCCTCCCTCCCTCCCTCTCTCTTTATATTTTCTTTAGAGACAGGGTCTCACTAAGTGCTTAGGCCTTGCTGAGTTGCCGAGGCTGGCTTGTGATCCTCCTGCCTCAGCCTCCTAAGCTATAACAGGCATGCGCTACCATGCCTGGTGCCTTTCTTTTTCTTCAAAAAAAGGGGTCATGGAAAGCATCCTGGTTTGCTCCGTGTCTATCTTTCCCTCTTTGTCATTTAGTGGTGACAGAGGTTCCCATCACACAGTCTCCTAAACATGTTTTTTAAAACTACTTGTTAAAACAGATCATTTCCATTTTTACATTTTTATAACAGAGTGTTGATAAACATCCTTGGGGAGAAATGTGGGCATTTCATGTGATTTTTAAAAACTAGATTCTTAGAATTTCTAATCAAAAGATAGGCACAACTTTAAAGCCTTTTAATGAAGATTTTCAAGTGACACTGAGTTGTACTGTCTGTACCTAGACACCAGCTTCCCTAAACATACACAAACGCTGGGTACTGGCCTTGCTAACATTTCTAGACCATTCTGATGAGTAAAAGTCGGCATTTATGATATGTTAGTCTGCACTTCTTCACAGAGGTCCAACTTCCTGTGTTTATTTCACATCTGCATTTCTTATGAGTTGCCTTTATTTTCTTTGCTCACTTTTCTTTAGCTTTTCTATTTGTATTTTTACTTATGTAACAATATTCTTTTTATATTTACATTTTTAAATTGTGCATGGTAAGTTTTAAAACCTCAAATTTTGAAGTAATTTTTGGATGAACAGAAGAGTCACCAAGGTAGCCAAGAGAGTCCCCATAGCAGCCTCGCTGATCCCCCTCCTGTGAACCTCCTTTAAACCATGGTTCATCTACTGAGACGCTCTCACCCTGGGCACTGTGCAGTCTCAGGCTGGCTGGGTCCTGGCGTGGGGCTGTCCTGTGGTTGTAGGGCGTCTCCACCTGTAGATGCTGGCCGTACTTTCCCAGCCCATGAGGTGTACAGCCAAAAGGGTCTCCAGACATTGCCAGATGCTCTAGGAGTAACATGGGCCCCGTTGAGAGCCACTGATCTAAACTGGGAAACCAGTTCTGCAGTGACTGCAGACGCTGCTCAGATTTTACCCCTGTTCCCACTGATGCCCTCTGTGCCAGGGTTCAGCCCAGGGTGCTACCTCGCCCTTAATCATCGTGTCTGTTCATGGCAATTTTTCGTGTTCTGATTCCTTATGGCCTTGGTCTTTTTCCTGTGGCCTTTCCCCTGGAAGGCCTGGGAAGGACTTGGATAGCCTACCTTGTTGCTAGTGCTCTTGCTGAGATCCGTGGTGCATGGCTGGAGTCAGTGTTCCTAAATGGTTTGCCAGTGGGACCGTTGGTGAGAGCATCTCTCGCTGCAATAAGGCAGTGCTGGCTGGCAGTGCCACTCACGTACCGAATCTTGCTTACCTAAGGATTGCCCTGACTCTCAGATTCGTTTCCTTGTAGAAATTTTCATGCAATTTAAATATTATATGAATCAAAAAAAGTTGCTCTGCTCCCATCTGTGATTTGAAAGTTAGGGGGGCTCTTTAACTTCCCTTATCTGTGAGCTTTTGGCATTTGACATATCTTTTCGCTGCAGGAGACAGAAAAGGACAGTCTCTGGCTGCCATTACGCTTGCTCAAATTTTGATTTTATATTGAAATACCGTCTCAGTCTGGTCCTGTACTCTTTTTGTATAGGCTATTTGGAGGCATCATTTATTTACATTGAAGTGCACACATTGTATACATATAGTCACGTGACCAACACCACAGGGAGATACAGAATCACCTCAAAAACTTGGGGTGCTTTTGCTGTCAGTTTTCTCCCAGCTACAATCCCAGCCCCGTGGGACTTCTTTCTGTCACTATTAAAGAATCCCTATAAATTGAAGCCATTTGGGCACACTCTTTTGTAAGGTTTCTTTAACTTGGACAAATGCTTTTGAAATTCTTTCACATCATTGCAGGTATCTTTAGTTTCTCTCAGAAATGTTTTGTGGTTCTCAGTGTAGAGATCATTTACGCATTTTATAATATTTACCCTTATTTACATTCTGAATGCTAGTATGAATGAATGGTATTGACTTTTTAAAATTTTATTTCCAACTTTTTGATTGAATATTTATATACATATATAATTAATATATAGTATATATAATCCATTTCTGTATAGTGACCCTGAATTCTGCCACTTTGTTAAAAATCACTTAAATAGAGCAGTGTTTTTGTGGATTCCTTAGGATTGTCTAGATATAACAATATTATGCATGATTAGGGTTTTATTTATTCTTTCTCTACCGGATGATGTCTACCATTTTCCCCTTGCCTTTTACATGAGGTAAGACCTCAGTGGACTGTGAGTGGAAGTAATGAGAAGGGAACACCTTTGTCTTACCTCTTAATGGCCACAGAGATTCTGAAAATATGTAGGCGGGTAGATTCAAAACTGAAACTCTGTCCTCTTTAGACACTAGCTTCCATTCCCCGTCAGCCAGTATTCCCCCTTCTGTCCCTGTGGATTCGCCTGCTCCAGGTGCCTCATGTAAGTGGAATTACACAACATCTGGCCTTTGGACACACGCAGTCCACCTTAGCATGTTGCCCTCAAGGCTCGTCCGTGTTGTAGTAGGACGCGACTCCCTTCCTTGTTGGCTGGCAATGCTCTGTCCCACGTAATTTCCATGTTGCATTTCTGCATCATCTGCTGACACCTGGTTTGCTCTTACCTTAGACTATCGTGAAGAATCCTCAGTCTGCACCATGTACCAACACCTTTCCATGGCTGCTTTCAGTTCCAGGGCTGTATACCCAGGGGCAGGATTGCAAATCAGGTTAATTTTGTTGGTAGTGATTTGAGGCGCTGTAAAGCTGTTTTCTGCAGCAGCTGCACAACTGTACACCCTTACTGGCAATCCACAAAGGTTCCCGTTTTCCACACATCATTGCTAGCACTTTATTTTGTATTTTGATAATATCCATTCTAATTGGTATGCAGTGGTGTCTCATTGTGGTTTTGATTTCCATTTCCCTAGTGATTCCCTAGTGATGTTGAACATTTTCACATGCCTATTGACCATTGAAAATCTTTGGAGAAATATCTGTTCAAGTTCCTTTGTCCAGTTTTTATGCAGGTTGTTTGCGTTTTGTATTGTTATTGTTTCTGTTGCTAATTGGATGAGAGCTTTTGTTGTGCATGAGTGTTGAATATTGACAAATCCTTTTATTCGACCACTGGGATAATAATAGGGTTTTTTTCTAGTTTGTTTTATGAACATGGGGAGTTACATTGATTTTTATGTTAAATGATTAGAATATATTATACTTTTAAAAAATAAATATATCACTGGATCATCTTTAGTAATATTTTCCAGGAATCTGTTTTTCATTTTATCTGTTAGATAAATATTGGTCTACAGTTTTCTTTTTAAATATTTTTGGTTTGAGTACCAGGAAAACACCAGCTTTATAAAATGAACCGGGGAGTATTTTCTCCTTTGACTCTGAAAGAGATTTTGTGGTTTTGCTTCTAAAGTATTTGGTTGAAATCAACAGTGAAGGTTTCTCGGCTGAAGTTTTCTTTGTGGGGAAGTTTTTAATGATGAATTCAACCTCTTTTCTTGCAGTGTGACCAGTAAGGGTTTCTGTTTCTTAAGTTTGTTTTGACAATTTGTGTCTTTCAAGGAATTTGCCATTTCATCAAAGTTGTTTGAATTATTGGCATAAAGTTGTTTCACTATTTTCTTATGATCCATGGATCTCCAGTGATGTCCTCTAATTTATTGGTAGTTAGTGCCTTTTCTTTAATTCTTATCATTCTAACTAGAGGGTTGTCCATTTTATTGATATTATTTTCCCCAAAACCCAAGCTTTGTTTTACTGATATTTTCTAATCTTGTCAATTTACCGTGAGGTTGATCATCCCTGAGTCAGAAAACTCAAAATCTAGAATTTTCCAAAATCTGAAAATTTTTTAGTATTAATATGACACTGCAAGAGGAAAATCTCACACTGTGAACCTTTGTTTTGGCAAAAATTTAAAATACTGTATAAAATTATCTTCAGACTATGTATCTATAAGGTGCATGTGAAACAGAAATGAATTTTGAGTTTAGACTCGGATCTCCTCTCTAGTACTTCTTATTTTGTATATGCAGACATTCCAAAATCCATAAAGGTCCAAGATCTGTCTGGTGTTTGGCTACTGAACCTGTATATTGATTTCTGCTTTTAAATTTTTTATTTATATTTGATTTACATTGTATTTACTTTGTCCTGACCCCACATTTTACTTTATTTTTTGTTAGCCTCTCTGGAAAAAGCTTGGATCAAATGCTCATATCAAGTGTTTTCACATGATCATTTTAAGCTCAATTTCCTTCTAATTTTGATAAGTATTATTTTCATTTTCCTTCAGTTCAAAATATTTCAAAATATTCATCCATATCACTTTATTTTGTTGTATCTTCATGATGAGCTTTAATATCTGATAGGGCAAGATGATGATCACCACTATTTGGGGGAAGTTTCATGAACAATTCTTATTTAAGTAGAAAATGTAGGCCCTTCCTAGTTATTCTACAGGTTTGTGTTGTCTCGCCCCTTTGTCTTCTCACCCTCTAATCGCCTTGTGTCCAGTCAGTTTGTCCTCATCCTACTCTCTGTCTCTGGTCGTTGGAAGTTGTGCTCTTCTATTATTGGAGTGACCAGCCAGGAATTGGAACTTGTGAACTTAGCAAAGCCCAAGGTTCCTCAGCGTTTCTGCTCATCCTTCCAGCGGTTTGGTCTTGGGACTCTGTCACTCTCGTCCCCTGGAGCAGATGTACTACTGCCCTCATGTGCTAAGTCCTTCCTGCCTCTCTGTTTTGAATCCTGCAATTTGAAGGTCACTTTCACAGGTCTCTAGAGTGACCTCGTCTTGCCATTACCTTTGCTCTCTTCTCCTTTCCTGTTATCAGTTATCGATTTACATGTCCCTGAAGTACATATTTCACATGTCACTTTTGATTATCTTTGGATCTCCAGTGATGTCCTCTAATTTATTGGTAGTTTATGCCTTTTCTTTAATTCTTATCATTCTAACTAGAGGGTTGTCCATTTTATTGATATTTTTTTCCCCAGGTCTCATTTCCTAGTATCAATTATCGATTTCCTTGTCCCTGAAGTACATATTTCACATGTCACTTTTGATGGTTTTCCATGGTTCATGAAATGGAGGGATTTGGGTGATAAACTGTCTCCGATTGGTTCAGGGCTGAGGGAAGACAGAGATTCTAAAAACACGTTTATTTCTCCACATTCTTGAAAGAGGCCCTGACACGGTGTGCTGTTCTATGTGGAGAGTTATTTCCCCTCCGTCCTTTGAAAATCTTATCCTGGTGCCTTTGGCCTCCACTGTTGCTATGGAGAAGGCAACTCTAAGTTTAGTTGCTAACCCCCATACTTTTGTTTGGGCAGTGTGTGAGTTCCTTGTGTTTGGCATTGTGATGTAGTTGAATGTGGGTTTCTTTCTATTGTGTTCAAGGTCTGTGTGTTTCTGGAACGCAGTGGTCACTGTGTCTGTTCTCTCTGCACACTTCCTAGGCATTTCTTTCTTTCCTTTCCTCATTTCCTGTTTTCTCCCTCCAGGATTCTAAGTAGATGTGTTTTATACTTCCTCATTCTATTTTCCTTTCTCTTAACCTTTCACATTTTTCAATTCTTTGACTGATGAGCTCAATAAAAATTTACACACACGCACACAAACCCACACATGCACACATATAAAATATGTGTACATCACTGTGATTCCCAGACCATGCTTACTGGATATTCCATAGACTGAGGATCAGGGCCACCAGAAGGGTCTCCTGTGCTCACATTATGGTAAATTTTCAGCTTGTGGTTGAGCACAGTCTACAGATTGTGCAAGCCGTGGCATGGAGCTGACTGATGGAGGACCGACTGAGGGTGAGTTGTGCCTGTATGCACAAGTTTCCAGTGTGACTTTCCACATTTTCAAGTCCCAGACTTTGTCTCCTGGCATCTGTTTGACCTTAAATCTCAAACTCCAGGTGCCCAGAAATCAGCAGCAGTAGTCCCCCACAGCAGCCGGATTCTTCTCCAGTTTTCTTCTTAACCTCTGAGGGCTTCCTTACTTCCTTGCAAGCTGAGCCATATATTTAAAATGTTTTGATGCTTATTTCCAAGGTTTTTAATTGCTTCATAGCACGAGAGAGTGGGCTATCTGGCTCACCATATTGCAGGAAACAATTGATCTCATGAATTTATTTTCTATTAGAGTTTTGAACATTGGCCAGCCATTTTTTTTTTTAAAGTTAGAACATTTGAGTTTTTTTAATTAAATTGCTTGATGAATTGTCACTATTACACTATTAATTTTCTGTAGAGGTGCATGCAGTGCCTCTTCATGAGGCCTCCACCCTTGTGGCTTTGTCACCTCCCCCAGGACCTGCTCTTTGGTGTCACCACACTGGGATCCAAGCTTTTGGGTCGGGCTGGGAGCAGATATGAATATCCAGTTCATTGCGCAGTGTCTATTCTTTGTTTAAGAAGTGTTTCTGACCTAGTTAGGATTTTTCTAACATTGTTCACAGTTTTTATCAAGTCCTAAATCAGTGACCTATTTCCATTGCTGTTAAAAGTTCTCCATAAACATGTGACATAGTTAATGTTCACATCATCTAAATATGTCAACTTTTTAACTATCTCCCTGATGTTGAGCAGTTAACTTTAATTTTTCACCTCCTTAAGTAATACTGACTGCATATCTGTATGTATAAAACTTTGACCATGCCTACTCATGTTCTTAAGCTATATTCCTGGAAGGAGAGTGGTTGGGTAATGGTTTGCGCATTGTATAGACTTTGAATGTTATATTATCATTGGCTTTTAGGGGGCTCATAAAGCATACTCCAATGCTTTGACCCACTGAAGTGAGTTGATCTCCAAGGTTCAGTTTGGGTCAGGAGAGTCAGACCCTAGCCTTCAGGGGTAAGCCTGAATTTCCTGCACTTGCAAAACATTGATTATTTTGCACACAATTGGTCTGTCAAATTTATATCTCCCTGCAACCTCTGCAATTGAGTATATACATTTTTACATTTTGCTAATTTCATAGCCGAAATTAGCACCTTATTTTTGTGCATTTTCAAATCTCAAACAAGGCAGGACTTCCCATTTGCTTATTGACCTCATTTATTTCCTCCTATTGAAATTGTCTTCTATCTCACATCCCCTTCAGCTATTTGAGAGTTAGGATTTTCCTCCTAAGAAAAGGAAACTTTAATGTTCTCACTCTCGTGACACTAAGAACCAGGGTGGTTAACCTGCACCACTTGGGCCAATGCACGGTGAACCCCACAAGTCACCATGAACTTTTGCCTTACATTTCCACTATTGCATTCTGACTTGTCTTTAGAGAATGGGGAAGTTGTGACAATTTAAAATAAGGATGGATTTAGAGGAAATTGACACAAGCAAGAAGAAACCGGGAATGGAAAAATAACTTCTTTTTATGGTTTTATTGAGTACAGTATGCATATGAGCTACTGGGTGGCTTGGTGAAACAGTGAAGAATAAGATAACTTTCTCTGTCCTGAGATGTACAGAGGAGAGAGAGGAGAGGACAAGGAGAAAAGGAGAGAGGAAGAGGGGTCAACAGCAACCACATTAGCAAAATGAGCCAAAGAATGTTCCCTGGGGTATCCAACCCCGATGCTGAGCCATCCCAGGAGATGTAGAAAGGCAAAAAGTCTTGGAGATTCATAAACAGAACCTGTTCTTGGGTCCCTGGGGGCCCACTGGTTGTGAAGGGGATGTTCTAATGGGAAGGAAGTTCAGGACCCCTGCAGGGGTGGGGGGGCACTTCCACACCAAAGATTTGAGGCCTCACTCAGTTTCTCCAGGACAGAGGAGTAGAGTACCTGCCATCCGATTGGTATGTGTGTTTGTACAGTGAATGCTGGTGTCTTATTCTGAAGTTGTACTCCTCCTTTCTTACTATTCCCTTATAAAACTACATCCTGCGACCGCCAGTCACAACCCCGAAGCGTGCCTGCGTTCTCACACAACCTGGGCGAGGCTGAAATACCACTGACGCTTTCAAGCTCAGCTCCTGGTGCCTGCAAATGAGCTTTCTGCTTTCCTCCCGAGCATTCATCAAGTCCGCACAGGAGGCACTGAGACCGGGATTAGTGGAGAAAGGATTGGGAGAGCCTTTTTAACATGATGTAATTGGATGTGAATCGTTAATTACATTATGAAACTTAAAGCACACAGACTGGCGTCTCTGCAGCTGAGCTGAATTAGTTTCTCAACCAAAAGAAATTAGAGCACAAGTCCAAAGACTCGCAAAGACCGGAATGCCAAGTGCAGAGCAGGATTCACTCAGGCGCCACCTGCGAAACACGAAACGCTTTCAGCTTGGTACCACAGGACTCCCAGCTGTCCCTGTCTCCCGCAGGACCTGCCGGCCACATGCCTTTTGCTGTGGTGAGCAGTCCTCCTTTCTTAAAGATGTATTTATAACTTATAAATGAGTATATATGAGTTTATATATAACTTATTTATAACTTACAGCTTTTATATGTTTAAAACACTCTAATTCGTGGAGACATAATTCACATTCCATAACTGTCTCGCACTGTTACTTCAATCAGCCATATCTCTCAGAAATTAATTACTTAAAAATGCATCGGATTCCTAAATGTTACATCATATTCAGGAAGCACCTAATGCCACTGGGTGCAGGACCCTAAAGTGAAGTGTCCCCCAAACAGACTTGTCGCTTAACTCCTTTTCCAGCAGGAAAAAATCCCCCTGAAGTTTGGAGTGTTTTTTTCCTGGTAGGAAATCCTTCTCATGCAGATGAGGCTGAGACGCCGTTTCCCTGATGACACCCGGGCTTGCTGTCTGCTCGGCTGGCCTGTGAAGCTGCTGCTCCTTCCTTTGAAAATTGCCCTCACGGAGCTGGGCTGGCGGTCTTGTCAGAAAGGGAAAATGTGCAATTTCAAATCCAGGGAGAAGCCACACGACAGCCACTAGCGAGTTAGGCAGTCAGTGGTCTCCGCCGCCGAGCATTCGGGGTCGAGGCTTCTCTGTGCTCATGCTGCACCTGGCTGTTGTCTAACCCTCTACTCGTCAGTGCTTCTGCTAAGGCAGGGTCCAGAGAGGGGGCCAAGTGGGAACGGGTCCAACTTGCCACCTGCTTGATAAAAGTTTCAGAGTGGAAATGGGTGGGAACTGATGTCCGTGACAAATGGCTGTAATGACGTCTGCATGTTTGAATTGCTGCTCATGTCAAGCGCCCATTGGGCCAGGTTACTTGGGAGACCCCATTTCTCCTATCCCTAGAGGGGATTTGAGGAGCTCCTAGAGAGGAGGACCTCAACTCAGGATGACAGGGTCCTTGACCAACTCCCAGAAACGACTTTCTAGATGCAAAAGATATTGACACACAGAGGTTTACTTAGAAAGCAAGGGAAACTGCGAGCCATCGTGAAAGTCGGGGGCTCTCTGGGGGTCCTCGGGCTCTTTTTTTTTTTTAAGGTAAACTTAACGGGGGTGGCATGGGAAGGTGTGCAAGGATGACGTCAGTCTGGTGATCTCAGGACAGTTCACGGTGGTCTGGCTGCTCGGGATCCTTAGGTTGACATCTCCTCCAATATCTGATCAATAGGTTGCATTAGAAAGTATCCTGGATATCTCTTTGCTCCTCTGTTCAAAAAATACATGTATTACTATGCTAATTAGTGATACACAGGCCATTTCCATAAGTGGCTGAATTTCTACCAACATTTTAAGATTTTGAGTGAGGATTTGTAGATTTTCCAGAAATTTGGGAGCAACAGGCCCCGGAGTGAGCAGGCTCTTGGCTCCCAGGTAAAGGGAAGAGGAACCTCAGCCCAAGCTTGCAGAGTGAACTACACCTTCCTTCTCCTTCTTTCTCCTCTTTACATTTCTTCCCTCCTGTCACAGTTTCCGCCACCTTCCTGAGCACTGAGTGAATGATCAGGAAAGAAGACCCACAGGGTGCACAAGTGCCTCTGCTGTTGGGGATGTGGACTTAGTCTCAAAACAATATTTTCCCTCCCTTGAGGCCATGGAAACAGAGAACCCAGCTCCTCTAGAATAACAGGCTTGTGTTCTCCTGAGGGTGGGGCAGTGTTTGAGTCAACTTTCTCACCGCTGTGACCAGAAGACCCGACAAAGACAACTAGAGAAGGAAAAGTGTATTGGGGGGCTCCCGGTTTCAGACGTCTCAGTCCATAGACGGCCAACTGCATCCACTCTCTGGAGCCCGAGGTGAGGTAGGACGTCATGGCAGAGAGTGCGGCAGAGGCTAGCAGCTTAGGAAGCAGGGAGAAAGCTCCTGCTCAACAAGGATGAAATATGTGTCCCAAAGTTACACCCCCAATGAACCTCTAGCCACACCCCCGCTGCCTACAGTTACCTCCCAGTTAATCCCTGTTAGGAAATTAACACACTGGTTATGTTAACTCTCCTAATCCAATCGCGTCACCTCTGAACTGTTTTGCATTGTTTCACGTGTGAGCTCTTGGGGGACACTTCACAGATAAACCCTAACAGGAGGGACAGTCTCCAGGTTGAAGCATCTTTGCTTCTGTCAACTTGCCCATTCTGGGGCAGCAGCCACATCTGTCTGCCTACTACCACCTCCCCACCTCCTCGCGGGATGCCTGAACAGAGGAGTACATCAAATACACTTTTGAATTACTGAGTTAATTTTTACCCTATGGAGACTGTCAAGATTCCCCTGCTGATGCTTCTGGATAAGGATTCTGTGTCCCCTCATTATCTGCTCTGCAATAGGCGAGTGAGTCTTCAGGACTTGCGTGGCTCCTCAGGAGCTAAACGCCCTTGCCAAAGACACAAGCTGTCAGTTCAGTGATGATGCGAGTCACTTGACAGGTGCTGATTGAGTGCCAGGTGTCATTCAGGTGCTCAGCACTGCAGTAAGCAAGCAAGGTCCCCACCCCCATGGAGCTTGCTACTGAGCTAAAGATGGACAACAGACAGACACTCACTTCCACCTGAGGAGTTTCAAGTGGTGGCAGGAATTTCTGCAAACCTCTGAATTGGCCCATAGCATTGGGTGACTCCTTGCTGGCTTCTGTAAATGGGGTGGCCCAGGAAGTCTTCTCTAAATAAGTATTACTCCAGCCAAAGTCTTCGGGGCATGAGGGAGCCTGCCTTGGAGAGGAGGAGCATTTTTAGACAGGAGGTACAGCTGGGGCAATGTCCTGACACGAGGCAAGAAAGGACCTGGAGCATTCAGGGCTCAGGACCAGGGCCAGGGGGCTGGAGCACAGAGGGGCTGGGGAGGAGCCCTCCAGGCTCAGGCAGCTGGCAGAGGCCAGATCATGGAGGGAGGAGTTTGTGACTCTGTGATGTGACTTAATTTTTTCCAGATCTCAGGTGAGGCAGTAAAGCCAGCAGGGCCAGAGGGTGACCAGGTGAGTGTGATGCATGTAGCTGGTGCATGGTGGTCCCAGGTGTCTTAGGTGCCATGGGCAGCACTCGCTGGTCAATTCCATGGAGAGCTGGGGAAGGCCAGAGTTGAGGAAATGCCTGGATTTGGAGGTAAACAAGTCATTGAACTAAGGGATGTGGGGGTTAGCCCAGGCCCTGCCTGATCCTTCACTGATTATTTTCAAATATTCTGAGCTAACTGCTCTCCAGTCCCTGGGGACAACCTTCACTGCCAGGCAGAGACTAATGTGCCTGAATGTTCCCCAGCACTTGACAAAGTTGGGTGCAGAGGTGAGGCCAAGACCAAAGGTGCCTGCAAGTTCAAGGATGGGAAAGAGGATCCCAAACAGGGAGAGGGTCCCACCTGGAAAATTGAAATATTAAAGCCAAATTCAGAAATTACTTCTTCAGCCCAACAACTCATTTTCAGTGTTGCCATTTTGTGACACCTTGAGTTGCCCCCCAGTGGTGTTGGTGTTCTGATTGGTGTTGGCGCTGTCACCACCTTTTCCTTACACATGTCACTAGGGAAGGATGTTTGTGTTTGATATTACTATAGCCCAGAGGCACTTTCTTCTTACCCTTGGCATACATCATCACAAGTGAATAATGAAAATCATTTTAAAAATTCTCTTTTCAGAGACTTTCTTTAGCGTGAGATTTTCAGAAATGCATTTCTTCTTTGGACCCTTAATGCAGAGCAGTTCTGTAGCTGAGTTGCCAGAGCACACCTTCGGTGTCCTGGCCACCCAAGACAGGACGGGATAAGTTTATTCAGGGATGCAAAGGGCATTGCTGAACCGTGAGCCTATCACAAGTCAAGTCTGATTTCCTTGTCCCGTATCCACACCCTCTAATGACATGTGCCGGACTTGACCTCTTCGTCAGGATGGAACTGGATCTCCAGGGCAGCGAGTCTCTCTAGTCCCATTTGCTTGTGTTTTTGCAATCCCAAATAGAGATGATACATATGTTTTCCTTCCCTGTGATTTATTTTTAGAAAATCTGGAAAATGAAATGCCTTCAGTTAGGCCACATGACAGCCATCAGCCTTAATGGAAGAACAGCATCTTTGTGGAGGAAAATTGTAATCCCCAAGTGTATAAATAAGAGCAGGCTGCTGTGCACATTACGGCCTGGGTCCCTGGTTGGGGTGAGTTGGGCTCCCACACTCGTGAGTGGTCCTGAGGACCAGGGACTCATGGGAGCTCGGCAGTGCCTTCCCTGGTCCAGCTCTGAGCCCTCTAGGTCTGGACAGGGCAAGCTCTGCAGTGCTTGTAGAGAGACTTCATGCATTTCAGACCCATGGCCCTTCTTAGTGCATTCTCCTGCCCGAATCCAGGGCGAAGCTGTGGGGTGCAGGACTTGGCCATTGAGGGGACTTTCATTTCAGATTCACCAGCCCACACCTGAGTAGGGTCCATGGAGACATAGCAGGATGTTGCTTCTTGGAGTAAGGCGGGCCCTTCCTGAGTGCTTGCAGCCTTATAGTAGAAGGTCCAAAGATCTCTACTCACACCTTGACCGTGGACACCACGTCTGTCATTCCTTGGGAGCTGGGTGAGGCAGAAGTTTGGCCCAAGTCTATCTAACAGCCCACCCCCATTGTAAAGATCTAAGGTGCTCAGGGGCATCTTTGAAGGTGGGAAGCTTTAGAGTAGTTTACCAAAAGGAGCCCATCCACGGGAGCAGGCAGAGGCAGAGGCTCTTGTTGCACACTCTCCAGCCTTGAGTTTGCAGGTCTTCTTTAGTTCTTTCTAACTCCATATCCTTCTCACTCACCTGCTCCCCAGGTGACATGACTCACGGAGAGAGCTGGCATTTCAAGGGACAAAAACATGGCCAGGGGGTTGAATAGCACAGCCCTCTCCCCAAGAGCCTCTCAGACCCAGAAGATGGTTTGGTTTGTTCTACCCAAAAGACAACTCTCGTGACACCACATAAGAGGGTCACACCCCTACCTTACATTGACCTTCAGCTGGCCTTCATCCAGTAAATTTGGCAAAGTGGAAAGTTTGGGGCAAGGGGGTGAGACATTGGTCAAGGGTTTAACAAACTGTCTTTCTGCCTCTCTGGGCTTATTGTGTGTATGTTTTTTTCCCTAAAATTTGAAATCAAGGACAAAATTTATCCAAATCACTTAAGGGTCACAGATTTAAAATTAGGCATTAGATACAGGCCACCCCAGGGCTGTGGATGATAGTGAAGCTTCATCTTTGCTTAGCACGTCATCATTTTTGAGTTTCACGTGGTTCTATTTCCTCCTCCCAGAGCAGGTGGTGTTATCTCATTGTGAATGAGTCACTTGAAACTGCATGGGTTGGGTGGCCTGTGCATGGTCACATAGCTGGTGGGTGGCAGGTCCAGGTGGGTATGGGTACCAAGTCTCTAGGCCTGTATTCCACCTTCTTTCTAGCACCTTCTGTCTTGCTGGAATGATGTCACATTGCACATTCAGCCAGCTGTGACTGCAGGATGTGAACCCCCCTGGAGGGTGTGGGTCAAGGCTCTAGGTGGGGATATGCAGGAGGGGCCAGAGGCTGCACTTGCAGGGCTCTGAGCAGCTGGCACACCCTCTCTGCTCCTTAGCAGATTAATGGGCACTGTGGACCACACTTGCATCACCTGGTGTCTTACGAATGTGGCGTTAGGAATGTGTTTGTGCTGTTCCTGGTGTATGGACACATAGTCATTTTATAGAGCTGCTGAGAAACAGCTTTCACTGTACACAATACTGCTTGCTGCTTTTGTGGGGGACGTTTAAAAACCTATCAAGATGACCATTTGAAGTAAGTTTACATTTACAGAAATGGGGCAAAAAATAGTACCAAGAGCTCCCTTGTACCCCAGCCCTGCTTCCCCTAATGCCCACACGTAAGCTGTTAGTGTGACCTTTAAAGTTTTTTCTTAAGACAACAAGCACCAGTGCAGCCTAGGGGCCTGTGACCTAAAAACTCATATTTTAAAGGAGGCTGCAATAATTCTACAGCCTGACCCAGAGGTCCTTTGAAAGGTATCAAGAGAGGACACAAAGAGGGCTCCCAGACAGCAGAGACGCAGTAGGCTCATTGGTGTGAAAGGTAGCACACTTGCTGTCCCAAGAGAAGCTCTGGACAACTTGACCAGGATGGTCAGGGAGTTAGAAGTAGATTCACTCTTCCCTAATGATGTGAACTTCTAGAATATTCTGATAAAAATAAGTGGCTAGGGTGGGGGATGGTGCTGAGGTACCAAGATAGAAGTCACGTCCTTCAGTCATTCCGAGTCACTGAATGCCAGTAGTGCCGTCTATATAAGATAACACTCAGCCATGTTCCGTTTCTTCTCCTAGCGGTCATTACACAGCTAGCCAGGATAGAGCTCAAGCCACCTTGTGCCTCTCCCCACCCTCTTCTGCAACCATCTGCTTAAAGAAGGCCTTTCTTCACCAATGGTTTCTGTCTTCTCCACCTTATTCCAAAATGATGATTTTTTTTTTTTTTTGCAATAAGATGGTGACATTCGTTTTCACAAAGAAATCTCTCCTTCTTCAGGGCATAAGGGAAATGCTTTTACAGTAGCTTTTTAAAAACAGTTAAACATTTCCATTTTTCCATACTCTAAGTGGTCTCATGAGGCAAGACCATAAAAGAAACACGCTTTGTTGCTTATGAATCGCTCTCAGTGAAGAGAAATAAGTAACGCGGAAAGTCTGTGTTGAATGGGAGTGATTAGGAAGCCGGGCGTTTGTTGTGATGCCACCTGTTTATTTCATTGGGAAATGATGGTCATTTGGGGAGGGAACAGGAATGAAAGGACATCAAGTGTGTAAGCTGATGTCCCGGGAGAGGGAGGCAAGGAAGACCAGCCTGCTCCGTGTCTCTCTTTGCTTCCTGACTGCAGCCCGAGCTGAGTCAGCCTCCTCTCTCACTTGATTTATTCCTGGCTGCTATTTCCATGTGGCACGTGCTCCTCTTCAGAGGCCTCCGGGAGCATCTCCAGTTCTGATTCTCAAAAATAGCCCTTCGGAGGGCACGGCATTCCTAGGGGGGAATGCACGCAGGCCCCGAGTTTCCTGCTGAGTTGGGCCTGACGGGACTGAAGTTTATGAAAAGTGTCAGAGAGAACCAGAAAATGTTGTGGGCCTGGCTGGGAAGTGCGTCCAGTGGCCAGCAGCCTGAGCCGGGGAGCCGGGGCCTTCTCCATGGGGCTCCAGGGCCTTGGAATTCACTTCCTTTCCCTCTGAGGTATTTCTGTCTTCCCCAAATGGGGTTTCCAGATCTTGTAATGGAAAAGGTCTGGATGATGGGGGGGAATAGACTGACCAGAGAGGCAGGGAGGGGACACTGTCGGGCAGGTGTGTGTCCTTCCAGCCCCAGCCCTACAGAACACCAACCCAGATCCCCCACTGTCCATTTCCTGAAAATGCTGTTAGTTGAATATGTATTAAACATGGTATCAGGAAGGGGAATCTGCTGCCAGAGCCCTTATAGCGCCCACAGTCCCCTGTTACAGTGCACACTTCTTGGCTTCGTCCTTGGTCATGTATATTGAACATTTCAAATTTTCATTTCCTCCTTAACTCAGCACAGTCCACTGGTTTCTGGCTTAAGCCCTGTGACCGTGAGTTGAGGGTGAGTTCCGTCCCCATTTAGTGATGATTCTTCAGTTTACCCAGGACACCCATGTGACGCTCACTGTGCATGGCCATGAAAGGGAGAGGCAGATCATATGCTCAGATTATTACTAGAAAACAGCTGTCCAGACAGAACAAGGATGGAGCTGAGCTGGAGGCAGCCCAGGCAGCTGGAGGTGCATGGTGTGCAGGCTTGTGATGCTGAGCTGACGTTCAGAGGGTGGACATTGTCTATAGGTCAAGCTGGCCTCCTGTGGACCATCCAGGTGTCTGCCCGCTGTGGGGTGGGCAAGGCCTCAGTCCATCTTACTGGGCCACCACCACTGCTTAGCTGGAGCCTCCCAGGCTGCCCGCAAGCTGCAGCTTCACTCGAGGTGTCTTGTGACTTTCTAGATGCTCTTTTCTACGTCTGCCGGACCATGTCCTCACCTGTAACATCTTGCTGGGCTCTGTCCCCTGGCTCCTGCATATTGGATTTGTTTGTGGTTTGGTGAGTTGGACTGCTTAGAACAGGGACAACACCCTCAGCTCCATGCCATAGTTGGAGTTGGCCGCTTGCAGGAGCCACCTTGTCTGGCCAAGTGCAGATCAGTGATGTCCATGCATTCTATGGCCAGGCCATCACTGCCCACTGCCCTGACCCCTCCTCCTTGCATCTGTGCGGCTTGCCCTTGCCTGATAGGACAGGAACACTGAGCCATGATGAGTCCAAGTGAGGCCCATTGCAGGAGCCAGCAGGAAGTTTGTGTGGGTTTGTCATCCACAGTCAAAGCCCCACTGCTGACCGTCATGTTCAGTCTTTTTCTTTTAAAAAGTGAGGTTGGTCCTTTTTCATTTATTGGCCTGACTGGTGTTGATCCTCTCTAATGCTTTAATTGCAATATTTGTATTTTGTCATATTTACTCTATTTTCTCTCTAAGGTATGTATTTTCAGCTTTCCTGTATCTATTTCTACACACATATGCACACACACACACATGTATTTCACAAGCTTTGTGGTTTTGTTCTAGTGATTACACTGATACTTAAACCTTTCTACATTTTCTTAGTCCCTGGCCTGCATGTAGTTGGGAGCGGGGAGGAAAGGAAGGGGAGCTAGGAGGACTGTGGAGACTGGATGTCCCACATTCTGCTCTCTCATGGGCACCAGGGTGGATTGCACACCTCCATCTCTGACATCACGTCTTTGGCCAAGGAAGTTCTGAGCAACGTGAGCCACGTATGAGTGTTGTGTTGGTGGGCCAGTGCAGCCTGTGTTCCTTCTCCCAGCCTCTGTGGTCCTGGGGACAGGTGTCACCATCCCAAGTAACTGATAAGCATAGCCTCCTGCTTTGGGGCCCACCCAGGTCAGGTAGCTTGTGCTGCACCTCAGACTCAGACACGCCTGGGAGCCACCTGGGGATGGGCTTCGATGCAGATCCTGACCCTGGTGATAGGAGGTGGGGCTGGGATTCTGCAGCTCTCACAAGTTCCCAGGTGCTGTTAGAGCTGCTAGTTTATACATTTTTATTAGCAGTGCCAAGCCACTGGTATTTATTTGCTTTTGTTCTTTTATTTCTTACCTGCTATATAAGTTAGACTTGTGATTCTCAGGTGTGGTTACTAGAACAGTAGCATCAGCAGTACCAGGGACTCAAGCACACATTCTGGGCTCCACTCTAAATCTGCTGAACTGGAAACCTGGGGTGAGCTCAGTGGTCAGGGTTTTAACAAACCCCCATGTGAACCTGATTATGTTACCATTACTGTAGCTATCCAGGCCTGTCCCTCACCAGTTAGGACTGTGTTTTGTGCTGAGCAACTAGACACTCAACAGTAAGTGGCTTGAAACTATAAGAAAGAATGGAAGAAATCTAGAGGTGGGCAGGCAGGGCAGACCTACGTTGCCATCTTGAACCAAAGGAGGATTTTCTAAGTTAAAGGAAAGAAAACGAGGATGTTTATAGAGTAGGCAATCAGCTGTGTCTGCCACAGAGATGGTGGGACTTGAAGTCTCCATGATGCTGAGTAATAGTGTGTGAGATAGGAGATTTAGTAATTGTAATCAGCGTGTAGGAGGTTTGATTTACTAGTTCAAGATGATGCAGTACTTGGTGCAGATACATTCCAGCTGAGATGGGTTGGAGGTGGAGGACACTGGATATCTGTGGAATCGTCAGAGAGGAGGTGAGACTCTAACTATGGAGGTGACAGTTATTGGTTGTAGAATTCATGAGGACAAGAATGTTGAGTTTTCACTGTTGCATCCTAAGTGCCCTGTAATTGAGCCTGGCATATAGTAGGTACTCAACAAAGAATTGTCAAATTGAAGATAAAGATGTTGATGTTTCCTCAAGAGAACCACAGAGACCAATATCCAACCCTCTTTCTCTTCCCTGAAATACTGAAAACTCTGAGTTTCCAGGTAGCACAGTGAAAGTCCGAAATGGAAGCCCCACCTTCTTCAGCGCGTACACACACACACACACACACACACACATCATGCATATGCACAAACACACACACCATGCACACACACCATGCATGTGCGTGTACACACACACCACACACACCATGCATGTGTGTGTACACACACACACCCCATGCATGTGGGCACGCACACACACACAGTGATTCAGGGATGCGACTCTAGCCCTGAGCAGACAGTCACTCTGCAGGATCCTGACCAACATTCTCCTCTACTCCTCCCTCTGACACCTGGGAGATCAGCTTATTTTTGATCGACTTTAACACGCAGCATTTCCTGCTTGGTAGTTGTGCAGAGCATCTGGGAAAACAAAAGCAGAGGGGAGATGAAAGCTTCTGAAATCCTCAGGCAAGAGGGAAAGAGTGGCTGTCAGCAGCAGTAAGCCACCCTCCTCCCTCCCAGTGGCCACACCTTGGTGGACATGTGCCCATGCCCTGGGCATGGAGGAGGGCAGTCCTGTTCTGTAGCCCGCTGCCTCCAAAGTGGAAATTAAGAAGTGCAGAAGGCCACACGTGAATTCACTGGAAATGTGCCCTAGGGCATTTGGACAGTGTCACGCTGTCAGCGTTTTAAATCTTTGTTGTTGTCTGTGATGCTGGGCACGTGCATGACCACTGATCCAAACCCAAAGCCCTGTGTTTTAATTTTTGCATACTTTTCTGTAGTTCAAATATTTTTTACAGTAATCATTTATTCCTTTTACAATTTTGCTCTAGTCAGTTTGTTTTTGTTTGTTTGATACTGTGACTAAAGGATCTGACCAGAACAACTATAGAGGATGAAAAGTTTAGTAGGGGGCTCACAGTTTCAGAGGTCTTAATCCATAGACAGCCGGCTCCATTCCTCATGGCGGAGTCTGTGGCAGAGGGAAGCAGCTCATGTCACAGTGTTCAGGAAGCAGAGAGAGACTCCATTCTCCAGATACAAATATCTCCCCAAAGCCACGCCCCCACTCCCATGTCCTCCAGCCACACCCCATCACTTCAGTTACCACTCAGTTAATCCCTATCAGAGGATTAAATCACTGATTGGGTCAAGACTCTTATAACCCAATCATTTCTCCTCGGAAACTTCTTGTATTGTCTTACATGTGAGCTTTTGCAGGATACCTCACATCCAACCCTAATAAATTTATTAAAGATCTATCTCTTTAATAGAGATATGTCTCAAAACTTGATCACATTTGAAGTGATCATTAAATTTTTCAAGTTTTGAGAAATGCTTAAAACACTTCTTATACTTCAGGGTCTGAGTCATGCTTTGAGAAAAAGGATTGTGGGAAAATTGATAGCCTGGAATTATGTCTGAAGTGGAAGGTTGAAAGATGCAAGCTAACAGTTACCTGGAACGTGTCTCTTGATCATCTTTTGCAATGTAGTGGATGTCATCCTGTTGCTAGAAAACAGGTGTGTGTGTGTGTGTGTGTGTGTGTGTTGTGTTATTTCTGCTATCTAAATATGTTTGCTTTAAGACTTTATTTAGGTTTGGATCAGTGGTCATGCACGTGCCCAAGCTGAAACCTCTAAAGACATAATTGGAAAATCAGCCCTCGACAGTTACCCAGCATCCTTTCTGGATATTCTCTGGGTTGGGGGAAACATGTGTTCCTACTTTGCAGCAACTGCATGCATGAATCTTACTGTGAGAGTTGCAGTTAGTTCCCCACGTGGTATCTTGAAACTCGTCCCCAGAACAACCTTCACAAGTACATTGGGCTCCCCCCCTTCTCTGACTGCCCACTGGCCTTGCACATTTGTGTCCTAATGCCCTGTGGCCATCTGGACACAGCTCCCCTTCCCAGCCGTCTTCCCTGGCTTCCGGGGGTGGGGGGGGAGCTCTTTCATAGACCACCAGTGACAGCTACTGCTTTCTACAAGTCCGTCTTCCTGGACATCACCCCTCTCTTCAGGGTCTTCAGGTCTGCTCTTCAGGAAGTGAGGCTTCCAGTGGCTGATGTTGATAGCAGAAGCAGTCTTTGCTGTCTAGGAAGGGCTGGCGTCTTCAGGAAGTCTTGTTTCCTGCGAGGGGAGGACTCGCTCATGGTGCGCTTTGTCTCTGGACGCCCTTCGTCCTTCCCGGCTGACTTCCAGATTGGCCTTCGGGTCCTGTTTTGTTCATCTTTCCTCTTCCCAGTGGCGCCAGCCCCAGCTCTGCCTTGCCGTGTGGATGGTCTCTGGGACCCTGAGGCCGGCAGCTTGCTTCGGTGCCTCTGCCGGAGCTGTTTACCCCTGTCCGCCTCCTTCCTTCCTGCCCGGCTGCAGGGCTGCTCCGGAGGAGCTGAACAGAAGTATGCTGAAACGATTATGTCGACTTTGAACCGAAGGCTGGGTGGAGTGCTGTGTTTTGGTACCAAAGGGAGACCTGCGTTCACAGGAGGAATTGTTTTAACCTGCAGCCAAAAGAGGATGCCTCCACCAGTTAAAAAAAGAAAGAAAGCAGAGAAAATGTAACCAGCCTTGCACATATAGCCATGTTCTGTTTTCCCTGACTTGTCTCTCCAGAGGCCACCAGCTAACTCTGCTTTCTTTCATTTCGTTTTCCATGTGTTGCAATTGAAGGTGTTTCAGGTTGTCTCTCTCCTTTGAAAGGAGAAGAATAATAAACTTGCTAGGAAGCTGCGCATTGTGTTAGTCAACTGTCTTTCACTGCAACAAAATACCTGCGATAAAAATGACTTAAAAGGAGGAAAGATTTATTTTGGCTCACGGTTTCAGAGGCTTCAGTCCGTGGTTGATTGGCTGCTTGTCTGAGGGTGAGAGAGCACATCACAGTGGAGCATGTGGAGGGGCGAAGCTGCTACCATCATGGCGGCCAGGAAGGAGAGAGAGAGTGGAAGAGGCCGGGTCACGGAACCTCCTTCTAGGCATGGACCTGTGACCTGACTTCCTTCCACGAGGCCCCATCTTTTAAAGATGGTGACCAAGCCTTCAACACATGGCCCTTCAGGACATTTAAAATCCAAACCATAATATGTGCTTATTGAGCTCCGGTTGTTCCTATCTTACTTCCTCTTTGGTGACTTCTGTGTCCATCCATGCGCATGCACCATGCAGTGGACTTCCCAGCCTGCCACTGCAGCACTCTCATGTCCCAGTGCCAAAAGAAGGGATGGCAAAATCCTACTGAAAGAGAGAGTCCTCCATTCACCCACAGGTGTCCCTCAGAGCAGATTTCTATCTGATTGACACCCACTCCATCAAGCCCACTTATTTGGTTTCCAGTTTGATGCTACAGTTCTGGGTTTTGCTGACGGAGAAGAAACAGGTGAAGAAGGAAGGTGAGATGGTTAGCTCTATGTAATGCAGACAGCGGGCTTTAAAAGGCTGGGGGGTGGAGAGCAGCCTAGGGCTACACAGGGTAGAGGCAGATAGCGCTGGAACTTTTAGGCGATCTTGAGGCCCACCTGCAGTTAAGTTCAGGAATCAGTGTTTATGTTAATGCCCAGAGACACACACACAAGCTTCAATTACTGCATGACTAAGAAACAGGCAGTTAGTTGTAAGGCGATCCAGCTTTCAAAGGGGAATATCACCACCAGCAGCACTGAACTTGGGGAGGGAGGAATATGTCTTAGATTCAACGAGTCCTGCTTTGTTCAGAAATGCCTCTTTGGTTAGTTGGATGGTTGAAATCTGTTTCAAGAAGGCAGCAATCTGCACAAAGCTGAGCCCCTAAAACCTCGAGAGACAATCTTTCTCTACCAGGATGAATGTTCTATAGAGATGTCGTTTCATCTTCAACACCTTTAACAAAATTTAAACTGATTTGTGTACACATGATTCTAAAGTGAGTTCTATATGACATTTACTTGCCTTGGGCCATTGAGTGTCCCAGTCAGCTGTCCTCTCTGGGCTTGTGTGTCTACAATTCATGGTTTTCTTGCTCTTCTTTTGCAATTTGGGTGACAGAGTCCTGCAGCTGTGCTGGTCCTTCTTGGCAACCATTCAGCACATTCTGGCTTAATGTGAACTAAAGTACCACGTTGTTAGAACTGTGCCCATGGTGGGCCAGTGGCTCAGGAAGGGCTCCTTGAAGGCCACCAAAGATCTGTGGGTCTCCTTCATTCCGGGAAAGAAGCAGGAGAGTGCCTGTTCTATAAAATCGGTTTATACCAGAGACACTTTCTGGTGGGGCAGGTAGAGTGCTGAGGAAGGGCCATTCATTTTCAAGCTGCTCCAAAGGCCTGCACTGGCTGCTGGGCCTCGTCTACCCCAGGTTCACGCCTGGTCTCAGCTGATTTGGATGACGGATTGCTGAGGGGCTTGCTCTCCCACACCTGCCCTGCTGCTTGGGTTGGCTTAGGATGTGCTTTTGACTGTGGAGAATGTCCTGCATTAAAACCTGTCCCCAAGGCCCTCAGTTGAACAGGTCAAGGTCAAGAGCAGAAAATCTGGAGTGGCCCACTCTCCTGATCCTATTCCTGCCAGCCAGCATACCTACCACACATGATTTGTGTACACATGATTCTAAAGTGAGTTCTATGTGACAATTACCTGCCTGGGGCCATTGAGTGTCACACACAGAGCCACTCCCGGGAGAATGTGCCTGAACCTGCCTTCCTGATGCCCACCTGGGTCAGCCCCCATGTTCAGGACATGACTTACAATACCTTCCCCAGAATCATATCCATATGCTCCCAAAGATGCTATGGCTCAGCCAATCTGTTGAACTCTCTGCTGGAAGCTTTTGTCTGAGAGACACAATGACATCCTTCCCTGAAAACAACTGGCTTTGTGCTGGCTATTCAGGATTTTGGTATGAAGAGCATATTGATTAAGGAGTCCTGAAGACAAAAGAAATTAATAAAGTAATGTTTGATTCAGTGTGAGGTTGTGTTTGGGAAGAACGTGGGCACCACCCAGGAGGGGCTCAGAGGTCATGTCCGAAGCCTGGGTAACGTTTCGCCTAGGAGGTGGCTCGGTGGGTGCCCTGTTAACTTGACATTGGAAATGCAGTGCGTTTTTCATTGACAATGAGCTTGAGGAAAGCATAGACAGGCCGCACATTATGGTCCAAGGGTCTCTTCTTTGAGTCAAGGATATGAAATTGGTAGAAGCCATTCATAACTGTCGGACAGAACACTTTCATTGGTTTTCTTTCACCCTGGTCCACAGCTCAATTCTGGGATAGGCAAGGTTGTGGATGGTTGAGCTGTGGACTATCAACTGACTTTAGGAAAAGGAATATGAGAACGTTACTCTTAAGGAAATTTGTGCTACCCCAGCTCTGCCACATGCCAGACCCAGGAAGGAGGCACAAAGCTTTAGTGGAGAAACAGAAATGCCGGACACAGGCCACTTCAGAGCCCACAGTGGCTGCGGGTCTTCCCTGGGGTGAGGTGGTTTAAAACGTAGGGCACGACTAAAGAGCTCTTAATTCCAGTCTGTCTGCATAGTGTGCGGGCGGAGACGGGGCACATGCTCACCCTGTGAAGGCCAGCCTGCCTGCGACACCGTCCTGCTCTGCATTTCAGAGTCCACAAAAAGAGGCCCAATCAAAAGCTGTGGGAAAGCTCTTCCTTGGCCGCATGTTTTTCTTTCCTCCAGTAAGCGAACTCCGTTCTACTTTCTACCATTGGTTTAGCGCTCTCGAGCCACTAGTGGAACTTCTGCCACACACAGGGCCACTCCCAGGAGAATGTGCATGGACCCACCGCAGCGGCAGCTCTCCGTCAGTGCAGAGACCCCAGCAGTCAGCGCCCGGGGGAATGCTGGTCTGGCTCACAGTGTGGGAGGCCGCAGTCCACAGTTGGGTGGATCCCTGGTGTTGGGGCCCTGAGTGTGGGTGGGCAGCATATCCTGGTGGGAGCTCATGGGGGAGCAGACCATTCACCTCCTGGCTGGGGTGGAGGAGAGCGGAGGAGAGGCCAGCCGCCCAGATCCCCCTCCCACCTCCGTCCTCCACCGGGCCACTGCTTGAGGTTCCACCACTTCCAGTGGCACCAACCGGGGCTTTAGGACAAGGGCTTTGGGGGGCCATTTAAGATCCAAACTGCAACAGACAGACAGATGATAGATGAAAAGGTCAGTAGGTAATACACAGATGAAATAGATTTATGTCCACGAATCTGTAAATAAATACACCAGCTTAAAGAACCAAACACAGGATGGATCTATGCCATCAGCCAGACTGAGTCTCTCATCACTGATAACTAATTTGTTTCTGGATTCTTTAAGAGAGCTTCGAATCAAAAGAGGCCATGCAGAAAGGAATGACTATTTTAGGGCTTTTTTCTGCCTACTTGTTTTTTACTTAAATAGAATTGATGATTTTTGAGGTAAAAGTTTGGAAAGCTATTTCCATACAATTTAGCAAAGTGCAACTTTGCCACTAGTGGATAAATCTCCTCTCCAAATGACAAGATCTAATAACAATTGCCTTTTATGTTTATTTATTTTATTATGTACTTTTTAATCCTTTCAATGTGTCAACCCCCCCCTGGAACCTGGTCGGAACGTCACGACATTTTGTTTGTTCAGAAGAACATGGAAAACCCAGTTTACCCCCTGGGGGAATCAGACCTTGAGCTGCCAAGTTGACTCTCCTGGGCTGGACCCCAGAGCCAGGAGGGTGCTGGGGGCGGGGGCTTGGTCCCAAAGTCTTTGTGCTTTTCACAGGCTGAGGGCCTGGCCTCACCAGAAGTGGATTCCCTCAGCTGGGACGCAGAGGCCCAGGCGGACGGGCCGGGAGGCTCCGCAGCCCCAAGGCCTTGCTGGAAGCTCAGGGCTGCTGCCAGAGCCAGGGGTCGTGCCCCTTTCTTTACTGTGGAGAAGGGACTGGAGGGAACAGAGCGAGAGTCCCCTAACGACTTTTGTCGCAGAGATCATTCCACGTGGACTCAATCTTCTTAACTGTTGTGAAGCATGTCACACATGATTTACTGACCCCGTCCACTGCTCGTGGGCACGAGGCAGTGTCCAACTCTGCTGCCACGGCACGGAGGCAGGCAGCACGCTGGACACGCCTGTGGGCCCACTGCCTGTGGACTGTGCAGTGACCTAATGAGGCAGGTCGACCTCTGTGCTGGCCCCAGGAGCTTGCCTGGCCTCAGCATTCCTGCAATGATAACAATAACAATGCTTATTAAATGCTGGTACTGAACCAAACACTTCACGTGCATTATTATTACATTAGTACCTCCACTTTAATAGTTGATATTTTTGATATATATAATTAAGTAAACTATATAAAATATATTACATTTTATTATATAAAGTGAGTGATGTAAAAAATTAAATGAATGCCATTTAATATTATTAATTTATTATAATTACCTACATGATAGTGGAGGCTGGGTAGTGCAGACATGGGATTTGAACCCAGGTACTTTGGCCCCATAGTCGAGGTGCTAAACCTCCCATGGGGCCCTGACTGCAAAGCTCTCTGCCGTTTCCAGAGCGGGGGGCGATAGACCTCAGTACTTCAGATGTGGTCTTGGCCGATATTTTGAGCACAACTTTCATTTTATTTTTAGTAGAAACAAAAGTATATTCTGGAAGCACCAAGGAGCAGCACGGAGCAGCGTGTGTGTCATTGTCTGCTCCCCCAGAGGAACAGAAGCCCATTAAACCTTTCCCTCCCGATGGGGACAGGCCACCAAGCGATGACTGTGAGTCTAGCGACCTTTTTGAGCCCAGAGAGAGACAACATCCAAGCCTCCTGAGTCCCAAAGTCCCTATGCCTGGGTTTCTGTGCCCCTTGCAAGAGGCAAGGCCATCTCTGCAGGAAGACAATGGTGCTCAGATAGAAAGAGGGCTTCCCGAAGGTAAGGAGCAGGGGCGGTCCAGGGGGTCCCTTCTTGATGCTCGTGGGAGGCAGCGCAGAGCCTTCCCCACTGCGGCTCACCTGCTGGCCTTACGGAGGCATGAGAGCAGAGAGGGAGCAGAGCCATCAGGCTTCATAGTGGCTGAGCTCTACCTTGTGCGCAGCCAGAGGCAGCCCCACGTGGGCCATGGGTCCCCACCCTACCTAGAACAAAGCTGGTACCAGCTGAGGCTGAAAGGCCACCCGCAGGTGCACAGCAGGCTCCCTGGCTTTGCTAAGAAATGGCTGCTGGGGAGACAGCCAGACTGACCGAGGCCCGGTGATTCATGGGCAGGGACCACGGTGTAGGGGTGTGGCCATGTGACACTTAACAATATGAGCACATGGACCTCCATGCCCTCAAGGCAGGTCCTGTTCGTGGCCTCTCAGAGGCGGGAACCCAGTAGGACACAGGTGCAGTCTCTCGGGCGGTCGAGCTGCTGGCCACCTGAATGTGCAGAGAACGACGATGTATAAAGAGACACAAGCATGTGATGGGATGGTCTGCGGTGCCTAAGAACAGGGTTTCCTGTTACTCTAAAGATGTTCTCAAACAACTACAGAAAGGGCAGAAAGAAAGGGGCTTGATTATAATTAATAAAAAATTATGTCACTCGGAACCTAAATTGATCCCTAACTCTTCCCTCATTAGCCCATCACAGAAGCAATTATTAAACAGCCACTGCCTGCCAGGCTCTGTGGTCAGTGTGTCCACTCCAGGCTCTCAGTCCTGTGCGGACGGGTCAGCAGCAGGGCTACGTCTGAGGGGTGCCCAGAGGAAGCTGAGGACGGCCCCGGCACTCAGGGACGGTCTGGGCAGAAGCGTCTTTCCCTCAAAAATGGTTTTGAAGAGAAGGTGAAGCCTTCCCTGAAACCTTAGAGATTTAAAAATCAGACCTGAGGGCAGAGGGCACCGCAGGCAGGGGAGGCTCACACCCTCGGAGCTCAGGAAAGGCAAGGGCTAACACGGAGTGGCAAGGGGCATGCGCAGGTGCCATGTGCAGGGCCGGGGCCTGGTGTGGTCATCAAGAGTCCCATGGGTCAGGTCAGAAGACCCTTCTGAACCCACCAAGGGGGTCTGGACTGAAGGTAGGACTGAGGCCCTGCAGGGAGAAGACACGGCGAGATTCGCTCTAAAGGTACTGTCTCGGGAGCAGAGTGGGCGGACAAGAGCAGGGCAAGGCTGAGCCGAGACCCAACAGGAAAGGACAGCAGAGGGTCACTGGGTGGAAGGGGCACTGTGGTGGAGACCTTCTGCATCTGACAGACAGGTCTTCTGATGAGCAGCGAGGAAGACAGGACTGTTAGGACTGGCCCTCGGGCAGCTGGTTATGCTGGTGGGGACAACAGTGGAGAGGGAGCCAGAGGCCTGTGGCTTCCCCGTGAGCTGGAGAACACCCTCACAGCAAGGCCTGGGGGGGCACGTGGGAGGGGCCAGCCTCGTGGCTGAGTGGTAGCTCTCAGCCAACTGGGCCTAGTGGTCACTCCTAAAGTGGAGGGACCATGGGGAAGTCCTCCAGTAGGACGAGAGCAAAGGACAGATGGTGTGGGAGCCTCCAAGTGGAGTGGTGTTGGGAGAGAATCTCAGTGAGGTGGACACTCACAAGATGAAGGCCTGAAGGTCCAGTCAGCTTGGGCTGTAGGGAGTAGGGAATGTTGATGGATTTTGAGTGGACAGTACAGCTAGTCCTCCCACAGAGGATAAAGTGACAGTGACAGCCTGGTTTGTATGAGCTGTATCTGGTGGCCCGTGAGACTCCTGAGGCCACCTCACCTATCCTAGAAGGGCTAACTCCTTTTAAGCACCTGGCGTGGAGCTCTTGGCAGATGGAGACTGAGTAGGACGTGGTCCAGCCCCTGGAGAGCCTCAGGCGGGTGGGGTTAAACCGCATCTTCTGACCCCACCTCATGGTGCATGCTGCTGGGTGGGCGAAAGGTGTTCCCCTGCGGAAACACAGCAAGAGTCAGGCCTGGGCTCTGCCTGCAGAGGGAGGAGGCGCCCTGGAGGTTGGAAGCTTGGAGCTGGGGCTGCAGGCCGGACATCACGGGGCAGTGGAGTCAAAGGGGCGTGTGGAGGTGGGAAGTAAGCAAGGTGCTGCCAGGGCGAGGGGTGGTGTGGCTGTGGTCGGTGGGGAGGTTGCAGGCGGAGCAGCAGAGGGAGCCTGGGAAGGGGGGGCTAAGGATAGAGATCTTCGTGTGTCCCAGGCCGAGTGCTGGTCAGGAAGGGGCCAGTGAGTGCTGCGAATCTCCCTCCTACCCCCTCAGAGGCTGCCCTACCTGAGCTGCTGAGGAGTCTACTGTTTCCACAAAGGAAAATCAAAATGGCCCCAGGAAGGGACTGGAACCAGCCCTGAGAGAGCCATCATTCCAATCACTTACATAAAGCCGGCAGCAGACTGTGGAGAACGAAGGGGAGGATGAGTGACCGAGCACCGTCCCCCGTCCTTATATCGTTACCGCGGCAAACACGAGACAGATCAACACGCTGTCCTGAAGCAAGCCAACTGTGGCCACGTGCAGGGCACACTTAAAAGGAAGCCCAGAACAGGAAAGTTTCTTCTCAATTTGAGCAAGGCCTTCTAAACACCAGGAGCAGGAATACCTCCATGACATAATTAGCCAGTGGTGAAGTGGAGATGACTGAAGGTTCTTCCTGGGGACCAGTGCTGCCTGGGGCGTCTGTGACGAGGCCTCATCTTGTTGGCTTAACGAGGACCATTAATAACCCACTGGCGTTTCTATTTCCAAAATTGTCTTCTGTGTCTGATAGTGTTGAGGAGCCAGGCGAGAATCCTCCGGTGCCCTCTAAATGGAATCCTAAATTTCTCCTAGGAGATTACACGTGCTGTGACCTGGTTGTGAAAATAAAAGAATGTAAGAAGAGTGAGGAGCCCACTGTGCCTGAGCCCTCACCAGAGCCACCCTCACCAGAGCCACCCTCACCAGCAGCCCCCCAGGGAGCAGAGACCTTTAACCTGTCAGAAGAGGGTTCTGAGCTCGAGCAAACGCCTGCCAACTCCTTGACCTTGCAGGTAAGGCCTCTGTGTGTCCAGTCAGACTCCTGCCAGGCGGGGAGGCCTTCCCTGGCCTCTGAGGCTGGAAGCTGATTCCCCTTCCTAGAGGCTGTGGGACACTGGGCAATTTCCCTAACCTTTCTGAGCCTCTGCTTCTCTGTTTGATTAATGGATCTAGAGACACTGACTCCACAGGTTAGAATCAGGATCAAATGCTATCCACAGTGACAGTGATCATAGCCATGACAGAGGGGCTCAAAGTTTACACAGGACGCTTTATAGGCCTCAGCACCTTTGATCCTCAAATGACCCTTAGCAGGCAGGAGTCCCTAAATACCCCATCTTCAGATGAGACTTTGAAAGATTAAGGAAGTTTCCAAAAACAGGTGGCCGTGACGTGAAGGATAGAGATGATGTGATTGGATGTTTCCTAATTATAAAAATGGTATGTGCACATTTTTTTAAGTTATAAAAATTAGGAGGGCAAACGAACTCAGACCTGCCATGGTGTATTGATGGCTAGCCACACCCCAGGGCAGGCGCTGGGTCTGCTGTGATTGTCCCTGCAGAGGCGGAGATGGCTCCACTGGTCAGCTCCTGCACCCTGGGGGCTCAGTGGGCCCTGTGAAGTGTTCATGGTGCCCTGAAGCTTCTGAGGCTCCAGGGCTATCCTCAAGGGGGAGGACAGCTGCATAGCGGCCACTCTTGGGCCAGCAAGGTGTCCACAGGGCCGTCTCTCCAGCTGGGACCTCCTCTGACATCAGTACATCCAGTGACAGGTGCCTTGTCCCACCAGCAGCCACAGCTGGCATATGGCAAGGAGACTCCTTTTCTACCACAACTGCCAGGGACACATATGTGACACAGATGGAAGCCACCATGCCCTGTCCCAGGGAGCCCTGAGTTCCAGTGGGGTGGGGGAGGATGGGTCAGGGCAGGGCCTGTGAGAGACGTGTTGTCAGTGGGACATGCCCGGGCTTCCAGGGCTCACAGCCTCGCATGGAGAAGAGCATGTGTGATTCATCATTGCACAAGGTGGCCTGTGAGGCCCTGGGATGCTCGGGCCGAACAGGAAGATCCAACAGGGCTTACTAGCAGGGTCAGAACTCAGCCAGCGGCATGGCTGTGCATGGTACCTCAGGCAGGGGGACGGCTTGAGCAGAGTCATTCAGAGACCAGGAGTTCCATCAGGAAAGGTGGCACAGGAAAAAGCACAGGACTGGCACAGCTGAGGGCCGCCATGCCATCTTCTAAGCTACCAGCTACCTCTGTGTTTGCATCTGTCCAGTGGGAATAAACACACCTGCCTTCCAGAAGGAATGTGGGGATTCCAAGGGACAAGTCCCCAGAGAGCATCTAGCCAGGTCTGGCATGGTGGCACTCAGTCTCTTCAGCAAACCTGTGTGAGTGGCTTGGCATAGGGAGGTGGGGGCACGGGGCTCACATGGCGTGGTAGGACTTCTGACCTGTCCTGGAGCCCAGAGACCATTCTGCACAGGCAGAGATTCCGTCCCAGCACTTCCACCCGGGGGAGAGCTGCTGTCCCCCAGCCACGGTCATAGCCTCTCCCGAAAGGCCCATTTCCACCTGGTTGGATGGGTGATGTATGTTTGTGGCCTTAAAGGCTTCAATCCCTACCAGGAGCCAGTGACTCAGAGCTTGCATTCTGTCCCCACCCATGTCTCTCTGGAATGGGGGACACCGGGCACTCAGATTTGGGTCTGTTGGCAATGAGCGGTTTGAGTGGTGGAAGTAAAAGGGGCAGCTGTTCTCATGATCTGGGTGCTAGTTTCTGCTGGATGCCACTGCACCGGGGCTCTGGGTGCTAGCCAGAACTGACCACCAGGACCCGTGTTGTCCACACAACTGTAACCTTTATGTGAGGTCATGGCAGAAAAATGTCTCTGAACGTCACACTTTTGATTGGCTTCTCTTGGCCAAATGGATGGACGTGTTGCCTTTTGATGTCACTTATCCTAAAAATAAGACTTTTTCTGTGTTCCCACCAGGAAGCGCTGGAGGCCCACAGGCCTCAGTTCATTTCTCGCTCTCAAGAGCGGCTGAGAAAGCTGGAGCGCATGGTGCAGCAGAGGAAGGCCCAGCAGACGGAGCACCCAGAGCAGAAGCCGAGCCAGCTCCCCGTGCGCGCCAACAAGAAGCAGTTCACCGTTCCCCATCCTCTCAGTGGTGAGCCACGGGTGGCGGGGAGGATGGAGGAGACAGGGAGGGGACCCTGGGGCCTGAGCCTTCTCCTGGGAGGGTGGTTCCGAACAATGCCATGGACACATGCAGAAACGACCCTTGGTGTCATGGAGCCTGTTCTGGGACCAGCCCATTTTGAGAGATTCCATGTGGGCATCTCACTGCTCAGAAAAATCATGGGACACAGTTTACCACTCTAGCTGGGAAAGAAGCCACACCACCACAGCAGCCAGGACAGCAAGTTCACATTCC
The DNA here is from genome assembly GCF_047511675.1 of Marmota flaviventris. Lineage (NCBI taxonomy): Eukaryota > Metazoa > Chordata > Mammalia > Rodentia > Sciuridae > Marmota > Marmota flaviventris. Next base: position 5,863,640 of record NC_092501.1, read on the forward strand.
TGGCTCCTAACTCGTGTTTGCAAGAGGTCCCCTTTGCCCTTTATAGATTGCAAAACACGTCTCAGGGCCAGAGGTTGACTCCAGCTTGTCTACATCAACATTCGTCATCTTGAAACCCCTTCCCTGCTGCGAGCTCAGACAAGGGATGGCCAGCTCGTGGGGCACTGTGAGGCCAGGGTCCAGCTGCCCTGGGAGGAAGGGCACTCACTCTCATGGGAGAAGGAGTTATCAGGATCCTTCTCTGGGCGAGCATCATGCAGGGAGCTGGGAACACCACAGTGAGCAAGACTGACTTCACTCCTTCTTTCATGGACCTTATAAACAGACTATTAAACTAGCAAGAATCACAAGAAAAGATGAGGCAAGGGTGGGGGACACTAGAGTGCACACTTCACAGCCTGCCAACCCAAATGTTAGACTCAGGAGGCCTGAAGAAACCTCAGTTTTATTCCTTTGGACAAAGGAATGAGTTCTCTCTTCCTAGGAAAATGTTTTGGACCCCGGGAAGTGAAATCATGAGTAAAATTCTAAATAAAATTCCTCTGGGGAAATGACCATATTCAATAAAGTGCAGCTTAGCAAACATTACCAAGGTCCCATAAGGGTCACTGGGGGGACAGGAGGAAAAGGGTGTTATCATAGAATTCCTGCTGCTCCCATGGTCCTTGGCAGAGGAGTGTCTAGCCTCAGCTCCACAAAGAGCAACTGGGTTCAGGCACGTACTTCTCAAGTGCTGCAAGGACTGAAAGCCAGCCACAAGTGGGCGTGTCCTGTCTTGCAGTGCTGGGCTTGCTCTGGGCAGGCTGGGTGGTGGTGTCCATGCTGAATGGCCACTAACTCTCTCCAGTTCTGATGATGCTGCTTGATAAAAATGGTCATGCAACCAAAGCTAATGTCAGCAAACACAATATGAGATCACTTTAGAGTGTACCATACTCACATTCACGGACCTAATGGATCTAAGGGTCTTCCTTTTCAGCCAAGTGTCTTCCCTCTGTGTAGGAAGGAACCCAGAGCCAGGGCAGAAGGAAACTTGTGTAATGTGGGGGTGTTTGGTAGCTTTCCATCACTGTGACAAATACCCAAGATAAATAAACTTAAAAACAGAAAAGGTTTACGTTTGCTCACAGTTTGGGAGGTTTCAGTCCATGGTTGGTTGGCCCCAGTGTTTTTGGCCCTATGATAGGTGGCACATCATGGTGGAATTGTGTGTGGCGGGAAAAGTTGCTCACTGCCTAGCAGCCAGGAAGCATAAGGGAGAAAGAATCACCAGGACTCTACCCTTTTGAAGGCACCGTCTTTGGGACCTGAACCCTCCTGCTAGGCCTGCTTATTAAAGTTCCCACTACCTTCCAAGAGCTCCAGCCAGGGCACATTTCAGACCCAAACCAGCATGGGTTCCTTCTCTCCTGGGCTGGGGCTTTCAAGTGTCCTGAGTGTCCCAGGTGATGTGATCTTGGTCATCAGGAGTATTTGCTATGGCTTACGATCCCAGAAATGTACACTCATTCTGGGGCCAGTGTCTAGAGAGTTGGCTCCTTCTGGAGACACAGGGGAAGCGACCCATGGCCCCCTCTCAGCATCCATCGCTCCTAGCTGTCCTGGCGACCTTGGCTGGGAGCACCTCCCTCCCTCCCCTCTCTGCCTGTGTCTTCTTGCGGCCTCCTCCTGTGTCCTGATTTCCTCTTCTCATTCATGGGGCTGGGGTCCACCTAACCCAGCATGACCTCATCTCAATTTGACTATATCTGCAAGGACCATATTTCTAAGAAGGTCACAACAAGATCTAGCCTCAGCTAGTTCACATTGAGAGGCAGGGGGTGGGGGTTGGACTCTGATGTATTTTTTTTGGGGGGGGGAGGGTCACAATTCAGCATCAATCAACTTTGATGTTTCCCCTAAAACAATTATCCTCACAAGTTCACCTTCTTATAAATGAAAATCTTAAAGCTGTGTATTATAAAAAGGGGATCCAGCCCCATCAGTGGTGTTAACTAACTGAGGCACCTTTTTACACCCCAAATTCCAAGACAGCCCTGGCGACTGGAATGTGCTCAAGGGGACGTGGCCAGCTTGGGTGTGTGGCCACTCCTGCCTGTCATCCCCGAGGTACTTAGGTGTGATGAGAGCTTTGCTTTCATGTTTGCTTGTGTCAGGTCAGTTAAATCAGACATCTTCTGAAATCAGAGCCTCGTGTGAGCTCAGGCAAGTGAGAGGGGACGTTTAAGGGCCCGTTAAACAAGTCTGCAGTGCATATCTCGTCTTCAGCCTGTCTGCTGGCAGGATGATAAAAGCGAGATGCAGATGTTTTTCTTACATGCTAAATTAGTTAATAAATCATAGCGTGAGCGCGCGCTGGCTGCCGTGTCAAGGCGTCTGCTAAGAAGACTCAGGCTTGCTTTTGGTGCTGGGCTCCCTGCCTCTGATCAGGGCTCACAGCAGACTTGGCTCAGGGACAGACCCGGAGGTTCAGGTGGGAGCTCCAGCCGCTGTCAAAGCCAGGAGATGCAAGTCCCTGAGTTTGCAGGAATGATTCTGGCAAGGCCAGGGGACAGGTGTTTCAGGTTTATAGATGAATTCTGAGCAGCTCTGAGGTTCAGGGTCAAGTGCTCTGTGTGTGTGTGTGTGTGTGTGTGTGTGTGAGTGTTGATGAGGGTGAGAAGTCCCTATGTGGGGCAGGGGAACGTTCATGGATGATTGGGGATGACAGAGGGACCAGGAGGCAGCATTATGAAGGGCCTGGCCACAGTCGCCGGCTCCTGATGGAGGAGACCTCCATGCAGTCGGGTGAGTAGAAAGGATGAGGCGGGTCATGGTGCAGCTGGGCGAGGAGGTGGAAGCACAGTGTGAGAGGTCCCAGGGGAGCTCAGTTCCTCTGTGGGGTGGGGGGTGAAGATGCAGAGGACAAAGAGCTCCAGGGACGTGAGGCCCAGGAGGGTAGCGGACACTGCATACACCACTTCTGAGTGGTGTGCCACTGCCTCACTCGGAACTGAGGCAAGTTGTGGTCAGGTGCAGCCGAGGGCAGGTGAGGGAGTCATCAGGAGAAGGCACAGTGGCTGAGTCCTAGAGGAGGGGAGCTGAGGTGGAGGTCAGGAGGAAGGTGGCGGAGGGCTTTGCTTTCAGCCTCTCACAAGACCAAGTCTCCGACATGAGGGCCCCTCTCTTGCCCAAGCCTGGGCTCCACCGGGTCGGTCCACTAGAGTTACCTAGGGGCCATAGAAAGGCTCTTCCATCATTGCCACACAGTGCCCGGGGATTGGGTCATGTTCAGAGGCCAGCCTTGCAGATGAAATCCAAAGTAGGACAGTGTGAAAGCAAGTGGGAAGCATCAGCACCTGTAGACAGAAGGGGTACAACACCTGCAGGCAGCAGGGTTCAGTACCTGTGGCCAGTGGGTGGCAGCCCTCACCACCCCATTGGCATGTTTATGGCTTCACCCTACGCCCACTGCATCTCCTCAAACCTGTCCCTAACCATCTCCCGCTGAGATGGGTACCCAGCTTCAGAGCCTCCCTGGAGCCAGGCCCCTCCCCACCTGACCCTGCCACCCCAGCCCCACCTGGTTGGTCCCATTTGCTGTTCTTCCTTAACCCAGAAGCGTTCACACTTAGGGAACCAATCCACTCTCTGAATCCCACCATCCTGCCTGACCTCACAGGCCTGCTCCAGTGCAGCCCCTCCGTTGGACTCCTACCCCAGGCCATTTCCTCTGCTCCCTATGACATATGACCTGGCCTGCGCTGCCTTTCACTTCTCAGCTGAGAGCTTTTGCCAGGGATGAACTGTTTTTGCTTCTACCTGTGCTCAATGCTGCAGCAACATGGGAAGCCAAACAGTGCCCAGACACAGTCTGTGTGGCCCGGCTACTTTCCCATCTGCCCGTCGGGTGCTCTTCATGGCTCTCTGGTGAGCAGAAAACCCCTGAGGGGCATCCCCTTCCCCCCTGAAGCCCTCCCTGTCCCCATCCTCCCTGACCCCGACCCCACTGCCATTTGCTCACTCGTGGCTCATGTTCTTGTAAATCGCCTTTTTCCCTCTTCACTTTGAATTAGGGTCCTGTGGGTGTGCTGGGCAGACCTCCCTAGACTGGAAGCACTAGTGGGCGCGCACCATGCCCAGTGGCCCCGAGACTCCCCACTGCACCTCGAACATCACACTGAGTTCATCTGAATTGCATTATCCACACTTCCCCAAGGGAGCCGAGTCAGAGCCATTCAAATCACGGACCAGTAGAGGAATGGAATTTTCCAGAAGGCACTGCAAATTTCCTTCTCCAGGAGAGCTGCCTTCACTGATGATTCCTGGCTAGAGCTTGTATTAACATTAATTTGCATTCCCAGAGCATCTAGCTGGAAATGTGACCCAGCAGATAGGAGATGGCAGCAGAAGTCATCATGGTAACAAAAATGTGCCGCTCATCACGCAGCAGCTGAGCAGGGGCCGCAACATCCTTCTGATCGCCTGAACCCATCTCATGAATGTTTTTCCATAAAACATTTAAATAAATATTTGTGGTTAGTACTCCCAATATTAATCACAAAGGAATTTCAAAATGTACTTATCAGATGAAAGTAATTTTTTTTTTATTTTATCCATCCACAGAGAAAACAGGAAGCCTGAGTTACTTAAAAACTGTTCCCATGCACACTATCACTAGTGCCCTTCAGACACTGTGACTGTGCAACAACGTGTTGCATCTTTAAAAGAAACATGGGAACAAAAGACTGATTTATGTCTATTGGTTAGAATTAGAATAAAGAACAAAGAAAAGTGTTACTTAAGGTGCAAAAGCCAAACTGCAGAGTGGTAAGGAAATTGCCTATAAGAGATTGCTTTTCCCAATTGCTTTGATTTTATTTTCCAAATGGTTTCATTTTGTATTTCATAAAGCAGTTAAGTATTAAGCCTTGCAGTACTCTGAGGATATATATCCACTTGGCCAAGAGCATGAAGGTTATTAGTCATCTATAAATTATTATAGTTTGGAGTTCTTTAAGATGCTGGTAAGCCCTGGATTTGGAGCAAACAGGACTTTCATGAAGTTGTTCACTAATTTTTTGAGGTGATCTCCTCTCTTTGCAATTTTCAAGTATAATTCTTTAGTATCAATCAGAGTCCCCATGCTGAGTGATAGATCTTCAGAACTGACTTCTGACTGAAACCTGATGTTCTCTAGATTCATCCATGGTGTCATGGATTTCTTTCTTCCTTTAAAGCAAAATAGTATTGCAGTATGTGGGGGGAGGGGCACCCATCACATTCCATGATCCATTTATTTGTCGATGGACACTTGGGCATTTTGAACACTGCTGCGGTGAACACAGGGACACAGATACCTCTTTGACATACTGACTTCATTTCCTTTGTGTCTGCAGTGGGGCTGCTGTGTCGTACGGCAGTTCTAATTTGATTTTTTGAGGGACCTCCATCACATTTTCCACGATGGCTGTGCTGACGCAGATGCACAGTGACAGTCCCTAGGTTCCTTTCCTCCACTCTCTTGCCCACGCTTTTCTATGGCCGCCCTGACAGGTGTGAAGTGGTATTGTGGTTTCAATTTGTATTTCTCTATAGTTGAGTAACATTAACCTTTCTTCTTATAACTGCTATCCACTTGTACGTTTTTTGAGAAATGTCTACTCAGGTCCTTTGCCCATTTTTTAATTAGGTGGTTTTCTTGCTACTGAGGTTTTGTTTTTTGTTTTTATTCTTCATACATTTTGAATATCAACTCATTGTCAGTTGTATGACTTGCAAACATTTCCTCCCGTCCCACAGTTGGTCACTTTGTCCTGTTGGCCATTTCCTTGTCTGTACGTCTTTCATGTGATAAAACTCCTTTACTAATGTTTACTTTTGTGGCCTGTGCTTTTGGGGTCACACGGCCCAGACCAATGTCATGGAGCTTCCCCACTGTTTTCTTCTAGCAGTTTTACATTTTATTCTTCTGCATGTGACTGTGCTGACACTATTTATTGAAGAGACTGTCCTTTCCCATGGTGTGTCCTTGATGTTTTTTGCCAAAGCTCATAAATGCATGGGTTTATTTCTGAGTTGTCTATTCTGTCCCGTTGGTTTATGTCTCTTTTTATGCCAGTATCATGCTGCTTGGATTATTGTAGATTTATAGTAGATTTTGAAATCAGGCAGTGTGATGCCTCCAGCCTTACTATTTTGCTCACGATGGCCTTGGCTAGTCAGGGTCTCTTGTGACTCTGTGTGAATTTAGCTTTTTTTTTTTTTTTCCTATTTATATGAAAAAAAATCATTGAAATTTTCTTTCATCAGTGTTTAATAGTGCATATCATTCATGTTCTTGTTAAATTTATTCTTAAGTATTTTGTTTTTTGAAACTGTTAGAATGAGGTTATTTTCTTGGTTTCTTTTTCAGATATTTTATTATTAGCGTATTTAAACACTAATTTTTATATATTCATTTTAAATTCTATGACTGTACTGGATTTGTTTTTTAATCTAGCAGGGTTTTTGGTGACATCTCTAGGGGATTTCTAGATATGAGATCATGACATCTGCACACAGAGAAAAAATTACTTGTCTTTTTGACTCAGATGCTTTGAATTTCTTTTTCTTACCTAATTGCTCTGGCTAGTATCACAGTGAATGGAAGTGGTGAGAATGCAGATGTTATAGTCTGGATCTGAAATATCCCCCGAAGGCACAAGTGGTGAAGACTTGGTCTCCAATGCAGCAATGTTCAGAGGTGGAGCCTCAGTGAAGAAATTGGATCATGAGGGCTTTGACCGCATCAATGGATTAATCCATGGAGGGATGATTCATATTTGATGCCATGATTGGGAGGTGGTGGAAACTGTAGTCTCTGGAGCCTAGTTGGAAGAAGTAGTTCACTTCCTGGCAGCCACAGAGCAAACAACTTTCCTCTGCTACACTCTTCACTGTGATGTTTTGCTTCTTCTCAGACCAGAGCAATAGAGCCAGCCAACCATGGCCTGAAACCTCTGAAACCATGAGCCAAAATAAATCTTTCCTCCTTTAATTTGTTTATGGCAGGGATTTGGGTCATAGTTATGAAAATTTTATTAACACAATTGTCATCCTTATCCTAGACCTGATTTCAGAGGAAAAAAATTCTCAACTTTTCAATGTTGAGCGTGATGTTAACTTGGGCTTGTCATATCTGACCTTTGTGTGTTGAGATTCATCTTTTCTATACCTAATTTGTTAAATTTGTTGAATCATAAAAGGATGTTGAAATTTGTCAGATTATGGTTTTTGATCTTTTTGTGTATTACATTTGTTAGTTTGTATATGTTGAACCATTCTCATTTATCAGAGACAAATCTCACTTGATAATGGTGAATAATTCTTTTAATGTGCTATTGAACTCAGTTTGCCAGTATTTTGTTGAGGAGTTTACATTTACGTTTCTCATGGACATTGTCCTGTAATTTTCTTTGCTTGTAGTGACCTTGTCTAGATTTGATACCAGTGTAATACTCTCCTCATAAAATGGGTTGGAAGTACTTCCTTCTCTTCAACTTTTTGGGATCAGTTTGAAAAGGAGTGTTATTAGTTCTTCCTCAGACGTTTGATAGAATTTAGTCATGAAGACACACTGAGATCTTCAGCTTTTCTTCGAATGGGAGATTTTTAAAATTTCTGATCCAATACCCTTACTTGTTATTGGTCTGTTCTTATTTATTATATTTTGACTCACTCTTAGTAGTTCTTTTCTTTGTAAGAACTTATCCGTTTCTTCTGGTTATGCAATTTATAGACATATAACTATTCATAGTAGTCTATTATAATCCTTTGTATTTCTATGGTTTAAGTTATAATGTCTCCACTCATTTCTTATTTTATTATTTTGAGTTTTTTTCTTAAGTCTAAATGTTTGTCAATTTTCTTTCTTTTCAAGAATGAACTCTTAGTTTATTTGATCTTTTTATTGTCTTTCTAGTTTTTATTTCATTAATTTCTTCTCTATTCTTTGTTATTTCCTTTAACTTTGACTTTAGTTTGTTCTTATTTTTCTGCTTGCTTGAGTCATAGTGTTATATTGATTGAGATCTTTCTTCTTTTTTTTAGTTTAGTGCTATAAACTTATTTTATTGCTATAAACTTCTCTCTCAGAACTGCTTTTGATGCATCCTATAAGTTTTAGTATGCTGTTACCATTTTTTTATTATGTTGGGATTTTTTTTTCTTTTGGTACTGGGGAATGAACCAAAATGTGCTTTAACACTGAGCCATATCTTCAGTACTTTTTTTATTTTGAGACATGGTCTTACTAAGTTGTTTAGGGCCTTGTTAAGTTGCTGAGGCTGACTTTGAACTTGCAATTCTCCAGCCTCAGCCTCTCAAGCTACTAATATTACAGATGTGCACCACCACACCCAGCTGATCTTGGGGATTTTTAAATTTTCCTTTTGATTTATTCTTTGAGCCATTTGTTGTTCCAGAGTATGTTGTTTAATAGCTACATATTTGTGAAATTTCCCAAAATGCCTCCTGTTAGTAATTTTTAGTTTAATACCATTGTGGCTAAAAAAGATATTTGATAAATTTTAACCTTCTTAAATTTGCTAGACTTTTTTGTGGGCCAACATATAATCTATTCTGGAGAATGTTCTGTGTGTCCTTGAGAAGAACCTGCATTTGATGCTTTGGGATGGAATGTTCTGTATATGTCTGTTAGGTCCACTTGGTCGAAAATGCAGTTCAGGTCTAATGTTTCCATCTTGAATTTCTGTCTGGATGATCTCTCCATGGTTGATAGTGAGGTATTGAAGTCCCCTACTACTACTGAATTGCTCTTTATATCTTCCTTCAGAGCTGTTATTTACCTGATATATTTAGGTGTTCTGATGTTGGATAGATATATATTTATAATTGTCCTATCCTATTGATGAATTGACCCTGTTTTCATTATATGATGACCTACTTTGTCTTATTCCAGTTTTTGACTGAAAGTCTCTTTTCTCTTATATAGGAATAGCTCCTCCTGCTTTCTTTGGGTTCCAGTTACATGGATTATCTTTCCCGTGCCTTTACTTTCACCTTACATGTGTCCTTAAGGCTGCAGCAGACCTCTTATAAGTAGCATATAGATCTTTTAAAATCTACCCCATATTAATGAGCTCCTGGATCTAGGAATCCAGGTGACTAAGGACAGTGTCAACAAAGAGCAGGGCCTGAGCAAAATGGGGAGGAAGGAGCCAGAATGTGCATCAGCTGGGTCACAGCCTTAGTAATTAAAAAGTAAAGACTTACTACGGCTGTTTTTTTATTATTTTCTTTTCCTCTTTTATTTTTGTAACCCCTTTGTTTCATTCTTCTTCTCTTGCTACCTACCTTTGTGATTTGATGATTATTTTTGCAGTGGAATGCATTGATTACTTTATCTTTTATATCCGCTAGAGGATTTGGATTGGGGTTACCATGAGTCTTTCACGAAACAACTAAAACGGCTCATAACAATTCAACTTTATTGCATACAAAAACTCTAGTTTTTCTCCTCCTACCTCTCATATTCTTTTTTTGTTTTTGATGTCACAATGTACCTATTTTATATTGTGGATCCTTTAAATTATTTTTGTTGGTTATTTTTAATAGTTTGTCTTTTAACCTTTCTATTGAAGATATAAGCTGTTTACATACTACCAGGATAGTATTAAGAACATTAACCTTGTTTTCCCTAAGCTTCTTTTACCTTGGAATGCTTTAATCTAATTCTCAAAAGCCCATTTTGTGACATTGTTTTCGGATTCTTTGCTTACATATTTACCATGCTTTGCTAAAGAAAATCCAGCTGGAGTTTTAATTTGTCATTTTCCCCTAGAAATCTGGGACTGTGGGAAAGTGGTCTTTCTCTTTACCTGTTGTGCTTTGTTCTAGCAATGCCATAAAGTGATGGCTTGAGGGACCCAGGAGTCCCCTGGGAGGTGTGGTGTGGCACCTATTTCCATCTGTGGCTGGAAGCTCACCCAGCAACTGGTCCTGCCCCGAGCAGTGTCCATGTTGGCCCCCGAAACTTGTGACAGTGCCACTGTGCTGGTGCCTAGTCTTCTGAAAAAGAAGTGCCAGTCACGTTCCTTTTAGAAAGTGCATCACAAATGTCACCATGTGAAATGACTACAGAAAGGAGAGAATCCTATCAGGTGGGGGAAAGCTGGCCCTACCTCTCAGCTGACAAAATGAAGGGAAGGAGCAAGAAGCTGCCAGTCTGATAACTTCATGGCAGTGGTAGAGAACTGCTGTCCCCAGCTTTGCCTTCCCATGCGGCCGCTCACACTGTGACATGGGAGGCCTAAGGCTGGGGCCTGATGCTCTGAGGTAGTGGCATGGAGAGGCTCTCTCAAAACAGGGCTGCCAGATTTATTAAGTGAAAATTTTGGATGCCAGGTTAAATTTGCATTTCAGACCAACAAGAAATAATTTTTTGCATAAATGTGTTTCATGCAATAGTTGAGACATGATGATACTATAAAAAGTTTCATTGTTAATCTGAAATGCAAATTTAACCTCAAGGCTATGCGACCCAGGAAGGCCTGGGCTATCTCCCAGGTTCTCTTATTCCTTCTATCTAAGCCACAGTGGTCCTCAGCTGTGGGTGAACATCAGAATCAGCTGGCCTACATCCAGAATGCTTAGTGCAGATGGCCTGGGTGGGGCAGACCTACCTGCGTCACAAGGTTGCAGGTGATGCTGAATGCTGCTGCCTCATTGACAGGGCACTCAGGTAGTGGCTCTGATTAGTGTCCCCATGGTGAATGGTGCTGGTTAGTGTCATCCCCGTGGGAATGTTGTGTTCAGTGCCCTGGTGGGTGACATTGGGTTGTTTGCCAATGCCATCAGCTTCTTTCCAGTTTATAGAGTGCTCTCAAATGGCCCACTTTCATAAATTCTTCCAAGAACCTTTAAGGCAGATCCTGTGCCCCAGCTAAGTAGAGGAGGACCAGGACCTCCGAGAGCTCGAGTAGCTTGTACCAGGGGCACAACACCAGGCAAGCCCAAAGAATCACCTGTGTACATCATACAAGCTTGCTGTTAGCTTAAGAGCTCTCAGTTGTCTTTTGTAAGCGGGAAGAAACTGAAGTTCCTGCCATATTGAGTGGGGTCATTAAGAATTGGCGGGGATAGCAGGGAGCGGTCCGTAAATCCTAAGGGCTGGATGAAGCTGACCATTTCACAGCTGGATTTCCTTTGAGATAACAGTGTTCTCTGTGTACAAAACACTCTGTAGTGCTTTGCTGACCACTGCAGGGCTTCCTGGGGACTTGTGTCTTTTTGATAACGGATTGAAGCCCTTCAGTGGGGTTTACTTTGAGAGTCTTGGTCCTAAATAGGGATCTGGTTTAGGGTAGAGTCTCTGATCCTGCTGACCCCAGGGTGAATGGAACTTGTGGTCAGTCTGACCTAGGTGCAGGCTGCCTTCCCTGGCAGTACCCAGGGTGTGTGTAGGGTACCCATGGAGATCCTTGGACCTTTCTGTCCCTCACTGGGTCTCCTGAGGAGTAGCCAGTCAACAGACACAAATGAGAAGCACCTCCTGCTCTCAGCCACAGGACGGAGTGTGAGTGGAAGGAGTAGGGAGCCGGGCAGGGGAGGGACAGAGAAGAGATTCTCATCCTCTGGGAGCTCCTTCCACTTGGGGAGAGCGGTCGGTGGACAGGCAGCTATAAACCAAGCCTAGACCTAGGGGAGCTGGAGAGAGAAGGGGGCCACTGACAGTGCTCATTGGTCCAAGAGACAGGGCAGGAGAGGTCAGGGGATGCAGCCATGTATCTCCAATGACCATTTTCACAGGCGTGTTTGATGTGGGGTCTGGGTTGCCCTCTTACTGTGGTCTGGCCCATGTTGCATCCAGGTTCTTTCAAAGGAGGATCTGCCTTGGCCTCTCTTATCACCACCCCTTCTCAGGGACAAGACCCTTTCTCAAGTCCATCCTGTAGCTCCCTAGTACCCCATCTTTCCATGGAAGCCCTGAGGCAGTGATTCAGCTCTAAGCCCAAGGATGGGTCTCTGTGTGCAGGAGGTGAGCTCTCTGCAAGGAGAATGGGCCACCCTTTCCTACCCAGACACCCCCACCACCGTCACCACTGTACACACACACATACACCTTGCTTCTTAAACTGAGTATGCAAAAGAAATGGCCATTTCGGGAGACCCTCTGGGTTAGTTTTCATTTCTTAAGTCTGTATTCCTTCACCAGAAGGGTCAGAGCCTCCATGCATTTCCACACCATGACCTCCCCATCTCTCTCCTGTGACTGGATGGCAACTGGCACGCGCCATTGTTTTCACGTAAAGGTCAGCACTGGCCTTCCTGACCCGTGGAGCAAGCTGCTCACTTCGTGCGACCATCAAGCAGGGACAGGATTCTGCTGAAGCTGGACGTGATTTTAGAGAAAGGAGAGTGTTTATCCAGCACAAGAGCCCATCAGAGGCAAGCAACCTGTGCATCTTTGAGGTGCCTGTGTGTGGTGGGGTGCCTGTTCAGGTTCCTCAGGGCTCCTCAGTCCAAGGTAGACCACTCTGCTGTTGCTCGCATCGGACTTGTTGGAGGTTCCAACGCAGAGAGCTGAACAGAAACCAAGTGCACAGAACAGAATTTGAATCTTGACATTCGAATGTCATCCTCGCAGCCGCACAGTCAGCTGCTTATTGCTTTGAAATCAGTGTAATGAGCAGCCTAGCCGTCTTAGAAACACACCCCCAGGTCCCCCTAAAACACCTCCGTTTCTTTTCTTTTTGGGGAGGTGTAGACTCCAAGCCATTGCAGGAGCTGCTGAGTCGGTGTGTCTTGGTTTTGGAGTGTCTAAGGTAGGGGAAGAAGTGTCTCTGAGAGCTCAGAGTGACTAAAGAAAACAAAGCCCCTGGGAGGGTGTCCTCCTAAATCCTACTGTGAACTCCATTATCATTGAGGTCACTGTCCCAGGGGAGAGCAAAGCTTTGCTGTGGAGCTGTGGACACAGGTTTCCAAGGGAAGGAAGAGCTGCTGTCAGAGGATGCTTGCTGCTTCCTGGTGACTCTGACAGCTGTTTGAATGTGAAAGCCACCTGTCCCTGTCTGTGCACGTGCTATGCAGACACACATGCCACACGTAATACATACCACATGTGTTTCTGGAGAATGACGGCTGTCGGGCCTTTGATTGTTCAGCAGCAGTCTCTCGCGGAGGCTCTGAGTCCCCTCGGTACCTGGTTGTCTGCTGACTTGGAAGCAGGCAGAGGCTTAAGGAAGCCTGGCCTCACCAGAGTCAGCTGACAGCAGGCCCTGTGGTTTGTGTCCAGTGAGGAGCCAGGTGCAAGTATTTTTTTTTTTCATGAGAAAAAGTTCCCAGAAATGTATAAATAGGTGACTTAGGGATTCTCTCAGGGAAAAAAATAAAAATCACCCTCCATTTGAATAACAGTAGGAGGTAAGTGTGACTATAGTCTCACGTGGGAAGCTTTAAGGATGATCTATAAAAGACCCATAAGCAGGCTGAAAATCATTCTCTCCAGTTGCTTTCATTTTATTAAGGCAGAATTTAGATTAAAAGGGAATTGGGGCTGGGGATGTGGCTCAAGCGGTAATGTGCTCGCCTGGCATGTGCGGGGCACTGGGTTCGATCCTCAGCACCACATAAAAATAAAATAAAGATGTTGTGTCCACCGAAAACTAAAAAATAAATATTAAAAACACTCTCTCTCTCTCAAAAAAAAAAAAAAAAGGAATTGATGAGATTTCACTGAAAGGTTGAACAGAGCACACCACACAGGGTGGGTTTCCATGCCATGAAATGAGACCCCTGGGGCTGGGGCAGGTGGAGTGGTCCTGGCCCCCTTCCTCCCACACCCAACCCCTCAGGCTGCTGGGGGACCCCTCTTTTTGGTCCTAGCTGTCTTGTGCTCTGGAATCTCCCCAGGTCCCCCTCCTGCCTGGTGGACCTGGCCACTCCTCCCTGAGGCTGCTCCCCTCCCTGTGCCTTTGGCCCTGGCTCTGAAAGGCCCTGTTAATCTGACTTTCAACCTAGGCTCTGAGCTCTGGGTCTTATTCATCTTTGTGTCCCTACTGCCTAGCACCAAGGAGATAAAAACTCAGCAATTGTCAAATGGATGTGTTGCTCACCCCAAAGCCTGCGGTCATCTCCATTCATGTCTCCAGGCCCTACGGCTCTCTCTCTACCTGTCCAAGGTAGATGAGCCCCGTGGCTGCACTCTGTGCCAAGCACTGCCATCTTTCACCCACCACAGGGCTGTGATTGCTGGCCCGGGCTCCCTCGGCCACTTCTGAGTGTGCGCCGCTCAGTTCCTGTTCTGAAGAGCGCCTGTGATCATCCACAAGCAGTAACAAGCATATCTGCTTTAGCACCACGGGCGGCTGTTCATCTCCCTTACTCCTAAGGAACGCTCCTTAACAGACACGTCAAATTCTGCAGGGGCCAGGGGGCTCATGGTTTTGTTGTTGTTGTTTCTTAGAAATAAAACCAAAGCGTAATTGTGGTATCGATACTGTAAAGAACAAACTGAAAAGAAAACAGAAAATTTCAATTTCCAGAATAGGCCACCTATCACTGAGTTGTGAAATCAAATGAAATTTGTGTGTTTTTTTTATCCCTTCAGGACACCTGTCTGTCTATATTGAATTTACCCTAATCTTGAGTAGTTCTTGGGGAACCCCAATCCCACCTGCCTGTCTTCCTTCGAGGTTTCTTGTCCCTGAGTGGGAGTCCTACATTCTCACATATTTGCTTACCCAAGACCCCAGCTGACTTAGATGACACTCCTTCCTGGGATTTTCCAGAGCACCTGTCTCTGCCTGGTCCTGTCCAGAGTGGAGGCTAGGGTGGGAGTCTGTGGCAATGTCACCTTCCTCCTTCTCTGAGAGTCCCCCGCCTTTTTAAACACGGGTGACATTACCTCTAGTTGTGAATATTCCTATTTCTTTTTTCTCCCATCTCTCCTTTGAGGAGTGGGGTCATAACGTATGTTCAAACCACTGGGCAGGATGTGAGCTCAGCCACTGTGCTTTTTTCCATACTGTACATATTTATTGTGCTCAGAGGGGAAGGCGTTTCCCAGTCGCCCTGTCTCTATCCCACCTTCTTGCATTGTCTGGGAAAATTCTGTATGTCCTGGAGCTGTCTTTGGTGGCTCCACTGGTCAGATGAGCAAGGGAGAAAGTCCTGGGCATGGGGAGAAATGAACGGAAATACAGCCCAGGGCTCCTTGGGGATCACGGGGATCACAGGGATCCCACGCCTACCTGCAGCTTAGCATGGATACTGGGCCACCTGTCTGCTTCTGCCAAATGACGCAGTGAGCTTGTCCATCTGGGTGCTCCAGGAAGCATGGCAGCTGCCCAGGTTACCCCAGGCCACAAGCACCCCAGGCACGTGTGCCCCACCCTTGGCTAATTTGTAGGGCTGAGTCTCTCTTGGGCATTTCAGACTTGTTTTCCGTTACTGCAAAAGAGTACATGCCATTTAAAAAAAAAAAAAAAAGCATTTTTCAGTGTGCCATATGTAAACCTCATGATGATCGTGATGTATTCTCACTCACACAGAAGAACATTGCAGTACCACAGTGGGGTTTTTTTTGCCACTCTGCACTTAATCAAAGGCCACTAAGATACAAGACTATGGTGTTGTCCATGACTCTTTAGACATTAGAAAAGTGGGACGGTGGTCTTCATCTGGCAGAGGCTAAGCAGCCCGGATGGAAGACTGCAGGTGTGGTGTGATGAGGTCTCCTGCTCTCAAAATGTCTAGGGCAGCTGGGTGATTTCCTTGTCCTTAGGGGCCTCGAAAATCTAGTGGAATGAGTGGAATGGCTGTGGACCCTGGCACATCCCCCAGAAAACCACGACTGTGGCTGCTGGAAGCACCCAGAGGAGCGGTTAACACTGCACCCCAGGCCTTCGCTGGCCACTCAGTGGTCAGCGCAGCCATTTATGGGTGTGAGCCCTGTAGAGTTTGTCACAGGCTGTGGCTTAGAGGAGGACAGTTCCAGGGAATGTGCCGACTCCACCACTCCAGAGCTGTGTGACAACTCTGTACCTTCTGTAATTAATCATCTTTCCCCCCCACCCCGCCTTTTTTTTTTTTCCAGATAACTTGTTCAAACCCAAAGAAAGGTGCATTTCAGAGAAGGAGATGCATATGAGATCTAAAAGGTACCTGGTTATTCTGTGACATGGGAGGAAGTTGGGGAGGGAGTTGGGGTGACTTGACAGCGCTGACCAGTAAGGCCACTTTCTAGGTCCATGTTTACGGTCTGATGTCCTCTTGGCTGCAAATCTGAAAACACTGGTTTAACTGAGCACAGCGGCAGGAGTGTGCCTCTGAATGCTCATCTGCTCTTGGAGAAACTTAGAAAGGGGTGGGTCTTTGATTCTGGACCAATCCAGTACTGGTCTCTGAGAGATCCCTTGGCTCCCAGCTGGGACTGCCGGGCATCATCGCTGTGGGCTGGAGCTGTGTTGCTGCACCTCTGAAGGTTTCTCCCGGGGCCTGAAAGACAGGACCCAAGCTGGAAGCCGCTGGAGCCTGGGAGCTAGTGGGGCCTTGGAGGGGCCACCAGCCGGCTTTCCTGGTGCTATGACTCTGGCAGGCTTGGTGGCCCCCGGTCAGCGAATTCTCCCTGTTCTGCTCGGCTGGTTGTTTGCCAAGACTCCCACTAATTCTCACCAACCTGGTGCACACAAAAGCTGCCATTCTTCTAGAGACCTGGCCGCCTAACCAAAATGCTAAAGCTCAGCAGTGTTGGCCACGTTCATGCAAGTACAGTCGTCAGGGCTCAATAAAGCATCTGGCACGAGGAGGGATTATAATAATTAAATCAAACTGATAGTGCACTTAGAGACACCACTGAGATAGAAAGAATAACCCCACATACACTCCAGCCCCAAATCTCTGCTTTTACTGTGATTTTGTTGTTTCCCATGATAATTAGACCACTTTGATTGTCCCCAGGGAACACCTTTGTCAATAAGGAAATGAAAGCGACAAGAAGGTGGACCTTTCTATCAGAGGCCTGATTCACAGCATTCTATCCAGGGTTTATAAAAGGCTGCTGGGTTTGAAGTCTTGCTGCTTCAGAAGTACAAAGTTGTGTGTTTCTTCTGCCAAAAGCATCTAGTTTTCAATTTAGCAGGGGAAAAGTATAGCCAGATTCCTCCCTGTGTGCGCGCACACACGCGCACGCGCGCACACACAGTCCTCAACCCCAGACCCACTACTATGGAGCTTTGCAAATCAAGCAACTAAAATAATAGATCTTAAAGCAGCGTCAGTAGCAGAGTCTTGCTCCATCCTTTCATTAGGAGGAAACTGAGGCTCAAAGCAGACAGGAGAGCTGGTGACACTGCACCCGGGTCGCTGCTCTCCCAGCTGGTCTCTGAAGGATTCAGCAATCTTGTTTCTCTCTGCTCTGTGAGACGTGCCCTGGCTGGGTGCTGGCCCTGGCTCACCTGGAGCTTTCCTTGTTTTTGCATTCTCTGTTATTAATTTTACTGTTAAATTATATTTTCAGTTGGAAAAAAGTGAGACAATGGAGATAAAGCTCGAGTCCCCTCATAACTCCTGCTCCCCTTGCAGCCTCCTCCCCAGCCCCAGCCCATCTGCTGCAAAGACCTCAGTTGTGTCTCCCTTCTCTCTACCTTGAAGTAGACTTCTGTTTGTTCATGAAGAGTTACGTGGTGTTTGACCACAATGGTGTCATACCATGTTGTCTCCACAGCTTGCTTTTCTCACAGTGTAATATGTCAGAAGACTCAGATTGTCTTCCTTGTGGCTTTGACTCTAGGCAGAGTACGGCCCATGGGATGGGTAAGACCATGATGTATTTGGGGATCTCTTTTAAGAAACTACTAAATCAGAAACAACCAAGGTGGGGTCTGTGAGTTTTACTTTAAACTCCTCAGTTGATTTGGATGGCCAGAGTCAGGAAGCGATATCCATGGATCTGAAGGACTTTCCACTGGGGAGATTTGGGACATGATAGCTCTTCCTTCTGATCCCCGATGGGCTCCTTTCTGGAATCATGTTTGGAGTATTCAGGAATACATGAAAGATGTGTGTTCCCAACATTTCCCCACCCACCAGCAGCTTCATTCTGTCTAGTTGGGTGAGCGCTGTGTAGAGGGTACGGATCAGAGACTGAGGTCTGAGTGCCAGCTCCCTGTGAGCCCACAGCATATGGCTTCACCAAATCTCCTGGTAAATGAGGGCCTGGGTTCCTCATTTTTCTAACAATGGGACACCACCTGCCTCCTCCAGTGGTCGTGTGGGTTGAGTTTATCCATGTCAAGGGGTCTGCCTGGTGCCCGGTAACTAAGATGTCACCTGCGGACATTATCTTTGTACTTTGTTCTATAGTTTTGATAATGGAGCAGATTGCATTGGGCTTTCAAACATGAGAGAAAAAAGAGATCTTTTAGCTGAGTGCCATGTGTATGGCAACCATTAGCTCTGGCTGCAGTGGCCCTGTTAGTCGGTGGGTTCTAGAAGCAATACTGGTTGACATGGGCATGTAAAGAGTTTCTGTTAGGAAAGAGGAAAGAAGAAGAGTCCCGCGGGCCCTGCATGTAACTTGGGAACTCCCATTTTAACATAAGAGAAGGGCATAATAACTGTGCCCAGGATGTATTTGGAAACAGCTTAATTAGACGTGCAGACTCGTAAGAGGAGGCACACACACCTTCTGGCATGTTTGTTCCAGCATTGTGATTCCTGCCACTTTTATCTGTTCCGCCTTCCAAGTCTCTAGAAGGTAATCATTGGGTGGCAAAAAAATTAAAAAAAAAAAAAAAAAGGTTTGGGGGGCAAGTTTGAATAACACTCAGAATCCAAAGCAGAAGGTTTAGAATCCCCCGATTTACAGGTTACTTAATTATCCCTGAGGGTGGAAGGACAAGGGAAGTGACTTCCAAGGAAATACCTGGCCCCTCCAGCTTGGCTGTTACACTGGCCTTACAAGTACAGAGACGAGGTGCTGTCCCCAGTGTGGAGCTGTTCTGGGGACAGTGGGGAAGCCTTCATGTTGGCATCTCCCCACGTGAAGGAAGCCCATGTGCCTAGTCTTTCTTTGAAGTGTCAGAGGCTCTGACAAGGCAAGATGCTCTGTGCCCAGACACAAGCTCTGCTATCATCCAGAATGTTCTCTGTGTCTGTTTCAGAATCTATAATAACTTGCCAGAAGTTAAAAAGAAGAAAGAAGAGCAAAAGAAAAGGGTTATCTTACAGAGCAACAGACTCCGAGCTGAAGTCTTCAAAAAGGTAACGGCTCGTGCCAGCAGGTATGAGGCGTGTGGCCCAGAGCCGTGAACATGCACTTGACATCTCTGTTTCCCCATCTCTCCAGCAATTACTGGACCAGCTCCTTCAAAGGAACGCAGTCTGACCTGGGCTGCCCTGCTGACCACAACCTGGACCTGGGAAGACTTCAAACACTGGATAAGCCATTAAACTTAGCATTACCTTCACAACATGAAAACACGTATTTTACTTTTGATTTTTTTTTTTTCCATAAAGGAAAGAATCACTTCCTGAATGACCCAAACAAACAGCACGCCTGAGGAACTAGGTCAGCAGTCTTGCAGGGACATTGACTCCATGGAACCCGCTAGTCTTTGTCCCTTTCTTTTTTCTTTTTTTAACTTCCCAATTTTACCTTTGTGTCTAGGGCTTCTCCCGGCCATTTCCACCAAGCAGATGGGCCTTGTATACTCAAGTGTGTTTTGGTCTCTGGGGGATGTTTTTTTTTTTTTTTTAAATAAGATTTCTGGGACCAAAATCCATCACTTTTTATATACAAATCCCAACATCTGCCAATTCTTGCAAAATCCAAAATGGGGGTCCTCACAGCATGTTTTAAAAGTGCACCCCTAATGCCAGAGACTGCAGAGAGAGAGCAAACTGCCTCCCTCAGCTGCCCTCTCTCCCCAGCCCCCCACAGCGCCTGACCTGGCTTAGCTAGAGTCTGTTTCACCGGAAGCTGAGGGCAGAATCAGCTGATAACTCTGTAGGAACATCAGTGCTTTCTGCACACGCACCCCTTCCTCAAAAGCTGTTTTGTTAAAGTGCTAAGAGCTCCAACTCTGCTATTTGTTTTTCCAAACACTTACAATGTCCAGTATTTATAAATGTATTCAGGAAGTTAAGAAAAGCTAGTTTTTACAGCAAAAAGGAAATAAATGCAATTATTCAAAAATTCAAGTGTTTCTCTCTTACGTATGCTGATCTGGATTGAACAGTGGCGACAGGTTAACAATGGTGTGAAATGTCTTTATGGGAACCTGAGGGTGACACTCTCCTCCTCTGTTCCCTCTGGCTACCATGGATTCCAGATGCCCCATGGGAGAACATTGCCTCCCAGAGACCTCGTATAAGAGAAAAGAGAAAACTGTTGGGAGCAAGATTTAGGATCCTGAAGGCCCCCCAGACTCACCAGGAGTACCCCCAGGAATGAGAGAAGTTTTGAGGATGTAGCAGGACCCCTCTGTCCCTTTCCCATGGTGTCAGCCTCCCTGTCCGACCCTCTATAGCACATAGAATGCCTGTCCATTCCCTGTCCGCTAGCCAATGCCTTCGGAACTGCACCGCAGGATTCTTCCCGACACCCTCCTGCTCTGCCCTGCCCATGCTCACTCTGCTTGACCTCCTTCCCATCCATGAGAGGCTAACAATGATAGCAGGAGCAAGGCTCTGGAGCCCGGCACCCGGTCTGCAGCCTTCGGCAAGGGCATCAGCTAAGATCCAGGAAGGAACCCACAGGGCAGTTTGAGAAAGTTTAATGCACTTATTAACCACACAGAGGATGGGCACCATGAGGAGTTAAGACTCCTCCAAAGAACACAGGTAGGAACACCAGGTGAAAGGAGTAGTGCTACCTCTAGAAGAGTCCCCTCCTGCCCCCGGTGACAGGGAATGGTGTGGTTCAGCAGATAACAGAAGTTTCCGTGCTGGTGTGCAGATGGAACTTGTTGAAAATCCACCTTCTGGAACTTGCCAGAAACCTGCACAAGGAGCAGTCTTCTCTGTGGCCATCTGCTCTACCACCAGCTCAGGAAGGCCAGTGAGTGTGCACTGCAGGGGCCTGGCTGAGCTAAGCAGGACCCAGAAAGCAGTGCCTTCCTGTCCTGCAGTATCTCTCTAGCGGTTCCTACCAAAAGGCTTACCACTGTGCTAGCAGGCAAAGGGAGATCATTCAAAGGGCCTGGATGCATTTTAAAAGAGCAGGCAAAAAGGGTGAATTTGGAGGTGACAGAATACAATCAAGAGCTGGCACAGTAAGACATTTAACCTTGCTTCAGTTTCCTCAACTGCCAGATGCAGAGAATTATAGTGCCTCCTTCCCAGGGTTGCTATGGAAACAGAATGAATAAACCTGAGTGGAGTGTGTGGCAGGACCCTGGCCCCAGAGCACACCTGGGAGTATTTGTCCGTCATGGGCAAAGTTGGGAGGAGGAGCAAGAGGCCAATGGCTGTTCATCCGGGGACCCCTCCGGGTGAGGAGCCTCGGAGGCCACAGAACTCACGGCCTGGCTGCAGCTGCAGCCAGTGTACTAGCGGGTGCTTGGCAAAGGTACCTCACCCTGGGGATCATTTCAGCCACACAGCTACCTCACGGTAAGGTCAGTTCTGTTTCCTTGAACTATTAGACTCTCCCAGGATGCTACACTCAAGTCAAGTTTGCCTCTTAAGTGCTTTTTAAAAAAAAAAAAAAATTAAGTCCATGACATTTAAGGACAGTCTTTCCTAGCTAATGTGGCAGACTCACCTTTTCTTGCTTTTATTGAGTACCTTCAGAGAAGCTCTTCCTAACCATTTAAACTCAGGACCCAACCACTTACAGACTGTTGTGTGACACTTTTCAAGAAATGAATTTATGTCCACTAACATTTTTAAAAGAAAAATACCTAGAGGGAACCAACTTTGAAAGAGTCCCGAAAGAGCTTGTCATCCTTGCAAACCTGTTGCAGAGTCCTAAAGTCTAAAGAATAATACAAGTCAACCTGAGATTAAATACATTGAAAAACGTGCTTCTGGGGACAGCCCCTAACCAAGTGCCTGAGGTGGCATGTTGACCAGGAAGACACGCAGTCTGGTTTGAGCTGGTCTTGCCTCTGGACAGCCAGCTTAGGGCAGGCGAGATATTAAAGTTTGGTTTCCTATTGAACTGACTTTTCCCATTGTTGTAGAAATTGCTTTTAATGCTGACAAGTGGATTTTAGTGCCAGCATTTCTTCTCTGTTGTAATTAGGTTATAACAAGAATATAATCATGTAATAATATGGAAGTAAAGGCCTGAGGAGTCAAAACAGCCCTCCCTTATATTTCTCTTAGGAATTAGTCACCATTTGATGGATTCTTTTCTTGAAAGACTGTAAAATTTTAAAAATTCTGAATGGAATTTACCACTTTAACTTCAATAAACAAATTCTGTTCTGGAATTGATTTATCTACATCTGAGGATGTTTGGTTCTGGCATGAAAAGAGGTCCTCAACAATTCAGCAGGTAGCTGGGGCTAAAGACCTTCAGCTGAGCTTAGACAAGGTAAGATTGGAATCACAGGGACGACCCAGTGGTGACAGCACCAGGCTGTCTCCATGTGGTCGCCATGACTTCAGGTTGAAGCAGAAATTCCTATTTTGGTTATGTGGCCTCTCTGCCAGCTGGTAATGGAATAATGGAAAAACAATCACTTTGGTTTTGCAGCCAGCGTCCACTGCCAGCCAAACTTCCTGGAAGTTGTGTGCGCCCGGGTGAGTCAGCAGATGCCTGCTCAGACGGAACAAGGCTCTTTGGAGGAGCTATTTGTGAAACAGGCAGTCGTGGGAGAGTGCTTGGAAAGTCCATGTCTCATGCAGTTCTCCCATTTCAGCACTTGGTGAAAAATCGCGGCAGTGGAGCTGGCCTCTGAGCGCATCAGATGACCAAGAGTCTGAGTATGAGGCGCATTAGATAGAGGCCAACAGGAGCCGGAGAGCCGGGGACAGGATGTGACTGCCCGGGGTGGAGGGGGGTGCTCTGACCATCGGTACGTGAGAGTTCTGGGTTAGAGAGTAAGAATGAGTTAGAAACGTGGTCTGCCGTGGGTTTGCGTGGGGGGCGGTAGTGTGCGCACTGACAGCGCAAGAATCACGCTGTTGAGCAGAGAGTGAGCGCATCAGAAGCAGATGGTGCACAGGACGGTCCTGACTGCTTTCATCAGTACTTGCCCGAGAGTGTGCAGCTCTGCTGTACTGCACCTCTCAGAGTTGGCTGTCACTGGCTGAAGCAGTCTGCTGCAGGGACTGAATCGTCTAGGAAGTCCCTCCAGGCCACTCTTGTCTGTCCCACACTGTCGGGACGTTTCCGGGCTGTCAGAAAGCTCCTGGAGGTTCCCGCCCCACTTCTCCCAGGCCCAGCGGCTCGCCTGGGAGTGGCAGCTCCTTCACTCAGGCAGATGTTTTAGCCACCTGGAGCAACAGCTTTGGCAGGGCTCCCCGAGAATCCAGGGCCTTCTCTCAAGTTGTTCTCAGGCACAGATCTGAGCCTCAGACCCCAGGAGACTGCCTGATGTAGCTGTCTGGGGTGTGCGTGGAGGGGGTAGGCCGGACATTCAAATCCTTCCACTTTTTCCTTGCCTCTCCTTGTTCATGCACACACGCGCACACACACACACACACACACACGTACACACGTGCACACGTGCTGCACGCGCCTGATCTGCCGGAGCCGCTGGAAAGCTGACCTCCAGCCTGGCCTTTCTCTCAGGTCTTTGCGCATTGTGGAGCAGGAGAGGGGAGGGAAAGAGAGACCCTGTCCGCGGTCTGGCATCTGGAAAGACTGCCGGTTATTCTTATCAGTGCTTGAAAGGGAAGACAGAAGCTGAGGGTCCAAACAGCATCAAGGGAACAAAATGAATTTCTCTAGATGGTTTTTAGTAAATAGCACCAAGAGTAAACACAGAGAAAGTGCCCCTTTGATGGCTTTGGGGCATTATTCTGTCTCAGCATCTTCCCAATATGCCTGCAAGGGGGGCACAGCTGAAATGGACATGGGGAAAGGCCACAGCTGTCACCCATGCTCACCACACATGGTGAGGATTGTCCTTTCATGGAAATCAGCAGGCCACAGGCTTACCTGCCCAGTAATCAGAGAGAAGGAAATGACATGTCTGTTCACACTGCCGACTTGCCCACGCTTCCGTGTTAGAGCCTCTGTGGCTCCTCCAGCCTGATGGTACTGCGGACACCAAACGGACACCAAATGGATTCATGGTGACAGCCCTCTTGACAGGTCTGCACGGCCAAGTGTGTGCTTCACATTAAAGCTTCCAAATATACACAGAGAGTCTTTGTTTTTGTTTAAAAATATACCAGAAGGCTAATGAGACCAGGTTTAATTATTATCTGCTGACATAATTATAGTACTAGGTCTTGCTTTCTTAGTGGAAATGTTTATTAAATAAAAAATGACAAAATAACTTAGGCTGTTTCTCTAGGATTTTTTTGTTTGTTTTGGTAGCCTGTGACATTTCATTGTCAAGGCTGAGCCTGGCTCTTTACAATGGATATTAAGTATTTTGCATGGATTAAATTGAGCTGTGTGAATGTCAATATTTATAGGATGGTGGAATTGATTTAGATGGGTAAAATGTGTTTGTGTTAAGGCATTTGTTTCAGATGTAGGTGTTTCAGCCTGATTCTCAATTAGCAGTGGAGGAGGACTCTGCCCCTGCCCAGGGCCCCAGTGCATGAAGTGGCTTCAGAGGTGAGCCACCTCTAAACAGAAGATAGAGCCTGAACAGAGAGAAACCCAGAGTGCACTCCAATTGTTTTTAACAATAAGAGCTTAGAAAACATCTTGGTTGCGTGCTTACCACATGTCACTTGATTCAGAACCACCCTAGGGAAATGGTTTTTGTAAGTGCACTTCTGGGTCTGGGCTTGTAGCCCAGGAGGCTTGGCGTGTGCCGCCCTCTACCCATGTGGGCTTTGCACCACTGAGGTCAGGGTGCCTGGTATGTGTCTCTTGAAAGCTGCAGAAACTTCTGCCATAGCTGTCTAGCTTCTGACTAGCACAGGGCAGGATGCCTGAGCTGAGTAAGCCTAATGCTGATATTCCCTACGTATTTATAAACGTGGCCATTTCATGTTCACTCTCCTCAGAAGACCCTGGGAGGCAGGCTGTGAATTGGCTTCCTTTTCATCAGGACTGTAGAACATGGTGGTAACTGTTTCTAAAGTCAGAGACAAGTGGAAGGCTATAATGCCAAGATCACTCCTAAAATGCCCTTTGGTGCTGACAGCATCAGGTCATCTCACCCAGGCAGTGTCTTTCCAGCTCTGAAACAAACTGACCACCCGGTGAAGATGTTGGCATGTTTAGGCAACATAATGGGCAAAAACCATTTCCCTTAAAATACCAGAATCTGCTCGGCATGATGAGATGGTCATGCCCAGGAGCAAGGGAAGCACCAGCCCAGGCCTCCCAGCTGGACCTGCCCGGGGTGTGAGCCGCCATGGGAATGCTGGGCAGATGCTGCTCTCGTCTCTGGACCAGAGAGGTGCAGGGGTACCAGTGCTCCCACTGAACACTTTCCCTCACACCCGGGAGGAGTTAGCAGTGGACACTGAGACTCACTAGGCGACTTCATCCTGGAACTGGGCTGTGACCGGAAGCTCATCAGGCTCCCTCCAGAACCAGGAGCATTCCTGTAGACTGCAGGCTGCAGATGCAGAATTGTGTGCAGGAGTGGAAGTGGGGACGTATTTTGGATTTCACTAAAACTTTCAAGTATAAAATCATTGACCCTCAAGTGTCTTGAATTATGTAACAAGATACGTCAGAGCTTCAAGGAAAAAATTAGAAAATATTTGCCTGGGAAACGCGCACCCTTAGCAGACATGTCAGGTACTACAGAGCAAGGGAGTCAGCAGGGGTGTCATGACGGGGATGAGGGAGCAGGGCAGTATTTCAACTAGGCTGCAGCACCCTGGGGCACCACCCGGTTCCGTGGGTGTCAGGAGGCCCTCACCTCAGCGTCATCAGCCATCTGGCTTAGATGGCCTGCGCCAGTACCAGCTGCTGTGGCTACTCTTTCTTATATCTGTCCATCCATTTGAGAGAGCACATGCCACTCAAGGCCTGTCCCCAAAGACAGCGGACTTTGCTCTTCAAACTCTGAAAATGCCAAGTTTGAATTGCATCTGGGAGATGAGAAAGGTCCTTCCTTCCCTTTCCTTCTTCCTTTCCTTTCTTCCTTCCCTCCCTTTATTTCCCTTCTCCCCTCCCTCTCTCCCTCCCTCCTTCCCTTCCTCCCTCCCTCCGTCCATCCCTCCCTCCCTTCCTTCCATCCTTTGGTCCTGG
Organism: Marmota flaviventris; assembly: GCF_047511675.1. NCBI lineage: Eukaryota > Metazoa > Chordata > Mammalia > Rodentia > Sciuridae > Marmota > Marmota flaviventris. Next base: position 5,889,966 of record NC_092501.1, read on the forward strand.
AGATGGAACCCAAGGGTGCTTTACCCCTGAGCTCCATCCCTAGCCCATTTTACTTTTTATTTTGAGACAGGACCTTGATAAATTGCTTGACCTTGTGATCCTCCTGCCTCAGCCAGCTAAGCCACTGGGATTACCCATGTGCACCACCGTGTTTGGCCACGAAAGGCTTTTTGTATGTATGTGTAAGCATGTGCTATTCATATGCCCAAGTCAGTGCTTCACAGTAGAAGTTTGGGCGCCAACTCTGTGCAGGGCTGTGAATGGTAAGGAAAGGGGAGGTGCTGTCAGCAGCCGCCATGCAGGTCACATCAGTGAAGGACCTTCCAAGACAAGGTTCTATCAAACACAGACCACAAGTGCACTGTGATACAAAGGTGAAAGTCTACAACTTTGTCTTCCTTCTGTAGGATACATACATTTCCCTAAACACATGAATTAATAATAACCCATAAAACATTAACTTCATCTAAAAAATGTATTATTAACAACTTAATCTGTGCAATACACCCACTGGTTTTCTCTAGACACCGTATTTAGAATCCTTGCTGTTTTTTCTTGATGTGAGACAGGTCCACCAATGTAGCTCTGTATTGATCCAGAAAGTTCATAATCAGGTAGTCAAGGAGTCAGCTCAGAATCGATGATTCCTCCCAGAAAGCAAGATTTCAAATAAAAGATTGTTTCCTGGAGTGGAGAGAGCACAGGGGTACGGCTTCTGTGTTTTTAGGAATGTACGAGGCTGTTTAGTTGTTTATGGGTACTTAACTTAAAACGGGAATCTCAAGACCAGCAGCCACAGGAGGCCCCCCCAGACCACGTTGTCCCCAACGTAGTGCTTAGAGACACCAGGAGGTACCTGCGTGACACCACCCCATTGCTGCGAGCTTGGGCCCACCTCCTTTTCCTTAAAACAGGTCTGGCTCTGCAGCTTGCCACAGCCCTAACAGCCAGTGGGAGGAATTTCAGAAGTCATCAGCCCCAGAAGGTGACGGCCCTACCTCTGAAAAGCAGGAAGGAAGGTGTGGACTCTAGTTGCCCTTTGGTCCTGTCAGAAGACTCCCAGGCTCTAGAAAAAGTTCCCTAACACCAGCGGCCAGGGAATGCTGTGCCTCAGAACTTCAAGGAAAAATTAGAAAGTATTTGCCTGGAAAACGTGCACTGTGGGCGGCTCCCACATAAGGATTGAAGGCGTTTAGGATGCTGCTGCTCAAATTGTCATTTTGCAGATAATTTTCAAAAGTCATTAGACCATAAAGGGTTTTCATTACCCTTCATTTAAATCAGCAGTGACATATTTGAACTGAGTTCCTGCTTAGTATACTGTGCTAGTGCCACCGAGGACTTGGAGAGGGTGCAGGGCACAAGACTGAAGTGGTGGAAGAAAATACATAGATAAAGTATAGGCACATGGAAGGCAAAACCATCCTGATGAATGAAAGAAGCGTTTCTACAAGAGAATGGTAGTAGAAAAAAACAAAAAAGAAGGACAGAAGAAAAGAATTTATAAGTGAATAAACTAGATTTGATTGTAGAAAATGAGAAACCACTTGCTGTGGTATGAATGGGCTCCCCCTACCCCCCACACACACACCCCAAAGCTTGTACCCTGAAGTTTCATCACCAATGTGATGCACTAAGAAGTGGAGCCTTCAGGTGCAGGTAAGTCATGGGAGCCCTCGTGGATGGGGTCAGTGACTCCTGACAGCCCGGGGAGCATTCCCATCATCCACCAGCGAAGGCCAGCAGCACACAGCCCTTACCACACACGCCAGATCTGCTTGACCTTGGACTTCTAGCCTCCTGAACCGTGAGAGGTGGGTTTCTTTTATAAATCAACAATCTGAGCTGTTTAACTTAGAAGCCTAAATGGACTTACCCTGCTGAACATCAAAGGACACTGTCAACAGAATTAAAAGGGCAAGTAGAAAACTAGGACAAATATTTGAAGCTCTATGACAAAGGGCGAGATCCTTTGTAAAGGCTTCATATAGCTCAAGAATGAAAAGTAGAAGAAAAATAAGCCCTTCACAGAAATAAATAAATAAATAAGTGGATGACAAACACAGAAACTCTAAGCCTGGCTGGTGTTGGAAGAACTGCAATTAAAATAATAAGGAGACATTTAAATCTATCAAATTTCCCTCACCTTTTTTTTTAATATTCAAAGGAAACTTATGAAAAATCCAGGGAACACTGACATGGAAGTATGGCCCTTTGCCTCTACTTCCTGCCCTGTAGGGTCTCCGTCCCTCTGCAGCCCTTCCTAACCAGTCCTGCACTTCTCGGACCTGCACTCTGAGGCCTGGAGTGGGGTGTGCAGGCCACAGCAAAGCGGAGGTCCCTGAACAGAGCTGAAGGAGGAGCCGGACTCAGGGCCTGGGAGACGGAGAGGAGCAGGGATGTCCCTGCAGAGACAGTTCATGGTGGCAGCCCTGGACTCTCCCATGGCCAGGCTGTGCCTCGTCCCCTGGGCCTGCAGCCCACCGAGACTCATCCAAGCTGGTTGGAGCTGGGCTCTGTGTTTGGAACTTGGAAAAACCGGGCTGCTGTGTCACAGAAAGTCGGGGGACAAAGCAAATGGCAGACCCCTCTGAGCCCTTGGCAACTGTTAGCAACCTTTCAGATGAGAGTGCCTCTCAGCCCACAGCTGCTAGGCAGGGACTGCACCACAGACCCATGTCCAAGGACACTTGTGGAGATGTTGCTTTTATCAGTGAAAAATTGGAAACAGCTCAAGTTCCAGAGGCAGATGTTTACATCACAGGAGGGTCTACAGAGGTCATGGCCGTTCACTGACAGTGGACTCACAGGGCAATGCCTGCTGCCCAGAAAGCAGAGGGAGGTGGACCCTAGGTCAGCAGAAAGTGGTGGTTTTATGCAAAGAGAGAAAACCCTGAAAAGATGTCACCAACATCTTGAATCTTTTCTTTTGCAATAATATCACATTTTTAGGTTAGTTTAAAAGACCAGCACAAAGAATCACCTGCTGGGCTGGGGGCAGTTATCACCTAGCTCAGCCACTGACATGCTGCTCCATGTGCTGCACGGTTCTCTCCATGCAGACATACAGAGATGCACACGTGACACATCTTATGGGACCATCTAGAGTAACACAATTGTACATAATGGATGCACACTAACATTGTATAGCATTAAATTTTATGTAACCTATATAACATGCCTATTTATATATTATGACATTTGGTGTTGAGTATGTAACACTATATGTGCTATGTAAAATTATACATGTCTTTTTTTCTGAACCATTTGATAATAATTTGCAGAAAACATGTCCTTTTACTCCTAGTGACCATCACGTTATCTTTTTCTCTTGTTCATAGTTTTCAAATTGTCATCAGACAAAAATAACCTCTTATGTTACCTTAGGAAGCAAGTCTTAACTGATCAACGTCTGTTTTTAAAGTAATTTTGAAATTATAGGCTGGACAATGAGTTGGTGCAAATCTTTTAAAGTCAACTTAGAAAAATATATGTCAGGTCTAAAATTTTACATTTCTTTTGAATTAACACACTATCTGGAAATCTATTCTACAATCTTAAAGGGGCATTATATGTAAAATGCACTAACTATCCTTTTTAAGAGAAAAACTGAATAAGGCAAAGGGCTTATGAAATTGTTTAACTGTTATGAAAACTAGTATATCCAGGGGAAGAACTAGTACACAGCCAAGAACACACCACTTATGAGACACTCCTTACTGCTGGAAATACACAGCAGAACTCTGGTCACAGGCGGCACCGGTGGAGGTCTAGACAGAAGGTGCATGTGCAGGGTGGTCCTGAGAAGTCCTGAAAAGAGCCCATGGGAAGGAAACCCCTACACGTGAGACTGTCTGCTCTTTGAACCAGGCTCACCTCCTCCATCAGGAAGCTGAGTCTACAGAGAGTCCTAGGGTCCCGAGCATCCCCTGCCAGGTGCCCCTCTAGCAGGGACAGGGAATACAGGGGGCTCCTCGGGAGCTGAGCAGGGACCCAGCCTATGCCCACAGCAGAGCTCATGGCCAGTGGCTGTCTTCTTCCCACCACGCCCAGAGGGAGCCTCAGAATGGTCTGGGCATGGCATCCCCAGAAGCCACTACATGGATGAAGTGACTTTGTGACACAAACCCACTGACCACCCAACTGAGCCTGGAGGTAAGAGCACCAGGGGAGGCACATGGGCCATGATACCTGCGGGGGGTGGGGGGGACACGGTGGAGGGCCACCGAGGGCCAGCTGGCAGTGACCATGAAGACCCACCTCCAGGAAGGCTGGGGTTCAGGAATAACGGTGCTGCCCTTGACAGAGCGTTTGGTTTGCAGTTGTGTGAATGCCTGGTCACAGATTCACTCTCATTTCACTCAGGGCTGTGTGGCCCCCATTGATGGCTCTCAAGCTGCTGCTTTAGGCTGAGTGAATGACCCAAAGGGTTAGGACCTTTCCTGGGTGGGGGTGGTGACTGTCTCCTGAGTCCTGAGCAGAAGACCACGGTGGGTTCAGTGGAAGTCAGCTATGATGGGGACGCAGCCTGACGTGGCCTTGAAAGGTAGGATGCCATGTTTGCCAACCTTCTTGCCTTGGCCAGGGTGGTGCCAGGATTCAGGCCCTCACTCCTCAGCAGGCAGGAGACCAGCCCATGGCCCCCAGGGAGCAGAGTTGGAGTTGGTCACGTGGCTGTAGTGGAGGCCGGTCCAGGACATGACGAAATTGGTCGTCTCTGATCATGTGTCAAGCATTGCACACACACAGAGAAATCCCTTCCAAGATGGACACAGCCACAACTGCTGCTTGAAGAGAAAGACCAGGCCAAATGTGCAGCTGCGTCAGGGGGCAGTCCTCGGGGATGCCTCGCTGTAAGCTCAGCTAGGAAAGATTCAGAAACGGCCAGCCGCCAGGATCTGCAAAAGAGCCCTATATGTCTGTGTCAGAGTGTCGGGTCCAAGAGGGGAGCCAGCAAAAGGCAGCAAGAGACACATGGACACAATCCCCAGGAACAAACCTCCAATGCAAGCTTTGACTTTAAAAATCTGTTTCACTTATACCAAATGAGATCTGCTAGGAAGTGACATTTTAAAGGTTCCAGTCATGCGGGAATAACAAAGACAACCATTATGCTGGAGAGAGCAGCTGCGCTTTGATGTCTTAAAGGGCAGCAGACAGAGTGCCCAGGTGGAATTAGGTTGGATTAGGAGGCGTTCAGGCTAGAGGCTGGGAGAAAGGGCCCCGCCACGTCAGGACTGCAGACAGCACGGCCCCTGAGAACGCAAGGATCGACCCGCCAACTCCTCCCGGGTCTGGAGGCAAAGTGGGAGTTACTTAGTCATTCCAGGACGCACAGGCTTAGAATGGATGTAAGCGGAGAGAGACCCAGCCGTGCATATCTCCTGCTCTGGAAAAAGCTTAAAAATTTTTTTTAAAAGGTGGCTTCCAGTGGCTGAAGGGGGACCTGGAGGAGAGCTCATACTGATGGCATCTGTCTTGTGTGTGTCCCAGGGGCTAAAGATGAACTCTCCCCTACTCCCCCTCCCCCGACTGGTGCCCATTTAAGTAGCCGCTTGAAATTCAAGTTTCAAAGAAAACGCAGAGCAGAGACCAGCCTTCAGCTCACAGCCCCAGAGTGTGCAAGGCTGGCGCGTCCCAACTGATGACGATGACGTCTGCTGCCAAGCCTTTGCTTATAACTTGGCAGTAATTAAATGTGTATAAGTTGCGTCTGCCAATTCCTGCTCTGCCGCAGGTTGTCGTCAGAAAGTTGTGGTGACCTGGCTTCCCCAGAAGGCTCCCAGGTCCTGGCTGGATGGTGGTGTTGGGACGCGGTCTTCTGGTTTGTGCAGTTCCTTCCTGGAGTGGAGATGGTGGCCCTTTAGAGGGAAGTTGTAAGTCATTTGTTAAGAAGGACTCTCCTAAAGGAAAGAGGACCATCTTCCGGAAGTCACCTTCCAAATGCCTCAGTGCTGGGCCCAGAGCCCCTCCCCGCTCAGTCCTGGAGCAAGACCTGCACAGAAACCACGCTCTGGGGTGTCCTGGTGCTTTTGCCCACCCTCCTCGCTCTGCCAGGAGAGCCATGTGGCATCCGCACCTCTGGACACCCACTTTCTTCAAGCCCTCTTCTCTTCCAGGGAGCGGTCCTGGCCCCTGCCACCAAGTTCCCATGCCCCATGTGACCTCCACATAAACACTTGCACCATCTGATTAAAACCCTGTTTTCAGAAACAGGAAAGACAATTTACTGGCATGGGAAATGGTCCATATCTGTTCTGTAAAAACAAAAAAATGTCCATTGTAAGAAATATGTCCAGAATGATCCCAATCCAGTTAGGGTGTCTGAGGAGATAAGGATGTATGTGAACTAATCAGGCTGTCCAGGCTAACTGGCCGAGAGGGGACTTGCTTCCTTCCTTGTGCTTTTCCACAGTTTCTTACAGTATTCATCATGAAGATCGTACACGTTTGCTGTTGTTGCTCTAACAAATGGGCACGACTTAAAACCACACAGTGTTGGCAAGTTTTAGTTCTGTAGGCTCAAGGTCTGGTGGAGCCTCAGTGGGAAAAAGTTCAGATATCAGCAGGGTGGGCTCCACTTCTGAGCTCATCCAGGTTGTCAGCAGAATTCTGCTGAGTGGCAGGACCCCTGGATCCCTGCTCCCTATTGGATGTGCCATAAGGCCACGCCCACCTCCCAGAGGCCACGCCCACCCCCAGAGGCCACGCCCAGCCGCGGATGGTGGCTCCTGCTCTCACCCTTCAAAGCCAGAAATAGCAGTGGAGTCCCTCTGAAATCTCCAAAGTCCCTGCTCACTTCTCTGACTTTTCTGTTTTTAAGGACCTCAGCCCCCTGGATAATCCAGGATGTCCCCTGCTTTCAGGGCAGCAGATATTGGCAACCTTAACTCTCTGCCCCCTGGGTTTTCTCTTGCCATGTGCACGACACATCTGCAGGCGTTAACACTGGGGTGAAGGTCATGGGACCTGACCCCTGCCTACCCAAAGCATTTCCTTAGAATTAATGAAAAAAAAAATGTCATTGAAAAAGGAGCTAACTTAAGTGAGGTCAAGGAGTATCCACCAACTCTTGATGTTTTTGAAAAAAAAAATTCAATAGTCAATTGTGGCTAAAAGTGGCTCGCCACTTCTGTGAATGTCTGATTTTCTTAGATAATCTGGCTCTGGTGACTCTCAACCAAAGTTCCAGATCTGTTGGCAGAAAGTTGCTTCTATTTTCATTTTTAAAAAATTAACTTTGTTTTTCTCTTTCCAAATGTCATGTTTTTGCACATGGCCACAGCTTGCCCATCCCAGGATGCACCGTGCAGTGACCGCCTCTCCACCCCCTCAGTCCAGTTTTGGCATGTGACTTGCTCTTACCAACATCAATGAACAAACAGGTACAGGCAGAGGCACGGAAAGAGCAGCTATCTGAGAGGTCGGCCTTTTCCCCACTCTTGAACCTCTGAGGCCACCACATGATGGGTCCTGGGCTGACCCATGGGAAAACAAGACACAACAGGGCGTAGGGACACCTGGCCGGCCTCACATCTTATACAGGAGTACAAGCCACGCTAGGGCATCCTGACCCAGTCCTGCTCTCAGCTGACCACTACACCCACGAAGCCAGCCTGGACCCCAAGAACAACTCCAGTGGCCCGCAGAATCATGAGAAATGCGTCTTTTTTTAACCACTTAATTTTTAAAGTAGTCTATGACCCAGCAAAGGCTAACCAAAATATATTTTTTAAAAATTGTAATTGTAGAAAATTTTAATAAGAAACATAAGTCACTCATAATTCCATCAACCCAAAATAACCAGTGGAGATGTTTTGGTGTATATATTTGTGCATTTTTATATTTAGTTAGTGACATAGCTGGAGATTGGAGAGAGAGGGAGAGGGACAGAGGGAGGGAGGGAGGGAGGGAGAGAGAGAGAGAGAGAGAGAGAGAGAGAGAGAGAGAGAGAATGATAAATGGAATCAAAATGCAAACCCATCCAGAATTCATAAATTCTTTTCTTTAAAGCTTGCTTTCCCCTCATCTAACTAGCAATATTTCATGTCGTTTGCTATTTCTGGAAAATACAATTTTCCTTGACTTTGTAGCATCTTTCAACATCATGATTTCCCTAATAGTCTCTTTATTAAGTAATGTCACCTATATGAGGTCCTTTGTCAATTTCTAAGCCTATGAATCCAAGCACCAAAATTTTTATTCAGTCTAATTGATTTAAAATGAAAAAAAAAAAGCTCTTATTGACTATCTTATATTGTTCACATTTTTCTGAACAGTTGAAAGAGCTGGAGGGTGGGTTGGTCCTTCACCTTGGGAGCAGGAAGCTGACCTGCTGACCGGGGCTTCCTATGATGGCAGGTTTCTTTTGGTCCAGGACAGGAAGTGGCTGACGGGACAGGAAGAGCAGTGGATCATCACGGTGGCTGAACACTGCCCCTACCCAGGCATTTATTCCTTTCCGGTATGCCCATACCAGCCGGACTCTGGCCTTGCTGGCTCTGGGAACATGGATCTGGCTGGGCAGACCACAGGCCACTTCCTGCCTCACCCAAGGCTGCAGGTCAACTGGGAAGACGGGCCATCTGAGAACCTGTGTGCTGCAGGCTGCTGCCTGTACAGATTCATTCATGTCCTGGGGGAGAGGGGTCAGTGAGTGAGGCCTACTCAGGTTACGGATGGTGGTACTTCAAGAAGCATGTCTTGAAAGTCCACAAAATCATAATGCTCAGGAACTTACATGCCATTCTTTGAAGTCCTTCATTTTCAGTTCTCCCCACAACTTCTTCCACCCACCAAGCAGGCACCTGTACTCCACCCTCCCCCACCACGCCCCTCCCCATTCCAGCCTCCCTTACAGAGGCACTGCCTCATGGAGGCTTTTCCTGGGCTTATAGTTGGAGTCTTCCGCCCCCTTGCTGGCCTTCCCCCTCTGGCCATCCCTCATCCTATAGCACAAAGCCCAGGAGCTAGCCTGGCAGAAATCAGTTACCCCTGGAAAGATGAGGTCTGTCCACAGGCCTCCTTTCTCCTAGGGAGGAGGGAGGTGGGTGAGAGAACACTGAGAAGGCTCCCCTGGGAATCACTTTCTTCAGCCCAAACAGACCAGTGCTGTTCTCACTAAGACTCCAAGGAATCCTCTGGAAAGAAGGCAGTCCCACTAGGATTGTGTGTCCCAGCTCGCTGTCAGAGCCCAGCACTGACCATCGGGCTCTTGCAAGGTTTCCAGATGCATCTCCTCCAGGACATGGAGCTGAGGGCCATGCAGGTGGGGGTAGGGGCTGGGAGGCCAAGGGCACCTGCTCAAAAGCACGAGTGACAGTCCTAGGGACAGCTTGGAAGTAAAGCACTGAGCCATACAGAAAAGGCGGTGGAGAGCCAGCAGGATGCAGTGAGAACTCAGCTCTTCTCACCCCAGGCCAAGGTGACCTGCAGAAGCCCCACAGCCTGCAGTGCGTTCTCCCTGCCCTCAGCCCCGTCCTCAGGGCTTCCTCTTTCACACTCAGGTCTTTGCTGCTGTTTTCCTGCTGCAGCAGCCTCTGCATCTAGAAATGACCAGGAACCGCTCACAGCCCAAGCAGCAGGTGTCAGTCCACTGGTGTGATCATTTGCAGAAGTTCAACGAAAGCCAAATATTTGCTTGAAAGAAGGGCTTTTTGGTTCAACTGCTAGTTACAGTGATGGACGCAGGCACCAGGTTGTCTTAACCCAGCAGTGAATTCTCAATCCTCCATAATACAAATGTCAGTCTTTCCGTGGACGTGTCTATTAAATCCAGGAGTGTCTCGGGGTCCTTCTCTTGGCGTGTGCAATTGGACTTGAGGTCTATGCTGGGGATTGGAGAGGCAGAGAGAGAGCTGGGCAAGCACAGCATTTGCATCCCATCAAGGTACTGCACAGAGAATAAGGCTGGTCTCGGTGAGTATTGCAAACACAGAGTGTATCCATGCTGTTTTCTGTGATCATGGCAATTTGGTGGCCCCAAGAGAAGAGGTGCACTTTTCAGACCAGATTCGCACTGTCTGCCAGGGGCCAACCAGCTCCGCTTCCCCCGGCAGCCCATCCTGCTCCTGTATGCCTTCAGGCCTGCTGCAAATGAGGCCGTGGAGGCAGAAACCAGTTCCCAGTGCCAGGGGCTCTCAGAATCTCCGTCCAAATTCTCCCTGTTCATTACAGGTAGGAAAACATGGTCCAAAGAATTTAGTTGTTTATACAATGTTTTTCAAGTCCTATGGGGTAAGTAGGTTTTAGCTCTTTGGAAGGTTGATTGATTCTTCACTCATTCACTCAAACATTGCTTGAGTCAGGCCCTGCGACAAAAACCCCAAGAGCAAGATACTGCCCCTGTGCTGCAGGGACTTAGATTCTCATGAGTAGAAACAAACAGGAAGCAAATTCTTCCGCTAGAAGTGATAAGAGTTTAGCCATGATACAGAGAAAGTGCTGTGGGAGCCAAGAGGGTCGACAAATTCAGGCTTTCTTGGAGGTTTCCAAGAGAGGCTGATACCGGAATGGCTAAAACACTGGTCACCCCAAGTGTCCCTGTGAAAGTGAAGCAACTGGGACTCTTATGTTGTTCTGGCAGGAGTGACAGTTGACACAACCCCATTGGAGACTCTTCGGCAGTCATCTATTAAGGTTAGTACAGACTGCTCCCGGGAGCCTGCGGCTCCACTCCTATCAGGCTCATCCAAGAAAAGTGTGTAGGTGCCCGTGGAATGTGTTGATAGGAGTATTAATCACAGGTATATTAATAATAGTTTAAAAAGGGAAGCAACCCAAAATCCCATCAAATAGGAGGATGGGATAAATAAATTGAGGCCTATTCACACAATGGAATACTATATAACAACAAAAAAGAATAAGCTACTGCCCCAGGTAGTACTATGCATGAACCTCACATACTTAAACATGAGTGAAAGAAGCAGACACAAGAGACTCCCACTGTGGTGCCATTTAGATCTGGGTAGGGAGAAGTCAGCCTAGTTGTTACCTGTGGGGGAAGGTGGGATAAGGAAGGGCCCAAGGGTGGAGGTGCTGGACGTGCTCTCCTTTGTGATCTGCTGGCGTGGAAGGTTTACAGAGGTAAGACTCCTGAAGCTGTAAACTTCATATTCATTCCCCCTCCCATACGTACACTGTAGCTCAATGAAATTTTTAAAATTCAGAAACCAACTAAGAAATAACAAGCAGAATGCTATCACTTAATGCTCTGGAGCACTTGAAGGATCCCTAAGTTTGTAGGAAACATGAACAATATGCCAGATAAAAAGGTCTTATTTTTAAGTGTCCTTGCAGAAAGAGGGGTAGGAAGAGCAGGGAGATGGACAGAGACCAACCTGGCACTGGCCCCACTCCCAGCACTGTGGACCTGGGAGGTGCCTCCGCAGACTCACCTCCTGCAACACTTTAAATTGGTGTTAATGGCACGTGACCCTAATAGCCTCCAAAATTGTTTAGTATAGACTCTGCACATGAAAAGTTCATCAATAATTGCCCAAGTGAATATGTCAGTGTTTTCTACAGTGATACCATGTTTCAAAGCATGAGAGCCTATTTCTATTTTTTTATGAAGTTTTAAAATTTTAATTATGAACATAATTTTCAAGCACATAAAAATACAGAGAATTCTAATATCCACCCTAATCAATCTAATTTAACAGTTGTTAACATTTTATTATATTTGCTGTATTAATTTCCTGAATTTTTTTCAAATGTCTAATAAGAAAAGTTGAAAAAAATTTGAAAAAAAAAAAAGAGTACAGAATTATATTGAACCCCATGTACCCACCACCCAGCCTCAAAATGGTGATGTCAGGGCTGACCTTGTTTTAGATGTCCCCCGCCCCTCCTTCACCTTCTGCCCAATAATTACTTAGAAACAAATTTCAATCCTGACATCATTTCATCACAAATACTTCAGTGCATATCACTAGTAGCAGGTCTCTTTTAAAACATAACCATGAGTATGCAAACAGCCTGGATTCAATCCCCAGCACCACAAAAAACAACAAAACATCACCATGAGACCAGTATCAGACCTTTAAAAATTGACAACTTAACATCTGATACCAAGTTCACGTTCAGATTTCCTTCATAAAAGATCTTACAGGATGTTCAAACGCAGGACTCCAACAAGGTTTGCATAAATTCTGTTTTAAATTGTGGGTTCCCCTCCTCGCACTCTTGCAGTTCATTTTTTAAAGACACCGGCTTGTCAGAATACAGAGCTCGGGGCCCCACCCCAGAGGGTCTGAGGCAGTAGGTCCACAGTGGGTCGGAGAGTTTGCATTTCCAACCTGCTCCAGAGGGGCGCTGATGACAGTCTGCGAATCCACGTGGAAGAGCACCACCGCAGCTTCCCACAGCCTTCCCAGGGCCAATTGCATCCCAGGGCCCTTTGACATGCTTCTCTGCTTCCTCCTGTTTTTTCTTTTTTAATTTAAATATTTTTTAAAATTTATATATGACAGTGGAATGCATTACAATTCTTAGTATGCATATAGAGCACAATTTTTCATATCTCCAGTTGTATACAAAGTATATTCATACCATTCGTGTCTTCCTACATGTATGAAGATATTGGGTAATAATATCCATCACATTCCACCATCATTTCTAACCCAATGTCCTCTCCCTTCCCCTCCCACCTCTCTGCCTTATCCAGAGTTCATCTATTCCTCCCATGCTCCCTCTGCCTACCCCACTATGAATCAACCTCCTTATATCAAATAAAACATTTGTCATTTGTTTTTTTTTGGGGGGGGGTTGGCTAACTTCACTTAGCATTGCCGTTCTGGCTGGAGTGAGGTAAAATCTCTGTGTAGTTTTAATTTGCGTTTCTCTAATTACTAGAGATGTTGAGCAGTTTTTTATATACTTGTTGACCATTTGTATTCTTCTTTTGAGAAATATCTGTTCAGTTCCTTTCCTCATTTATTGATTTGGTTGTTTGTTTTTAGGTGTTCAGTTTTTTTTTTTTTTAGTTCTTTGTACATTTATGAAATTCCTAGAGACATATAATCTACCCAGATTGAACCAGGAAGATGCAGACAACTTAAACAGATCAATTTCAAGTAACAAAGCTAGCATCACCCTGACAACAAAACCAACGACATATCAAGGAAAGAAAACTTCAGGGGCTGGGGTTGCAACTCAGTGGTGGAGTTCTTGCCTCACATGCATGAGGCCCAGGGTTCAATCCTCAGCACCACATTAAAAATAAATAAATAAAAATAAAGACATTTTAAAGAATAGAAAACTTCAGACCAAAATCCTTGATGGACATACATGCAAAAATTCACCAGAAGACTTCTAGAATCCACAAATGAATTCAAGAAAGTAGCAGGATACAAAATTGACACCTGTAAGTATCGTTCTTTTACCCACATAATGAACTTACTGAAAAAGCAATTTGGAAAACTATCAAATTCACAATAGCCATCCACACAATACTTGGGAATTAATCTAACAAGAAGGTAAAAAAGGAAGACCTTAGAACATGAAACAGCCTTCCCAGTTTTTGGATAGGCAGTAACTAATATTGTCAAAATGGCCATACAACCAAAAGCGCTACTCAAATTCAATGTAATTCCCATCAAAATTCCAATGACATTCTCTCCAGAAATAGAAAAAGCAGTCATGAAATTCATTTGGAAAAATAAGAGACCCAGGACAGCCAAGGCAATCCTTAGTGAGAAAAGTGACCTCAAATTATACTATAGAGCTATAGTAACAAAACAGCATGACATTAGCACCCAAACAGGAATAAAGACCAGTGGAATAGAATAGAAGATAAAGAGACAAACCCACATAAAAACAGCTATTTGATATTAGACAAAAGTTCCCAAAACATATGTTGGAGAAAAGATAAACTTTTTAACAAATGGTCCTAGAAAAACTGGAAATCTATGTGTAGTAGAATGAAATTTAACCCATATCGCTATTCCTGTGCAAAACTCAAAGTGGATCAAAGACCTAGGAATTAGACTAGAACCCCTGCACCTGCTAGAAGAAAATATAGGCCCAACCCTCCAATATGTCAGCTCATCAATTGACTTCCTTAATAAGACTCCTGAAGCACAAAAAGTAAAATCAATAATGCATAAATGAGATGGCATCAAACTAAAAAGCTTCTTCACAGCAAAGGAAACAATCTCTCTTAGAACCTACAGAATTGGAGAAAAATCCTTTTTTAAAAAAAAATCTATGTAAGGAATTCATGAACACAAATTTATTTGGTGTGTTTCAATACACTAAATTTCTTTACTCAAATGTTTCCACCTTTGAGTAACGGAAGCCTAGGTTAGCTCCGGGGTTCTTTTGACTGTGGTGACCTTTTATAGCCTCTTTCTTCTGTTATGACAAGACACTAAAGGGTCACCTTATATGTTGCTTACCCTAGATCTGGAAGCCTTGCTTGCGTTTAAGGGGCAATGGTACTTGGAAGTTGCCATGTTGGCTTTAGAAGCACTCATTACCGGTGGGTTGGTCAATGTTTTGAACTATGTTTGAACTTTTCAGGGCATAAAGTTGGGAAAAGTTTTATTTTCTGAAAATAAAAAAATATCATGAGTTTACACAAATACTTCCAGTTGGAATTTAGGTTTTAAATTTGGATTTAATTAATCTTATATCTCAGAATAACCACCCTAACCCTATAGCCAATATCATGATTGTTAAAAACTAGTTACATAGTTTCTTTTCTTATGTTCTTTTTATATTTTAAAGTTACAGGGAATAGTTTTCTTTATTTGTGGTCATGTAGTTAATCAAAATATAGCCAGGTTAATTTATTTCATTTTATTTTTGACTTCTAGGGTCTAATTTTTTTATTATGTCAATTTGTTTTACAATAATGTAAAAATATTTTCACAGTTTCAAAACCAAATCTATGTACCAAAGTATACTCAGAGAAGTCTAATCTCTTTCTTTCCTGACTTTACTCCTTTATCCACTTATATGGAATAACTTTTAAAAATATTTGTGATTTCTTCTTTTTTCTTTGTAAAGCAATACAATAATTGTATAATGGTACAGATATATGTTCACATCACAACTTCTTGAACAAATAATAACAGCCCCACATGCTCTATCTGGCTTTGGAGAATATTAAAGATTTTTAAAGCATATCATAGTTTCATTTTTGGCATTCATTGATTAAGAAAATATATAAAGATAAAAATCAACAATTCATTCAGTAGCACTTTTAAATAGATTTATTAATCCCAGTGCATTGATATGTAATTGTAAAATGTTAGTCCACATGTTGGCTTGGCCTTGATAAATAATACTTGGTGTGAGTGTTGATTTGAGTTGCCCAGTCAGGAACCACAGAGGTCTGCTGTTTTTCCTATTTTTATTTTCCCTTTTAAATTCTGGAATGACTTCATATTTAACAGACGTTACAAAAGCAGCACAGGAAGTTCTCCCATGTCCCTCACCCATTGTCCCCTATTGTCCCCATCTGAAACAACATGAAAATATTTGCAAAAACTAAGGTACCAATGTCAGTCTGCTGTGTTAACTAAATTCCAGGCCTTGTTCCCTCTCACTTGCTTTTCCACTAATGTCCTTTCCCTGTTCCAGGATTCAATCTAGGACACAATGTTGCCTTCAGTATCTTTTGATTTTCAATTTACCTAAAAATCTATATAGGGGACAGAAACCAAGCAGTTGACTGCTAGCAGGATGATCACAGGATTTAAGTACGAATCTGGGTAAAATCTATTTTATTAGAGGCAATCTGGTTTAGGAGAAGAAAATGCAGATTCTGCAATTAGGCACACCCAGATTTGAGTCCTGGCGTGGGCCTCTATTACTAGTTGTGAGATCTTGAATACTTTATTTAATATCACTGAGCCTTAGTGTTCCATGTGTAACACAGGAAAAGAAAATGTGCCCGACAGGGCAATAGGGAAGTTTATACATGACAAATGAAGTTTTGTACCCTAGTAAGTGTTCATTGAACAGTGATCGCCATTATCATAGCAGTATTGTCAGGAGGCCTGTGAGGAGCATTTGGGACCTGGATGCCTGATATCTGTGTCCAAAACATAAACCTCTCGTATAAAACAGGATTTTATTCCACCAGCTGAATGTGGGGTAACAACTCAGATGTTTAGCCTCTGATTCAAGTGACCCTCAGCAGAGGGAGAGTTTCAGGGGGCATCTGTGTCTGATTCTGATATGACTCACCAATGAGTCGCCTGGCCCTGTCTGTAAGAGGGGTCTTTCCACCAACACACACTGACATTGTCCTGTGGGAATCTTCCCAGAAAACAAGCATCTGATAAATTAACACATATATGTTTCTAGTTTTGAAAGGACTGTTAACAGTTTTTAAAGTATTCTCTGACAAGTTTTTGTGTGTGTGTGTGTGTGTTTTTGTGACATACAAAAAAATGCTCCTTTGTGGAGAGTTACTGTAGCCCTGATTTCGGGTGTGTGTATGTCCTTGGATGCTGAGCGTAAGTTAATTCCTCTTCTTCTTTTGCAGGGGTATAAGAGACTTTTGTGTCACTTTCCAAAATAGAACTTAAAAGTAGGTCAGCAAAAGAACCATGAAGTAGGCCAATTGCAATAAATCCAACAACAGGAAGTAGGTCCAGCTCCAGGCGTAGCTCCCTGGGCCTTCATGCTTAGACCCTAATGCCTGTTCTGCAAAGGCCTAAAGGGACATGTCAGGGCCAGGTGACACCAGGACCAGTCACATGCATTCTCTTTCCCCACGCAAAGATTGCTGGTGCTGGTCATCATGACCACGCCAGCAGATTTAAGCCTGATGATCCTGAGGAAGCCCAGCCTGGGCTGGGGCCGCACTCTGCTTGGGGGTGAATGAGAAGCACGCTTTCTTCTCTCTGTGGACAGGTGAGTAAGTGGCTGGTTCTGAAGTGCAAAGCCACATTATGAGATCATGCTTCTGGTATTTCCGTGCAAATGAGCTGGATGTGGAACCCAGTTCCACAACACCCCCACCCAGGGTGGTGCTGTGGTGCTGTGGGATGTGCCTGGAAGGGTCAGTTCTTGGAACTGGCTCCTACCCGACTTCCTGGCCTCCTTTTTAATGGTGCCACTGCTTTCTCATAACCATGGGGCATCTTCCCCGTGGCACACACAACATCTATATCTCACCTCAGGAGAGAAAGCACTTTCCTGATGGAGCAGGATTTTGATTTCCCAAGATTTTGTAAGGTTTCTTGGCACTCCTCCAGGGCCGGGGGCTGTCCAATACATGAGATTGTGATTTAAAAAAAAAGAAGGAAAAAACCACCATATTTGATTTTATATCCAGGGCTCTTCAACATAAATTTCTGAGTTATTACCCACACACATTTCTGGTTTCAAATTATTCTGACTCAGGCTCTTCTTTGTTTTTTCCATTGTTGGCAATATTCTCAAGTAACCGCACTCCGTATCCATTGTCTGATTACCAGAACAAAACATAGTTTGAGGTTGTTTGGAACCTTAAGTGAGTTTCATTTTATTTCTATTAAATTTTAAAATAGTACCAGAAGTAATAGACTTAGTAAAAAGTCGAGGATTTTAGACAATAAAACGTATCCCAATACAGATTGCTGCTCTGTAAAAATCAGTTCTAACTTGATTTACAATGGTCAGGGGCCTTAACTGGAATAAGGAGGGAGGTTACTGGAGGATTGGTTTTGAAGAGAAATAAAATATTGTCCACTTATCTTCTTGGACCTCAGCAATAAATATACATAGTTGGAATCACCGATCTTGAGCCTGGATTGAAGGACCATAAAAGAGGAAAATTTGTCAAGGCCCCAGTGGGAACTTGCTGGCACAGTGGCTCTTTCTCACGTTGATTACTGTCCCTTCTCTTTGCCTGGCTCTGGGCTAGGCACAGGCATTTCAGATACAATAGTGAGCAAGACAGGAGCCTCCTCCAGGGATCCCTGTCTTGTCCTGCTGACAGCAGCGGTTACAGGGGTGCACAGCAGTGGTCACAGCACCCAGCAGCATGGCTACCCAGAACCTGGAAGCAAAATGGAAGGCTTCATTCAGCAGAAAAGACATGACAGAGGAAGTGGCCGCTCTGTGGGCCTTGAAGGATGCTCGTTCTGACTTTGGGAGGAGCATATGGAAAAACCACAAAGTGTTAAGCATTTTGTAGACATCGGAGGACTCGCTGGGCTGCAGGAGGGGCTGTGCTGGGGGTGGGAGAGAGGTAAGCCTGGGAGCCCTGGCTGTACTCTCCCCAATGAGCCTTGCACATCCCAGGAAGCAGATTTGATCTATTTCTGAAGGCAACGGGGACCACTAAACTTCTGTCGGTGTTCGTTTTGGAAGGGCCTCTGCATGGCAGTGGCTAGGATAGCACAGAGAGCCCCCCGGGGGCCAGTGACTAACTTCAAGAGGAGTCACCATGATTGTCTAGCCTTGGGGCTGGGGGAAAGAGGCAGGGGACTTGATGAAGGGTGCGGTTAAGGGAAAAAATAGGGAAGGAGCCAAATAGGACTGTCAAGTTCTGGGCCAGGATCAGCAGGGAGAAAATGAAACAGAAGGTCCTCGGAGTCAGACAGACACAGCCTCCGGTCCCAGGTATTTTGCTTGTGCGCGTGACTCCGAGGCTCATTTGATTCTATAAGGGTAATGAGCTCTTGGGGTCTGGGGCAGAGCAGCTGCAGGGCAGATGCTCTCTCGGGGTGATTTTCTGTGGGCTCAAAGCCATTTTCTATATCATAAGACTAAGAGGTCTTTGAGGACAGGAACTGCCCTGCCCTTAGTATTTGGGCATGTTTGTTCAACGTTTGGCCTGGGATAAAGCAAGCTGAAAAATCACTTGTGAGAATGGCTTGGGAACACCATGGGAAAGGAACACTGGCAAGTTTAGATCAAGGGAGGCAGCTCTGTACTTACCCTATTGATGGGTGTCTGTAAGCTCGAGGCAACGGGCGGGGTCCGGCTGTGCCAGGAGCTGGTGGAGAT
Organism: Marmota flaviventris; assembly: GCF_047511675.1. NCBI lineage: Eukaryota > Metazoa > Chordata > Mammalia > Rodentia > Sciuridae > Marmota > Marmota flaviventris. The sequence goes on from NC_092501.1 coordinate 5,908,917, forward strand.
GAGCATTTCAATGCTTGGTAACTGCTAAAAATTAAAGCTGCATTAGGTGCCAAACCAGAGCTTACTGTAGGAGAAAGGACAATCGGTCCTAGCCCCAGAACTTGTAAGTTTTTTCTGAGTTCATTCAGGGTGTTAATGGGAGAAAGGAGTCCAGATAAAAGTGCCCACCAGGATGCAGAATTGAGAGAACTCAGAATCACAGAAGACTGAAATCTAGGAAGTGGACTGAAATAACCAAGGCAAAGAAGGAGCCCTGTGGACCACAGAAAGGCTGGGCAGCAGAGGGGATGGAGGGCCAGCCACAACCGTGTCTAGTAGCTAGCGTCCCCAAAGCTGCCCAGGACTTTTCCTTCATGGTGAAGCAGAAGCACTCCAGGACTCCCCCGGTGACAAAGACCCCACCACCTGCTGTAAACCAGCCCTCGGGCTCCTTTGGCCTCCCTTAGCTTCACACAGAGCCTTCTTGGAGCTCTGCGTCCTCCCTTGGCTGCCTCCATTTAAGAGAAATCAAAAAGTTGGAGTGGATCCAAAGGAGAGCAGCAAATGTGAGTAATGGGACCCCAGAGGCACGTTCAAGAAATCGGGGTTGATTTGCCTAAAACAGTAAACATGAAGCAGGAACTGGATTCAAGTACATGAAGAGAGGCCCATGTCCAGTTATTTTCTAATTTCAATAGCACCGAATAATAGGCAGGTGGCCAACAAGCCACCCGAGAGATGAGGTAAAGGGGCTGCCTCCCGTGAGCACTTCTTGAATGGACTTCCCTGCAGCTATTGTAAAGTAGGTCCTGCCCCTTTCCCAGGAGGAAGCCAGCTGGAGCCCAGATATGGAAACTGGCTTGTCCCCAGGGAGCCTTCAAGTCCTCCCCTGCCCAGTTCCCCCAGCCTCGGGAGTCCATGTAGTCTTTCTGAAAAAGGGAAACCCAGTGGGGGACGCCCTGGCCTCCTCTGGAGGGTCTCCCTACTGGAGAGCAAGTGGAACTTTCCATCACAGTTTCTCATCGCTGCATTCAAGACACAGCCCTCAGCGAAGCCTGCAGCTTCTTCAGCAGCTGGTAAGAAGATGGCTTGCAGCTTCCAGAACTGGCGGTTCAGATGAGATCACTGCGTGACTGGCTGAGCATGCAGTGAAGATGCTCAGAGAATCTGTGCCACTTCCTGCCTGATGTGGTTTTGCTTTGGGGCCGGAGGCTCCTGCCATGCTGGGTTTACTGTCATCCTGCCATCACTGAGAGTCCGCCCCCACTCACCCATCCATCCTCACAGAAGGAGCAGAGAGCCAAGATGGCACCAAGCACGTGTCTGCCCCCTCCTGCCCCAACGCACCACATGTAAGGACTGCGCCACTGCTTGTAGATTAGGGTACCGTGTTATGGTTTGGATGTGAGGTGTCCCCCAAAAGCTCACGTGGGAGACAGTGTGAGAAAGTTCAGAGGAGAAATGATTGGGTTTGTGAATCCCCGATGGGATTAACTGAGTGGTAACTGAAGTGGCGGGGTGTGGCGGCAGGAGGTGGGCTTTGGGGACTTGGTTTTGGGGTATATATTTTGTCTCTGGTGAGTGGAGATCTCTCTCTCTGCTTCTTGACATCATGTGAGCTTCCTCCCTCTTCCACACTCTTCTGCCATGATGTTCTGCCTCACTTGGAGCCCTGAGGAATGGAGCTGGCCTTCTATGGACTTAGACCTCCGAAACCGGGAGCCCTCGAATAAACTTTTCCTCCTCTACAGTTGTTTTGGTTGGGTCTTTAAGTCACAGTGGTGAAAAAGCTGACTAAAACAGCTCGTGAGAGGGGACGCAGCGCTGTTGGTAATTACAGCAGGACAAAATTGGAACCCACCGCCTCCTTATTTAAAACCCAAGCTCAAAACTCAAAAACAGGAAGGGAGGTGCCCTTGGTATGGAGGTGATCAGGATCCGGGAAGCTGGAGGGACACAGCGTGGAGAGTGTTTGCTTTATTGAAATGTGCATTAGTGTTGCTGTGTAACAGCCCCCGCCACACACACATTATCGCCTCAAAACGACATTTGTGATCTCATGATGTTGCTGGGGGTGGGCAGCTGGAAGCGGCTTAGCCGGATAGTTCTACCTCAGGGGCCCTCAGGAGTTGCCGTGGGGTACCCAGAGCTGCCTGTCTGAAATGTGACCTCCAAAGGAAAAGTCACCTCCCCGATGACTTGCTGCCATGGCACCTGCAGGAGAAGGGTCTCTCACTCAGTCTCTCATGGGCTGCTGGAGCATGGGATGATGGCTGGCTTCCCCCAGAGTGAGGGACCTGAGTAAAGGGGGAAAGCCCTTCATGGGTCAGACTGAGAACTCACAGTGTCACCCTGGGGCTGTGTCACTCGGCCCAGCCCTCACTGAACTTATGTTGGTTTTTGACATTCCATTGGCCTTTCTCTGAGTACTGACTTTGCACTCCTTTCTCCCAAGCAAGAGCAGGAGAGACCACCGTGTGCAGCCAGGAGGGACATCTCAGCCACTGGGGTTCCTCCTAGGTGCTCAGTCGCTGCAGATGGGGGATAGGTACTGAGTTCCCATCACAGTGTATGGAGGTGGGGAAGCTGAGGGTCGACTGGCAGGTGACACATTGCATACAGAGGGGCTCATCTTCCTCACCCCACCCCTTCTGACCCAGAGCATCCACGATCGTGTTCCCTGCCCCAGCTGGCTTGCTTCAGCATATAGACCGGCTGCTACTTTCTTAGGTTCTGACTCTGTGTGATAATGAACCTGGTGGGTTGGTTCTGCCCAGGAGACTTATAGGGGGACAGATTTCTAGAAGTGAAAGCTCAAGTTCTTGAAGTGAGATCCATGAAAGAAAAGCAGACTCTGTGTTCTTATGGGCGGATGGGAGCAGGACTTTCAGTCTCCTCAAGAGATGGAAATAAAAAGATTTCCAAGAATCTTAATCACGGGGCGACTGTGTTTGTTTACTTTTGCAACAAGCCTTGGGAACTGTGCTTGGAGAGATAAAAGCTGTTCTGGAAGCTTGCGTCTCGAGTTCCATCATGAGGCTGAGCTGTGAGGAAGCTGACCATCACTCACTACCCCATCATGAGTGGCTGCCCGTCAAATCCTGGGGTAGGAAATTTTGCCTCCATTTTTCATCTTCTTGTACTCAAAGAGGATGAAGCTAACTGTAAGCCTGAGTAAGAAATAAGTGGTGCCCTGTTCATTGTGAGTGCCCAGGCTACTAGACAAAAATAGCACACAGGAAACAGTATTGCAAAGGTCAATTCTTCTAGAAAGGAAGGGACAACAAGCCATCTATCTGAAATTTTAATGAGCAGATCCTGGCCTCTGACCCTACACCATTACCTAACAATCCAGTATTGAATGTAATGTCGGCTTCCATTTCCTATGAATGAGGAGGCAGAATTCCCTTCCAAAGGCAGACCATCTGCCGGATGGACACAAGCTTTGCTCTTTGCCTTAGCTGGCTGCTGTTGACATGCATGAAGTCTTTATGGATAGGGTGTCAGCCCAGGCTCCTTGCTTCACAGAGAGGGCAGATTAGAGGGGTGATAAGCCAGGGTTTGCAGCTAGGATTTTCTTTTTCTACAATGGCTATTTTGTTTCAGTTGAAAAGTAAGGACAGTCTTAGGGCACATTTAACCTTTTAGAGAAAGCTTTGCAACTTCTGGATTAAAAAAAAACAAAAAAACTTTTACTGTGAAGAGCAACAGCTGAATATTTAAGAGCAAAAATAAATGGACCATTAGGAGAGAAAATAAGGCCCAAGGCACAGCACACATCAGGGCCATTGTGAAAGGGCACTTCCGTAGTCACAGTGAGTCAACAGGCCAACAGCTGTGCTCTTCCTAAAGCAGTTCTGCCATGAACCACAAAGGAAACAATTTTTAATTTTCTTACTCATTGATTCTGAAGTTCTATGAAGTCAGTAGTAACAGAATCACCTAAACATATCCTTCAAAATCAGAACTAACACCCCCCCCCCCCCATCGCCCCCCAAAGGCTGGGGATTGGAAACCTTAGCAAACAGCCCAGGACCAGGTAGTTGAGAAAGCTGTGCATTAGCTCCTTCTGTGCTCACCACCCCAGGAGGTTTGCATGTTAATGTCACTTACCAGATGCCAAAACTAAAGGGTGGAACTCAGGGTTATAGACACAGGCTGTACCTCCAACAGATCTGAGGCTGGGCTCTGACCTACTTCTTCCCTATGTGGTAGAAAAGCTTCTTGACTCTGTATGCTACACTCTCTCATCTGGATATTTGGACATGGGATTGAAATAATGCAATGAAGCACCTCAGCATAGTACTCAGGGTCATACAAAGCATATAATAAATACCATAGTAGTTAAGGAACAGCCTTATTATTATTAAGCAACCAGCTCACACTGTCTGATAATGCTGATTTATTGTCTTATTATGAGACAGAAAAATTTGAAGACAAGAGGCCTTTCTTTTTAGCTTGGCTTCCTAAGTCCTTACATGGCATTGCTCATTCTGATTGAATGAATGGGTGAAACAAAGAAGGACATGCAAAGCTGGTTAGTAGCAGGGCTGGATTTCAGCTGAGGCCTTTACTCCAGGCCTGAGACTGAGTTCTGGGAAGGGGCCCATGAGCCAGTACTTCTGACTTTTTTCCCCACACCTTTAAAAAGCTCTACATCTGATTAGAGGGGGTTGATTTGCTGTTTGGGAACACTGCAAACACCTGGAGGTGTGGGGGTTGGGGGGGAGACAGTGAGAAGGGACCAAGCACAGTAGAGGGTGGCAGGAGTCTTTGGGAGGTCTCAGGACCAGGGTGGATTCCCTGGGTGGATCTGGCCCTGGCAGCAGTAGAATCACCTGTGGTTTTGAAAACTGTCTGGGATTTGCCCATCTGCGGAAATTTTAAGTTCATTGGTCTGGACTTGGGTGGCAGAAGTCCCCAGGGTTGGGAACCACAGTAGCACCATAAGGTGGGTGCCCACCATTCTTAATATACCCAGCCAATTTTGTCCTTGTGGCTTCTCTGCTGGTCACATGGTCATGTGACAACATGCCTGTGACAGAGCTAACACCCAGGGTCAGGAGGCTGTCTAGCCCAACACTAGAATTAGAAGGCAAGGTGTCCATTCCTGCGGTGGGGGTGGTGTTTCTCCCAACCCCTGTGCTACCAGGTACCATGGCCTGAGAGCCTCATTCTGAAGACAAAGGAGGGCGCCCTGAATCTCTACTTTTAGCAGCCAACCTAAATACTTAAGGTCAGGGAAGTTTGGGGAACAGTCGCAGTTTACCCTTCTCCGAATCCAGGCCATAGAAAGGAAACGTGGGTCAAAGACCAACGTGGAATTTGAAGCAATACATGAAAAGCGCCATGCCCAGGTGCCTCGTGCCTGCGAGTCCCAGAGGGGTGAGATGCCTGTTTGTGGACTTAGGGCCACGGCGCCAGCCCAGGCTGTGGATCGCCATTCAGACCCGCTACTCTTGTCCCGCCGGTTCTCGGCGAGCCGGCAGCGAGCGGCCGAGTCATCATTTCCAGGCTCAGCCTGGAAAGCTGGACCGTGCCGCCGCGTGTGCTCTTGGCAGCCGGGCGCCCGGGGCCCCGCGGCCACATCATCCCGGGGCGGGGATGTGTGCGCTCCGGCCCGAGCCGCCACCGAGCCACGTCTGTGCCGCCGGCTCGCGCGGTCCGGGAGGCGCCCTGCACCAGCCACCCCTGGGGTGGGCGAGCCGCGGCGCTGGGCGGGACCCTGGCGGGCGCGGCCCCCGCAGCGGTCTCTAGGACCCGCGGGACGCCGGCGGCGGGAGGGGTCGCGGGGGAGACGATAATTTGTTCCGTGGTGATGAGAACGGTGACTGTTGGCCGTGGATCCATTTCACAGGCCTGCCTTCTCTCACTAACGATCTTCCTCGTCCCCGGGCCAACTCGGACAGTTTGCTCATTTATTGCAACGGTCAAGGCTGGCTCGTGCCAGAGCAGCGCGCGCGCGCACGCACACTCGGGGAAACTTTTTTAAAAAAATGAAAAGCTAGACTCGCTCCTCTCCGCGCGGGCGCTGCGCGAGGGGGTCGGAGCTGACTCGCTGCAGCAGGAAATCCCTCCGGCCGCGACGCCCGGCCCCGGCTCGCCGCCCGCGTGGGATGGTGCAGTGCTGGCCGCCGGGCCCCGAGAGCTGCTGCACAGAAGGCTGGCGACCATGGCAGCGCGCCCGCTGCTCGCGTCCCCCGCCCGCGCCCTCCTGCTCGCCCTGGCCGCGCTTCTGCTCGCGCCCCGCGCAGCCCGAGGTAAGTCACCGAGCCCAGGAGGCTGCCTGCCACCCCGCCCGGGGCACCGCGCGCTGCTTGGGTTTTGGGGCTTGCAGAGTGCCCGGGCTACCCCGAGAGGCGGAGCACTGGGGCGCATCTGAGGAGCCCCGGGCTCGCGTGCCCAGAGCCGCGAGGCGATCCCCTCCCAGGTGCCAATTCCCAGGGGAAAGGTGGGGACACTTGGCTCGCGGCCCTGAAGCAGCCAGCAGCGCCTGGCTCGGATGGCACAAGCTCTGGGCTACTTCCCCGTCCCCTCCCTTCTTGGGTGACATTTGCTCTAACGTCTCAATATCTTGACAGTTACACGTGTCGCCCCGAATGATGCTCGTGGGGCTATCTTACTGAACCTGTCCCGTGGTGAGCCCCCCACCCCAACTTCTGGGTCAACCTTCTCAGAGGAGGTTTTCTTTCCACTCCCTGCCTCCCCACCGATGCACTTGGGGGACGGGCAGTAGCCACGCAGGTGAACCAGACCCTCCTCCGCAGCGGTGCCTGCTGGGATTCCCCGTGGTCTCCCTACTTTTCTTTTCTTTTAATTGACTCTCTTACCTACTACATCCCTCCTGGCCCTTTTCAGCTCACTTCCTAGCTGTAGGCAGCGGCCAAACTTCAGCCAAATTCATCTGTCTATCCACAGATTCTTTACCATAGTATTCGCTTACATCAACGTCGTGTAAACCGATCCTCATTTCAGAGTTAAATCAAAGTGCATATATTATAGCTGTTTTACAGACTTGGATTTTCTCGAGTTGAATCCCCTTAAAATCGGACACCTGTGGATCTTGTTTGCATAATGAGGACTCGCTCAGCAGGTGCCTTTTTAAAAATTCGTGAGCTTCCTCTGGTCCCCGCTTCCGTCGCCTTCTTTCTGCCGCTAGAGGCGCTGTCAGCCCACCAAAGAATGATTTGCCTAGGCCTCAAACTCCACATTTCTATGATTCTATATAACAGGCATTTATTTTTCAACAATTGGCCTCAATCACGAACCGTTACCACTTTATGGTACGTTTTATTTCGCAATTGCCACTGCTACCCTCCGCCCGCACCATGCCTACTGTAATGTGGCTAAAACACGGTTCTTGTTAAAATCCACACAGCAATAAAGACCAAATTGGGAATTAGTGATCAAATAAAAGGATTGTACAAGGGAAGAAGGAATGAGAAAGCCCAGAAAGAACACAGCTGACTCTTGAGGAACCCCATGACCTGCAAACGAAAATAACAGTAGTCAAAAGTGTCTTGAAAGTCTTACAAATTGGTCCTTTTGAAATGTTTATTGTAAAGGAACTTACAAAAAAAAATAGAAACAGTCCCAAAGTGTGCATAAGGTGGTCTTTAATTTGGAACATGCTCCATTCACAAAAACAGAAGTCTGCTGATCATAGGTGTTTGTTAGAGGAAAATGTCTATTAAATCAAGTGAACCATAGGAAATTATTTCATAGGATTGGGCTTTTATCATTTTATGACTACAACTTTGGTGGAGAGAGTTTTCCTTAGAATAGATGTGACCCCAGACGGAAACCATGCATTGCTTCTTTACCCTTGGATTCTCAGTACCAAGTGTTAATCAGTGCCTTCCAATCAAGTCATTGAGGTTGTTTAGAAACACAAAATGAACATTTCTTCATGATGGCAAAAGGAATGAAAACTCGTTGAAGGCAGAGCACATTCTGGGTCCTCCTCCAGCCTTGTCCATTATCCTGAGTTCCGCACAGTTGCCCTCTTGGTACCTTCTGTGACAAATAAATCCTATCAGGTCCAAAAACAGAACTCTGGACTCCAAACCCTCCTGCCAAGGGCTTCCCCTTCCAAGTCTTCCCAGTTCAGTAGTAATGTCCTTCTCCTTCTCCAGAGGCCTGGCTCGGACGGCACAAGCTCTGGACTACTTCCCCTTCACTTAGGAAGTCACCCTGAGTCTCCCCTTCCTCATCCTAAGCAATCAAACTCCAGCATATATTCCCATCTGTCCACATCCTTCCAACTAAAATGTGCTTTCCCCAATCCAGGCTGCTTTAAAAATTCCTTCTGTAGGAAACTCTTATCTCTATGGTAGCAACCTACTCACTGGCAACTGACTTTTCCTCTTCTCCTGACATGGTGTGTTCAATGCCATAGCTAAAGTCACTATTTTCAATCATGATTTAGATCATGTTAGTCTCCTGTTTAAAATTCATCAATGGTTTTCTCTCACCCTTGGGAAAGAAAATCAAAACCTCTATATGACTTCCTGTTTCGCTTTCTAATCTTATTCTCCACTCTGCTTACTCTACCACAGACACCTCAATATTTCTTTCCAACTTCTCAATATAGTGTTGCCATAATTTTTAAAAATTCAACGTTTTCACCATGAAGACTTTGCAAATATCTTTCACAGTGGAGCCAGGCAGTGTCCTATAACTCTTATCCCTTTTGCAACTTTTTTGCTCTCACTAGGGTTAATAGTTGCCTCTCTTTTTTTTGTATGTTTGTTTGTTTTACTTTCATTTTGTTTTCTGTGTACCAAACTGTGATACTATGACATAATAAATAATAAATATTTGGACTCTGTCCTGGCACATAGCTCCTCAGAACCTCTGGAGTGATAAGTGTCTTTTGTATGTTAATAAGATGACTAGTGGCTTCCGGAAGGGGTGGATTCCAAGTAGCTTCAGGATATTGGGGCTGACCAGTAGAAATACCAGTGAAAGAGAGTTGGGTCTTTCAGCCTTACCTCAACGTCCAGTGATCATTAATGGCCAATGATGTAATCAATCATCCCTATGTCATGAAATCTCCATTGCAACCCATAATGATGGGGTTTGAGAGTTTCCAGATTGCTGAACATGTGAAGGCCACCTGGAGGGAATGGGAGTTTTACATCCTTCCTTTGTCCTATGTATTTTCCAACAAGGGTTCATGTACATCCTTTATTGTAGCCTTCATTAATATAATAAACCAGCAAATATAATACATGTTTCCTTGAGTTCTGTGAACTATCCCAGAAAATTAATCATGAGACCCCTATTTATAGCAATTTCTTGTTTTCCCTAGAGTTAATAGTTGCCTTTTCTTTTCGAATGTTTGTTTGCTACTTATATCCAGTTGATTAGAAGTAGAGGTGATAACCTAAGACTATGATTAGCATCTGAAGTGCTAATCATAAGTTAAGATCCTTTGAAGATATCTCTGGGTAGATAGTGTCAGAACTGAGTTAAAGTTTAGGACACCCAGTTAATGTTCACTGAGGAACTGGTTATTAATGGGAAGAAATCCCTACATATTTCGGTGATCAGAGGTGAAGCCTTCTGTATTGAGATTGAGAACAGGAAAAACACTTTGGTTTTTGTTTTTTCTTGTCACACAACCTCTGCTTTATCTCCAACTTTTCTGGAAATACTATAATATACTACAATGCTCCTTTCAGTACGAGCAAACACACCAGATGAACTACTAATCATTTATTTTTTACTTGGTATCATCTTTCCTGGACTCCTTTACCCTCCTCCCCTTCCAACATGAACAGGCTACATTGTAGGTATACATTTCAGCTGTTGTTTCATGACTTAGTATCAAGATGCTGGAAATTCTTCTCTCTCCCTTCCCATGTTGGATCCCCCATTTTTTGAGCACCATAACTTTTTCTTAAGTTGTTCCTTATTTTCTTCCAGTAACTTCCTAAGGAAGAGCGTTTGGGAGATAACAGAGCCAGTCAATTTTATTTTTATCAGGAAAATCATATCATAAGCCTTTTGGCAGATTTTCTCATGATCTCATTGGCCAGTCTATGACGAGGCCATCTTTTGCTGCATAGGATGGTAGAAAAGTAATATTTTTTGCTATACACATTTTGTGATTCAAACAAAACAGCATTCTGTGAGTAAGGAAAAGATAGGAACATATATGTGTTACACCATGCATGCATATGTGTGTATACATATTATGTACATGTATGTGTATATATGTACAAATACATATGTACAGTTTCCAGTCATTCCATCCTTGTTTGCTAGTTTGATTGGGTATAAAATACCAAGGTGAAAACCATATCTCCTCAGTATTTTATAAAGTATTTCTTTGTTGTCTTTATGGCCATTACTGCTTGAAAAATTAATGACATTCTGATTGTTAATCCTTTAAATGTTGTATTTTCTTTTTCTAGAAGCTTTATCTTCCCTTTGTCACTGTGGTTTTTACATTTCACGATGATGTATGTTAGTGAAATTCTTACCAGTAATGTGTTGGGAACTCAGTCACCTATTTCAGCTTGAAAATTCATGTTGTAGAATTCTAGTATACTTTCTTGTATTATTTCTTCATTCTCCTGAAAATATTCTTCAATTTTCTAATCTATTTTTCATTTTGCATTTTTGTTCTATTGTCTGGCATAGTTGTTTAGCTATATTTTCCAACCCTTCTATTTAATTTAATTTTTTTGTTCTTTTAAAATTTTTGCTACCATATATTTAATTTCTAAGTGATGTTTTTGCTAACTGAGTGTATTTTTTATGTTCACTATTAGTTATGAGATTCTTTCCCCCATTTGTCATAATCTCTGACTTTCCCCAAATGCAACTTTTGGCTCTCTTCTAATATTTAATAAAGGATGCTGATGAGCTACTGGAGGTGCCGGTGCTTCCACAGATGGATTTATTGACTGGTAGGCCTTTATCTTGTCAGGAAACCTCCAATGCCCCTGATTTCCACCCCCAGCCCCCGCCCCCACCCCTTAGGCTGGTGAGTTTGTCTAAAAAGTCCTTTGGCCTCTGGCTAGAGAGAGGTACGCCTGGCTGTAGGCTTGTGAGCTGAGCAGGGGAACAGGGTAAAGATGATGTCATCTCATAATGCTTTGTTGTTGTTGTTTGTTTTCACTTAATCCTTTTGCTTTAGTTTGGCACTTACTGACATTCCTCTGTGTCTGAGAGTCCGTAAGCTCAAACTTCTCTGCTTATGGCATACCTATCTGTGCAGAAGGAGGGCAGGCCCCTGGAGGAGCTGGCTTTGCAAGGGACCTAGGGCTGTGACCTCTCCTCGGCTGCTCTTTTAGCCCCACCTGTACTGGCCCGTAGCGGTGTCCAGGGGCCCTCTTCCTGAGCCTTTCTAGGGTTTTCGTCCCTCTCTCCTCTCCTCTCCTCTCTCGAGTAGTAGTCGGTTCCAGCCTTTTCTTCTCTACTCTTCTGTCTCTTTCCATCTCTCAAAGCCTGGCTGCTTCCTCTTCCCTGATGTTATCTTCTCCCCAGGTCTTGGCTGTTGTCATGATGAGTATTCCTTTGTTGTAGGATTTCAGGTGGTGACAGATAAACACCTGTGAATCTGCCATGCCCAGCAGAAGCCGGCCCACATTCTTATTACTATGCTCCGCAGATAGAAACCGCTTCCTCCTCTCCCTTGTCCTTTGGCTCTTTCTATTCCTTCCTTGTGGAAACAAAAATTAAATCCACTTTTAAATGTTTTGAAGCTTTCTTTCCAACATCTTTAAAAACTCCAAGTCAACATATACCTAATTAGATAAGTGTTGCAGCTGTGGAAACTGTAAAAAAAAAAAATAAATAAATAAAGAAGGATGCTACATCATTTAAAGAAATGAAGCACGTTTCTTCCTGATGTACATGATGCTGTGATGAACTCATTACTTTGGCAGAAAACCCCATGTTTTTGTACAGAGTGTGTTCCTGGAGCCTTTTAAAGCTACATTGTTCTGCAATACTGTGATTCACAAGGCAGGTGTGAGCAGCAGTTTCAGGTTCTCTGTACCCACTGGCCAGCCCTGTTGCCTTGTGGTGGATGCCCACTGGGAGCAGTGTTGGTCAGCACTATATCTCCAGGCCTCAGGGGTCAAGGAGGGAAATCAACGTCATCTAGACAGAATGTTTCAGAAGACAGTTTCTGTGCATTTTATTAACCCTAAAGTTGTCATATCAGCCTGTGGTCGCCTACAAGGACATTGATGGAATGCACTGGTGCCAGGCACTGTATTGGTGCTGTGCTCGTCTCACACGATCCTGGTGCAAGAATCCTGCCACTTTCCCTGTACTGCCCTCAGCTCCCGAAGAGGACTCCATCTGCAGCATGGCGGATGTGAGGGCATCTCTAAGGCCGTGGTGAACATTCTGTAAGATGCATTCTCTCTTTGGCATCACAATAACGCCTGTGGCAACGAGGTGGAGAATTAGTTGGGTTTCAGAGCGAATGACACTGCAGCTCAAATGAACTCTGTTTTCCAGTTGAAATGTGTGCTTCAGATATTGCCTGTGACAGGCTGGCCTTTCCATCTCGGACTTTCTGCAGGTCACTTTTCCTCCGTTTTCTTGTGCTTTGCTCGATGCCTGGTTACCTTGCCTTCTGTTGACAGATGAGGTGGAGAAGCCAAAGATTCCAGCCTCATATTGATATTTTTTATCCTGTAAGCTCTTAGGTCATCGCAGGGCTACGTTAAGAGCTTAGCTTACTCAGGACTGTTTAAAACCATCGGGCAGCTTCATCAGGCAACTGCGGGAAGCTCTGGCCTCCCCTTTTGGTTCAGATGATCCATTCTTGGAACGCCCATGTCCCTGCACATTCCTTCCCCCCAGCAGGGCATGGTGAGCACTGACCCACACTTTAACCAAATGTTTCCTTGTTTTGTGTTTGTAATTAAAGCCAGGATAGGATTCGAGCCTTTGTCTTGGGATCTCTGCTCACTTGAATCTGAGAGTGATCTGAGAACCAGGTCCTGCTTGTTTGTTTTCATTTGTTTATTATTTTTTTTTTCCTCATTAAACTTTGTTATAGTGGGCCTTAACATTCTGTGACAGATTTTTGGTCAAGTTGTTTCCATAAAAGAGCACTGATTTTAAAAACAAATAGCTTAAAATGTCCATGCAAACACACACACACACACACACAAATACACAAATGATTCACAAAACATCCTCCTTTTCTTCTGAAGGTATCGTGATGCTTCGTTGCCACTAACCTGTCCTTTAGTAGCAATTCACATGACCACTGAGATGTGGCTCCGAGTGGTTGGTTATTACTAAGGTTAAGACAGGGTGACAGGGTTAGATTTGGTATTTGTTTAGCTTTCTGGGCAGAATGGATGACCTCACCAGCTCCAACAGCCTTCTTGTCATACTTTGATGTCATGGTGGTGACTGTCTGTCTCACGGACAGCAGAAGGACAGAGGGGGAGAGTGAGCAGAGCTCTCTGCACTGTAGTTGCCATCAATGACAGGGGGCCTCCCGGGTTTAAGACTCTCAGGTTGTGTTCCAGCTTCTTTCCAGAGTGGTACCAGCCTTTCCCCTCAGCTCAGCAATCTTGCAAGCAGTGTGAGCTGTGTGGTGCGGGGGCACGGCCGGTGCTGACGGGCTTGACGGTTCAGGATAATCAACTGAGCGGTGAAGCCAGCTGAGTCCACTGGTGCCCTGTTTTTCTGTCACCTACACTGTTGCCATAGTGACCATCTGACAAACACATCCTTGACACTGAAGTCCACACTCTCCCCAGGAAGAGCTTTGCTTAAATCTTCATGGTGCATTTCAAGACTTTACCTTAGTTGTGACATTGACTGGAGCAAAGGTGACCACCATGCTGGGCTGAGAATGGCAGTCTCCATTTGGCCCACTGGGACAGTGCCACTCAGATCAATGTCACAGACGTCCTGTGGGGCAGACACAGAGGCTTGCCCCTTGGACGAGTGGTGGTAGGGTGTAATCTAAGGGTTCCAAAATGTGGATCAACTGGCACTGCCCTCTTCATGTGACTTTCTCTCCCTTGAACCAAGGCCTATGAGCCCTGGACAACAGCAGGTTGTCACCATTCCAACCAGAAAGGGACATGAGTGCTGCCAGGGTTCTAGCCACTCTTAACGTGGGTGCTCATTTCCTTAGTGATCTCCTCATGTTCCTTCTGGCTGGAGGGTGGCTCAATGGAATCCGATTTGTTACTGTCAACAGTTAGTTGTCTCACACCCAGTGTGAAGGCCGGGAGGCATGCTGGTGGGCTGCCCGTTCCTGCAGAAACCAGTACCAATTCACCAGCACCGACAGCAAGTCAGCACAGCGGTCAGCCTGGGGTGAGCCCGGAATCACGATTTTGATCAAGTCTCTGCATCCCGGCACATCAGTGGTAGTCACAGGGTACTCCCGCTCCTGTGTCCCAGGGGGATGGATGGCAGTGGTGACGCCGCGCTCACGCCAGCTTTCAGAATCGGAGACTGAGGCACTCGTCAGGGGCTTCTCCCGGCTCAGCAGCCGCCGCCGCCTCAGATTTTTTCCGTGGTTCTTTTTTTGGATCCTACTGTAGATCAGATGGCCAGTTCCGTGGACTGGGCCTGATCTATGGGTCCAGTGACACTGATGTTGAAGACTCTTCCTTTCCCACGTTGCTTTAGCAGTGTCCTTGTGCCACCTGTGATCTGGTGGCAAGGTTTTGTCAAAGAGCTTCCTTTGGTGTTGATCCCGGTGTTTGTCGTGTTCTTGGGAACCTGCGTTGGCTTAGTCTGGGTTGTACCTGCAAGTGCTCCTGCTCTCTGGCTTGTGGAATAGGCGCACTTCTGAAATGGAGCCTGCCAAGTAAGTTTTCTAAATTAAAATCCCTTTTTTTTTTTTCAGCCAATTTCAGTATAATTTGACGTATGACCATGAAGATGATGAATGGAAAAGGATTTGGGCCTCATTGTTCATTCTTTCATAAAATATAGAAAATTGAAAAAATTGAAAAAAAAAAAACATGTACAATAAGTTATACACTTATATTCTTGCCAACTAGATTTTATTATGTGCAGGATTTTTAAAATTTAATGAGGTAAAATGTTGAAGATCTGTTGAGGCCCCTCCCCTCCCCTGGCCCATCCTCTTCTCTCTCTCTCTCTCTTTCTCTCTCTCTCTCACACACACACACACACACACACACACACACACACACACTCTAATCAATATCTGATATTGGTTTTGGATTTAAATGTTAGTCATATGACCCCCTACTGTATTGACAAAATTCTACAACTGGTTTTTTCTTTAATCAATATATATTTCTTTCTTTCTTTTTTAAATTTGTTCTAATTACCAAAAAAAATCAACATTTTAAAAAATAGATTCTTTATTTGTAGAAAGACACAATACCTTTATTTATCTTTACTTGATGCTGAGGATCGGACCCAGTGCCTCACCCATGCTAGGCAAGCGCTCTACCATGAGCCACAACCCAGCTCCAGATCAGTACATATCTAAGGCCACTCACGTTGCTACATATATTCAGCTTTCTTGCTCTTTTTCACTAAGTGAAAAAGAATGAATGCTCACATGTTCTGCTGGTAAATACCTGTTTTCTCCAGCTCTTTGATATTGGAGTGGTGCCTTCTGTTTCCTGTATCATTCGCACAGGTGTGAGTTCTAGGGAGTCCATTAAAGTGAATTGCTGAGTCATAGAGTAACCCATTCCCTACTTTAATATAGTTTGTTAAGTTACTTTCCAATTTGGTGGCTCAAATTATTATACAAAAAGTTTTGGATACCCAAAATCTGGCAGTACTTGGTATTTTCAGATTTGATAGGCTGGCTATTTCATTGTTTTAACTGGCATTTTCCTGATTACTGGAGATTCTCAGATTATTTTCATGTGTTTGCACATTCTTTCTGTTTTGTCTTTGAAGTACTTATCACTTGACCATGTTGGTTTTAAAATTTAGTTTCAACAATTCTCTCTTTTGTGAGCTACAAAAGAGATTTTTAAAATAATTTCTTCTAAATTTTAACTTTCTGCCATTCACTTTTAGTCTAATTTATTTTCTATTTATTTTTTGAGGTCAGGTTCTATTTCTTTTTTGTTGTCAGATAACTACTTCTCCTAGTAACTTTTGTTGAATTCTTCTCCTCTTCTGATCAATACCAGGTACAGACAGATAGGCTTCTGGGTTCCATTGGACTATTTATTTATTTATTTATTCTGTTCTGATGTCATACCATTTTCAGTGTCCCGTGCTTCATATTTGTCATGTGTTTAGATCGGTCGGCACATTGTGGTACACCAGGGGGAACTGGGGTCAGCTGGTGGAGTCTGCATACCAGCTCTGCTGCGTACTTGCTGGGAAGGTAACTGACCACGCTTGAGTGCCCAGCATTCCAAGTTCAGCACTGAAAATCCCTTGTCACAGGAAACCTCTCGGGGCTGGGCACACGGGCTGGTTGGTTACCCTGGGCCTCAGACAACCCATGCATGCTCTTTCCTCCCCAGACTGCTCGCCTTCTGTGAAGCGGTGCCTACAGCAGAGTTTACCCACAGGTGTGTCATGAGGACCAAGGGGAAGAGGCAGGGAAATTGCTTTGAGCTGTGCCTGGCGCCTGCTAACCACCTAACAAGGCTGTCTCCCCTCCTCTTCTCCTTGGAAGCTGTCTTGATTAGGCTTCAAACTGTGCAGTATTCCATGCAAATTTTGAAATCCTCTTCCTAAGTTCTACAAAATACTCCATGCAGGCTTAAAGGTTAATTTTGTGGGAGAATTGGCACCCTTATGGCATTAAGACTGCCATCACGAATGTGCTCATTTCTCTATTTGTTCTTTTTCATGTTATTCTATAAGATCGAAATAATTTTCTTCCAAAAATTCTTACACATCTTCATAAAATATATATCTAGATACCCCAAGTACCTACTGTATTGTTGTCATTCTGGATGGTACCACACTGGGCTTTAAAATGTTCAGTCTTTAATGTGGATAACTTTAAGCATTTTGAAAACGGGAATTAAAGGAGCAGACGGCAGTTGACACCCTTGCCTATTGTTCAGCATCAGCATGCACCAACCATGGCTATTCTTGTTTTCTGCATGAATATATTTTTCTAAAAAGTTCTAATTGATGGTTCATTTCTTACTTATTTTTGTGAATGGATTTTTCGCTTAATGTTTATTTACTCTAGTTTGTAGATTGACTTCATAGAAATTGTAAGAATTATCATGTGAAGAAGTTGGTGAGATTGCCTTTCTTCCTGCACAGTGCTCAGCGCTGCACATTGGGGGTCTTGCTGCCCCTGCTGGCTAGCATCTCTGTGACAGTGCTGCACACAAGCAGTGATTGCAACTGTCCTTGCTATTATTTTTTCAATTATAGTGAGAATAGCTTTTACTATTTTTAGACACCTTTTTCTTCTTTTCTGTCTCCTATTATGTTGCTGAAGGGTCATTTACACCTTCTCCTAGTTCTGTTGAAGGTCACCTATTCTGTTGCCACATTTCAGTAGTACTGTTAAATTTTAACATTTGCACTTGAGAGTCTGGATAGAGGTAATAAGTGCCTCCGGCCTCCTCCGGGACAGTCAGTCTGGCTGAGCAGGCTTTAATGCTTTTCTCGTTGCTCCTTCCACTTTCCTAATCACTATTGTCTGGTATCAGTTCTACCCTCTTGAAAGGCACCACTCATCAGGTAATTCCACGAGGCAGTAGGAGGCTCTTGTGGTGTCTAGCAGTGAAGGTTATTCTGGTTTATCCAGCGTGACCAATTCCCATCTTACATCATGGTTTCTTACACCACTCTGCTTCCAGACTCAGTGTGCTCCTTATTACAATGAGTAGCCTCCATGGGCAGTCTCTAAGAGGAAGCCTGTGCACTTGTTGGTCTGGGAAGTGTTCCTTTTGTCTTTTTCATGCATGTTAGCTTAGCTCTGTGCGGAGTTCTAGGCCGGCGATTGTTTTCCTTGAGCAGATGACAGGCGTTGTGTCCTGGCCTCTGTGATAATTGAGAACTCTGTAGTGTTAATGATTATTCCTTTGCCATACAACTGCCTTTTTTCTCTGCTGGCTATCAAGGTATTTCTTTGTTGTTTTTGTGCGTGCATGTATGTGTCTGTGTGTGTGCACATGTGCTTCTATCATTTATTAACATCTGCTTTGATATGGATTATATATATATATCTGGCTTTGATGTACTTTTCAAATTCAGTCAATCAGGTAATATTCTTAGCCATTATCTCTTCAATGACCTTCTTGCCCTTTCTTCTCGGTTACCTCCTTTGGAACTGTTATTATTTATGATTGGAACTTACTAGTCATTCTGTTTTTAATTTCTCTTTGTCTCTTCATTACCTTTTGCTTTATATTCTAGGTGATGTCTACAACTTTTAAATTCCATTTCACCAATTCTCTCTTAATCTGTGTCTAAATTGCTTTTAAACTATTGAATTTTTAATTTTTTAAAAATTTTCCAATGTCTGTGATTTTTCACTTATGAAAGCTTTATTCTGTTCTTTATCAAACTTGCTAGATCCTTTTTAAAAGTATTGTCCTTTCAATGACTTTCATTATGGTTTCTTTGTATTTATTCATGTATTTAATAATTTTGGAGGATATACTGTTACCCTTTCAGATTATTTCATCATCTCAAGTGCTTAGGATGTAGATTCTTTATCATCATGGATTATCTTTTCTAATGCTTTACAATTTTGAATTGTAAACTTTCAGTGTTTTCCCCTCCATCACTGCCCCCTCCATGGGAGTCCTCTGCATGCTGGATTATGGTACAAATCCAGGGACTTTCCTGTGAAGTAGAGCTTACTCACACTTGTCTGAGCGCAGTTTCTGTGTGACTCTCTCGCCTTGGGACTTTTACACCACATGGTTACTGTAATTTTGGTCTCCCCCCCCACGTGGCAATGGTTTTAAGTCTCAGTTTCTCTTGGGAGATTTCCCGGCCCTCACCAGACTTCTGGGTAGAGATAAGCCACATTGCTGCTTCCTTGAGCATTTAGTATATTTTTCTAGTCCTGGAAAAATAGGCAAGGACAGTCTTACAAAGCCCCGGTGTTACTCGAGGGTCTCAGCTGCAGTACTACTCTATCTCCTGTCTTCAAGGTCATATGTCTTGTCACTAAACCAAGAGCTCCTGGTCTCTAGGAGGTAGCCACTGGCCTCCTATGCCCATGGCATCAGCAATGTCCAGGGTTCTCGCTGCAAATTTCTTTCTTTCCCTATAATTTCCTTTTCTTTCTTTCTAGTTCAGTTACATAGGTCCTCTAAAAATGCTGTCACCTTTCATATTTTTATATGTTTTAATAGGAATGAATATGTAGCCCACCGTGTTTTCAGAACGAGAGGTCCCCAGTATTGATGCTGTGGTTCTTTTAGTCTGCACATTTGTTTTTGCCTATTATAATCCCAGAGTTGTGTCAGGAGCTGGGGATACGGTGGTGCGAACACCCGACACAGACTTCCACCTTCTGGCATAGAGAGTGAGTGGATCCCGGCGTCAAGCAGGGGATGAGTTAACCCCGGGGCATGATTCCCAGCTTCCCATGCTCCCAACACTGTCATAAAGCCGGTCAGCTGCCCTCCTGCTGTCGTGTTAGTCTTGGTTTGGCAGCTGCCGGGGCGAGATTCGAGATGTGCTAATGATGAGGCCTAGAGAGCTTCGGAGTAAAGCCGTCAGCTGTTCCCATCTCCCTCTGGCTGAGGAAAATGAGAACAGCTGGAGAACAGGGGCTGCCTGGCTGCCAGAAGAGGTGTCAGTGGAATTCCACCCATGAGCCTTCCAGGAATGTGCACCGGCTTATTCCGAGCTTACAGATCTAAAAGGGAGAGGGAGCTGAACAGGAGGGTGAGCCGGTGACGGGAGCACTCGCCTGATGTCTTTGCAACTTGGGGAGTGAAAGCTGTGATTCTGTGTAGAGGGATCTCTCGACTGATTAGGAAACAGACGCCTGATTGCCACCAAAATCTGGTTGTATTGGATGTCGTGCACCTGATTAAGTTTTCAGTCTCTTAGAGCTGGTTCCTGGAGCATCATTTGCTCGGCTGGGGTGGACAGTCCTCCCGAAGCGCCCTCTCCCAGTTTGCTCACACATTTCAGTCTCTTCCCTTTGCATCTTGGCTCTGCTGCCTTTGGGAAGAGCCTTCATTCTCCTTTCTCCTCGGCACAGCTGAGGACTAAGCCGTTGGTGGCAGAGGCTTGGTAAGAGAGTGATTTCAAAAGAGCGTGGGAGCAGGGACAGGGCGGGAAAGAGTTGGAAAGCCAAATCAAGACAACCGTGCCGAGCGTGAAAGATCCCTAATAGGGCATCTGCCCCTCCTGTGACGACAGTGACATCCGGTTATGAGGTTCCCTTTACGTCTCTCCACGCCACATTCCAGCGGGCTGGGTGGAGGGTGCTGGGTTCTCCCACTAGTTATGAAGCTGACAGGTGGTGATCCATCAGGGCCAGAATTCAGCACTGGAGGGAGAAGTGGCTTTGAGCTCTGCCTCCTTATGGCCGCGTCACCCTGAGGAACCCATGAAATCTCTTCAGACTCGGTTTCTTTATTTGTGAATGAGTAGTGAGGATGCAGCCTCCTGACTGGGATATGGAGAATGACGTATGAGGAAATGCTGGGGACAGGCTTTGTCATTTAAGGTCTTCTTTTTAGATGTGCAGAGGACTGGGTGCCACAGGTTCTCAGCATCCCAAACCACCTCCCCTCCTGCTCTTGGTGGATGGTGTCAGTTGGCCCCAGAGTCCAACACAGGGGGCGGCAGGAGTTTCGGGGAGCAGGGCTGACTGTTCCTTCTCCTCCCACCCTAGGTCTCGGGTTCAGTCTTTGGGCTGAGTTGGGTCAGGGCTGTTGTGTTACCAGGACTGTTTAGACTGTCTGCATGATGGTGACCCTTTTGAATCTCCTACTTACAGCCAACAGTGATTGTTAGTCTCCTCTTTCCCCAGGGGCCACAGGCTGGTCAGGGAGGAAGGGTTGGAGGGAAAGAATGAGGTGTCAGAGGCCCTGGACAGGGGAATGGATTTCCCAGTCTCCAATTTGCCCTGGGGGGCTGTCAGGGAGGCTAAGGACTAGAACTGAAAGGTAAATAAAACTCAGAGTGCCCAAGGGTGCTGGGCAGCTGTGCTTAAGGACTGCCCTTGAAGTAGGAATCTCAGTGTTGTGGAGGAAGCATACAGGAAGGGCTTAACTGCAGTGTTATTTACCCACCAGAGCAGTGATTTCAGCAGCATAGCCGGGGAGATGCCCTGTAACCCCCTGGTTCTGAACATTACGAATTTAGACATTCCAGAATCTGACAGAAGTGTTCCCTCTAGGACCTAGTGTCAGTGTTATTTTCCCAATTTATAGAAGAAAAAAACAATGTAAAGACTCCTGCTCCCCCTGCCCATCCCCCCCCCACTAATACGATTTATCTCTTAGTTCCAGCTGCCATCTTCTCAGAGTTGTAAAGAAGCCAAGGAGTTTTCAAAAATGTGCACTTAGTCCAACATACAACCAGGTGACACCCAAGGGCTCTTATCAGTTTCTCTGCCTGGAGAACAGCCATCTCTCCTGGGGAGACCACTCTTCATGTAAGGACAGGATTAAGCCATACTGTGAAAGGACCATCAGTAGAGGAAGGGGACAGGGGAGGCAGGGGGGGAGGAAAGGGGGCGTGCTGGGGGCTGAACTAGAGCACGTTATATGCCACACATTTATAATTCATATGCACACATTTATGTTGCTAAAGCTAGTTTTAAAACCAGAGAAATCCCATTTATTAGTCCCTTTATATTGATAAGCCATCACTGTGGCCCCTCGAGGTGTGTCCGTTAAGGTCTCCATCATACAGATGAAGAAATGAGGCACACAGCCCCCGAGTCAGGACCCAAGTGGTGGTTGACTTCAGAGCCTGATGACAAGCCAGTGGGCTGCCAAATGGGGCCACGACTTCCAGGTGTCCTTTGGACTCCCAGAGCTTCTTGGCTGTCTCAGCCTGTGCTGCTCCCAGGGTCCAGGGTTTGCAGAAAAAAACTCGGCTTTCCAGGAAGACTCCTCTGAGGTGGGACAGTACTTGACTCTCCACAGTGGGGTCCTGTGGGCCCTGTTCTCAGGGCCTAACACTATTGACATTTTTCCTGATTAAAGGGACACGCAGACTTATCAGCTCCACTGCATTTTCTCTGTAGGAGAAACTTTCACAGGTAAGTGTTCCGTCTTATAGGTATGCTAAGTCCAGGTCTCAGCCTGATAGTGTTTACCTCTGATGACGGGAGAAAATATTTATGGAAATTTCAAATGCACATACATGAGTGCATTAGTTACCTGTCATGTGTGACCAATTCCCACAACTAGTCTTAGATAACACTAATGGCCATCCCGTGTTTGTGGGTTGGGAGTCTGCCCACGCGGTACCTACCTCCTCTGATGCAGCTTCTCTTGCTGGCTGAGAACAAAGTCCAGCCAGGGCTGAGTCTCATCTGGAGGTTGGCTTGGAAGGATCTGCTGCTGCACCGAGGATCTCAGTTCCTAGATACTGTTGCTGGAGTCCTTTCTCGTGTCCCAAACAAGTGCCCTCTCTGCAGGGCTGTTTGCTCCATTGAGGATGCCAGCTAAGGCACCAAGAAGGTCTACTAGCAAAACAAGATCCACAAAGTTTGTAATCTAGTCACAGAAGCCAGTGCCACCTTCTGTTGGTTAGAAGCAAGCTGCCGTATGCACCCCTCTTACCTGAACCAGGTGATCCAGGGAGGGAGTGCCAGCAGGCAGGGTGCCGCAGTCTGGCTGGGCACAAAATAACGGAGCAGCCACACAGCCTTGTAGGTTCAAAACAGGAACTCCTTTATTCTCCGCACTCCCCAGGAACGCCACGCACATGGCCTTCTCCCGGACACACCACACACCAACCGGAAATCCCTCCTCCTGCACTTCCCCAACCAACATGAACTCCCCAGCAATCCCCAGGAGAACTCCAAAGTAGCAGGCTGAGGCGGACAGCAGGGGTCTAATATACAATTGAATACACAGCTTAACATAACCATCATCATCTCAACCACTCCGTCCTGGCAAAAATGCCACGCATCATCCGGACTTGGCTGTGGCCCTCAACAGCAGGGTCGTGGGGAGCCACGCGCATTAGTGAGACAATAGCAGGGGTTCCTGTGGGCGTGGGCCTGGCAGCTGCTGCCTGTGCTGGTAGCAGCTGTTCCTTGCTGCATTTGAGTCTCCCAGCGGCCCCAGCTTCTGTTTTGCCACAGAGTCTTCGGTGTCAGACAGCTCTTTCCCACCCTCACCCCAACACTGGGCGGAGATTTTTGCCTCTTGCCAAGGCCTCCTGTTCTTGGTCCTGGCCACCCATCCCCAGGTGCGGTTCTCCATCAGAGTTCTGATGGAGACCCCTGTCAAGTACTCTCCACGTGCGGTTCTCCATCCGAGTTCTGCCCACGGCAAATCATGCACCTGTCTTCCTGGTTGGAATTTCAGCTCCACGGTGACTGAGACAGTGGCCCACCTTGTTTCCTGCCGGGTCCCTGGTGCCTGGCACCTCTCAGCTGCCCGGTGCACACTGGCCCAGTGAGTGGATAATCCCGCCTCATGTTTCCTTTTCTGTTTGACAGATGTGGCTTACTATAGCTCTGTTAAGCTTTTTGACTTTGTACGACCTCTCCTGTAAATGAACAAGCACAGTGTGAAGTTCCTCTAAAAAGAGCACATGTCCTAATGTTTGTGTGAAAAGGCAGTAAGGATGGAAAAAACATTTTTAGGAGATACTGCCATGCTGTGTTCTTGAATGCTCACTTTTAAACTGGGTGGACACCACAACACTGATTCAATGATAATCAGAAGGTGTCGCTATGAGTTTTAACTGGTTCCTCTGATCTCCCTGGGAAACACTCAGGTGGGAGGACACATGGGAATGACTCTAGGCGCTGATTTGGGACTGGGTTTTTCTATAGCTTGTATCTAATGATCAATTGATGGTAAATATTAACTGTGCTCATTTTTTGTTTCCTTTTTAATCTCCCTATCCCCCATTTTAAACTTTAGAAGTCATTTTTGACGCAAATAAGTAAAAACTCATATGGGAGATAAAATGGCTTTCTAAAACAGAGCTCAACCTCAGCAGCTACAAAGGCCAATTCTCACACCAGGATTTTTACTCTGTTTTACGTTGCTTCCTTACATTGGCCTTGGTTTTCCTTTCATTTATGTACATGTCGGGTGATTTCGATGGTTTGGGGAAAAATACATTTTTTATTTACAAAAGTTTGAAAACTTAACAGGGAAGATTATTGTGGATAAACTCTGTATTTCTTAGGGTTATACCCTATTTATCTTTATAATACATTTTTTCTCCTGGTGTTTCCCGTCATTTGGTAAGAACATAAAAAACTAAGCTGGGATTATGCAATATCAAAGAGGTCATCAAAGGAATAAAGAAATTCTTTTTTTGGAAGGGTTTTAATATGGACTACAACTGGATGTCTTAATTAGTTATAGGCCTTCGGATGTAGACTTCAGATCCATTTAGTTTCCACAAATTAGCAACCCTTTAGTTTTCTGTTTATCCTGTTTAAAGTACACGCGTGTGTGCACATATACACACAAATGCATTTACGCACATATTTGATTTCCTACTATTTTACTAAGGGGTTTTGTGTCTGTTCACAAGAGAGATTGATCTGGGGCATTTTTCTTGTTATATTCTTGTCTGGTTTGGGTATCAGTGTTCCACTGGCTTCATAATAAGAGTCAGGAAGGTTTCCCTCCTCCTGTATTTTGTGAAAGAGTTACAGACTGTTGTTATTTCCTTCTTAAATGTGGATAGAATTCATTACTGTAGCCATCTGGGGCAGAAGGTGTGTGGGTGTGTTGGGGAAAGGGTTCATTATTAATTCAATTGCTTTGAGAGATCTAAGGCTAAGCAGGTATTTCTCATTCTTGTGTTAGTTTTGGTCATTTGCAGCTTTCAGAAAAAAAATGTCCCTATCATCTGAGTTAAATTTATTGGCGTAATATTTTTCATACTGTTTTCTTACCATTTCATGCCCACATTATCTGTAATGAGGTCCCCTCCTTAACTTTTGAAATTGCTAAATCATGTTATTCTCTCTTCTTTTCTTTTATCTTGCCAGGAATGTAACAATTTTATCAATGTTTTCAAACAACTGACTTGGGTTTCAAAGAGGCTCTTGCTGTTTTTACTGAATTCTGAACTTTATTCTTTCTTTCCTTCTCTTTTATCTTTGGCAGACTCCTGTTTTATCTGCTCTTGGGGGGGTCCTTTGACTTCTAACATTAAAGCCATTCTCTTTTTCTAGTGTATCTATTTGGAAATACAAATTCCCTGAAAAGTACTCCTTTTGTCACATGTCGAAAATTTCTATGGAATGTATTTTAATCATTGTTAATTCAGAACATTAAAAATTCCCCTTGTAATGTTTTCTCTGACCTTTGGCTTCTTTGGAAGTATTTTTTCTTTTGTTATTTCTAGTTTCATTTTCTTACAATTAGAAAGCCTATCCTTTATGATTGTGATCTTTACACTTGTTGAGGCTGGTTTCAACCCCAGCTTGTAGCTTATATTGGTGAATATCCCATGGGCATTTGAAAAGAAGGTATGTTCTGCAGCTGTTGGACAGGGTAGTAGTCTGCAAATGGCATAGTTAGTTGATAGTGTTATTGAATCTTACATGAGCTTACTGATTTTTGTTTTATCATTTCTAGTGATTACTAAAGGAACAGTAAAACCTTTGATTAAAATTGTCAATTTATCTATTTCTCCTTTCTGTTCTATCAGTTTTCTTGATGTATTTAAAACTCTTTGAAGGTTTCTTCATACATCAATAGGACAGTCCTCTATCTTTGGTAATAATACTTGTCCTGAAGTCTGCTGCGACTGATCTTAATACACTCTGACTTTCCTATGCTCAGGGCATGCACATGTATGCAGAGTATTTTATTCCATTTTTTTTTTTACTTTCTTCATGTCTATATTGATGTTTATAGTGCATTTCTTGTAAATAGTGAATAAGTTGGCTTTGTATTTTAATCCATTCTGAGGGTATCTGCCTTTTAATTGGAGTATTTAATCCAATTTAATTACTCATAATAGGAGTTAAGTTCACTGTTTTGCTGTTTCTTAGATATTTTCCCAACATGTCCTTGTTTTTTTCCTGTTTTATTTTGCATTGAATAGTATCCCCTGGGTGTTAGCTGTATTGCTCAATTTTATTATTATATTTCAGTGGTTTTTATAGGGATGGGAATATGTATCTTGAACTTACAAAGTTATAGAAGGAACATGCATCCATGGGATCCAGAAAGGCTGCATGAAATTGATATGGGCCAGTGTTTTCATCTGGCAATTTTGTAGTTTTATATTTTACATTTAAATTATTTATCCCTTTAGCATTTATTTTTAATATAAAGAATGAGAACAGGAATTTATTTATTTTTTTTCACCTGGCTACCCAGCTGTGAGAGCCATTGCATTTCAGTTGGTTGGATTTAATACCTGATTATATACTAAATTTCTATAATATGTAGGTCAATCTTCTCACTTTCATTGGCTTGGGACGACCCATCTCCTTATGTACTAGTATTCTACTGCAGTTTACTTATTGCTACCTGATAATTCTACTATCTAGCAGATCTAGACATTTTATCCTTTCAAAAATCTTTCTGAACCTTCTTGATTACTTTCAACATAAAGTTTAGAGTCTAAAATATACCCTGTGGGCAGGACCAAAACTGTGGGTGACTTCCGAGAGGCATAGGCACCTTTTAAAATTTGTCTTGGTATTGCAATTTGTCTTCCAAAGGTTATGTTCATTTATGTTCTTCCTCCCTAGCTAGTGGTGTTTTTGTTATCAATTATTATCATATTTTCTTTGCCAGTTTTCTTGATTAAAATATTTCAACTCGAATTTAAAATTGATTGTTGGAGTTTTAGGAGTCATCAATCAACACCCCCTTTTTCCTCTCAGGTTCAGAACCAGCTGATTGCTCAGGAGGCTGTGTTAGAGATGACACTGTCAACTTACTAGGGTCGGCCCTCTGGGTCTGTGGGTTCCACCATCTGCAGAGTCAATCAACTGCAGATTAAAAATATTTTTAAAAAATCTGTGACTATAGTAAACTTACACAGATTTTTTTCCATGTCATCATTTGCTAAATGATACAGTGTAACTATTTACACAGCAGCTATATGGTATTAGGCATTGTAAATAATCCAGAGAGGACTGCAAGTACACAGGAGGATTTTGTGGGTTATGTGCAAATACTGTGCCATTGTACGTAAGGGATTTGAGCATCCCTGGATTTCAGAATCCTCAAGGGGTCTGGGAATCCGTCCTCTGTGGACACTGAGGGACAGCTGTACTGAGAGGTTGATCAGAGAATTTGGCATCAGGTCTTTGGCCTGTGACTTCTTTACTTCCAGGTTGGAGAGTCACCAGACCTGCTGGCAGTCCTGCGTGGTAGGAGTGCTATGTGGTAGGACCCCATTCCTTAACATGTTGCAGAGGGCAGAGCAGAGCAGAAGGTGCTGCAGAGGAGAGGGAGAACATCGTTTTGAGGAGGAATCTATATTCAGTTTTCTAAACAATTTGAAAAAAAAAAAAACAGTGTTGGATACAGAATTGTATTAACTGCTTTTTAGACACCATGGGCCATCTTCATTTCTCCTTCTATTTTAACCCTTTGACTTACTGATTCAAATATTTATTGATGTTTTGATGTAAATATTTACTGATATAGAAATGGGTATGTCAGACTATCCTCCCATTTTTGAGATATAGCCAATGTTGTCATTGTATATTATGTGCTTAATATGCTGCTGAATTTAATTTCCAAGTGTTTGAATTATAGTTTTTTTATATCTATATTAAGATGGCAAAGCAGTCTTATATAAATTGAGTATTATATAAATTCGGTGGCTTAAAACAATGCAGCCTGTTTTTAGCATATGTGTAGGGGATTTAGGTAGGCAATTTTGATTTCTGCGAGGCTCGCTGGCATTTGGGGGGCACCACCAACCACTGAGAAGGTGACCAGCCCTTCTGCATGTGTCTCGCCGGATCCTCCTGGAGGCCAGCCTGGGCATGCTCTCCTGGGCCGGAGGAGAGTGAATTATGCTTGCAGTGGGCCAGAGTCCTAAAGTTCCTTTCGTCCTGTCTTTGACTGTGTGTCTGTGTATGTTTAGGACAATAAAAAACAATCTGGTTTGGAAAGCTTTAAAAACTCTCCCTTATCATTTTCAGGGCCCACTGACTGTATGGGACACACATTAGTTCTTTGCAAAAATTTCACCTTCTTTCATGTTCAGTGACTTCCTCTTAGTTATTGAGTTGATTCTGGTAACTTACTATTTTCTGGAAAATCTTTGACTATACCCATGTTTTCAGATTCATCAGTATAATAATGAATGTGTAATACTTAATTATAACAATTTTTATAGCTATATTTATATCCATTTCTCTTTTAAAATTTATTTCATTGCAAATCATGCATATATATTTATGAGATACAAAGGGATGTTATGATTTATGAATACGATGTGGAATAATTAAATAACGCTAATTAACATGTCCATTGCCTCAAATATTTATAATGTTTTCTAGTGAGAACATTTGAAATTTATTTTCTTGGAGATTTTGAAATGTGCAATGCTCTATTATTAGCTTTATTTGCCATGCTCTGCAATAGATCTCAAAACAAACCAGAATGTTCTTATTCTCTTATTTGAGGCTTTTTATCCCTGGGGTCTATTTCCTCATACCCCTCCATGCCACGAGTCACTGCCCTTTTATCCTCTGTTCCTGGGTATGAATGTGTTGGATTCCACACGAATGGGAGTGTGTGGGATTGGCTTTCTGTGCCCATCCTAGTGTGGTGGTCTCCACCTTCATCCCTATGGTTGCAAACAGAATTTATTTTTTAAGGCTGAGTAGTATTCTGTTGTGTGTATATATGACGTTTTCTCTGTCCAGTGATTTGTTGATGGACACTCAGGATGATTTTGACATACTGACTCCAACTCTTTGGGTTAAATGCCCATTCATGAGATTGCTGGATGATATGATAATTCCATTTTTGGTTTTTAAAGGAATCTCTGTGCATTTTTCCGTAATAGCTGTACCAACTTACATTCCCCCAACAGTGTACAGGGTTCTCTCTTCTCCACAGCCTCACCCAAACTTGTGTTAACTTTTGTCTTTTTGAGAACAGCTCTTCTGGCAGTGTGAGGTGAAATCTCAGTGTAGTTTTAATGTGCTTTTCCCTCATGATTAGGGAGGCTGAGCACTTTCCATTGGCCATTTGTATGTCTTCTTTTGAGAAATGTCTATTCAGATCCCTTGCCCCATTTAATCAGATTGTTTTTATTTTTACGGAATTGTTAGAGTTCCTTGTTCACTCTGAATGTTAACCCCTTATTGCATATAGAACTTGGGAATATTTTCTCTCAGTTTATATGTTGTCTCTTCATTCTGTTAATGGTTTTCTTCATTGTG
The DNA here is from genome assembly GCF_047511675.1 of Marmota flaviventris. Taxonomy (NCBI): domain Eukaryota; kingdom Metazoa; phylum Chordata; class Mammalia; order Rodentia; family Sciuridae; genus Marmota; species Marmota flaviventris. The sequence continues at coordinate 5,938,369 of NC_092501.1, forward strand.
TAGAAACTTTTTGGTTTGATATTGTCTCATTGGTCTGTTTTTGCTATTATTACCTGTCCTTTGGGGGCAAGTCTAAAAGGATCATTCTACACCAATGCTATATAGATTTTATACTACTTGTTTTCTAGGGGTTTTACAGTTTATAATCTCATGTTTAAGCTTTTAATCTACTTTAGTCGATCTTTTATATGGTGTGAGATAAGGGTCCAGTTTCATTCTTTTGTACATTGATATGTTTTTTCCAACACTATCAATTGAAGAGATGATTCTTTTCCCATTGTGTCTTCTTGGCATCTTTGTTGAAAAGTGTCTGTGCCTGCATGAGTTCATTTCTGGGCTCTCCTTTTTATTCCAGTGATGGAGGAATGCCAATGCCATGCCATTTTAATCATGATCACTTTGTAACTTAGTTTGAAATCAAGCCACATGGTGCTTCTGGCTTCGTTCTTTTGCTCACAATGCCTTGGCTACTCAGGAATATTTTGTATTTTCTTATTAATTTTAGGATTTTTATATTTTAAATGACATAGGAATTTGGCTAGGAATTACGTTGAATTTGCAGATAACTCGGGGTGGTATGGACCTTTTAATAATGTTAATTTTTTCTAATCCATGGATAAGGGATATCTTTCTGTTTATGTGTCACTTGTTTAATTTCTTTCATTAATATTTTATAGTTGTCAGTGTACAGGTTGTCCACCACATTGGTTAAGTTTATCCCTACATATTTTTGTAGTTATTGAAATGGACTTGTTCTCTTGATTTCTTTTTCAAATAATTCATTGTCAGTGTATAGAAATGCTACTGATTTTCATGTGTGGATTTTGTATTCTGCGAATTCACTGTATTTGTTTATTAGGTTTTTTTGGGTGGAAGTTTCAGTCTTTTTCTATTTAAGATTATGTCATCAACAAACCATGACAGTTCTACTTCTTTTCTTCTTTGGATGCCTTTTATCTTCTCTTTTGCATAATTCCTCTAGCAAGGATTTCCAAAACTCAGTTTAACAGAAGTGGTGAAAGCAGGCATCCTTGTCTGGCTCCAGATTTTAGCAGAATGTCTTTCAGATGTTCACCTTTTTATTACTGATTCAATCTCCTTACTTAGCTCTTGCTTCACTGAGAAAGTTTTTATTTCTCTTTCATTTTTGAAAGTCAGCTTTGCTGGTTAAAATTTCTTGGATGGCAATATTATCCCCTTTAGCAGTTTGAATATATCATCTGACTCTCTCCTGCCTGAAGGGCTTTTGCCAAAAAATCCACTGATAGTTGAATTAGTCCTCCTTTGTATGTAATGTATTTCTTATCTCTTCCTGCTCTCAATTTTTTTTTTCTTTGTATTTGACATCGACATTATTATGTGTCTTGGCAAAATTCTCTTTGGGTTGAATTTGATTTGAGAGCTCTGAGTTTCCTGTACATGAATGTTGGCATCTTTCCCCAGATTAGGAAAGTTTTCAGCTAATATGTTAAATATTAACATATTCAGTGTTAAATATGTCTTAACATATGTTTTCTAACCCCTTTTCTCTTCTCTTTCTGTAACTCCTATGATGCAAATATTAGGTCACTTGATGATATCTCATAAATCCCATAGGCTTTCTTCCTCCTTTTAAATTAAAATTTTCTTTTGTTTTTCTGTTTGTATAATTTAATATGTTCTCTCTTTTAGCTCACAGAGTCATCAGCTCGATTATACCCATTGTTGAAACTTTCTATTATACTCTTCAATTCAATTGTTGTGTTCTTCGCCTCTAGGATTTCTATGTTTTAAATGTTTCTATTTCTTAGTCCAGCTTTTTGTTTTGTTCATGTGATATTTTCCAAATTACATTTATTTTTTACCCATATATTTTTTCATTCACTGAAACTTTTTAAGGGAATTATTATAACTTCATTGTCACCTCAGAGACCTATGTTTTTTATGGTCCATTGGTAGAATTTTGCTAGTTTGTTTTGTACATGTCATGATTTCCTGAGTCTTTGTATCTCTTATGTTAATGTTTTAGTGTTTGCACACTTGAAGAGGCAACCACCTCTTCTGCCTCTTCAGATATTCTTTGGCAGGGATAGACATTCACTATTTAGTCTAGCCTGTGACTCTGGATGGGCCAAATGGGAATGGCAGGCAGAACATTCTTTTAGGTTGTTTAGATGGCTTGGCTTTGTCTTTTGCTCTGAATTCAAATGGGGCAGCTGACTGTGCTCTGACATCTGGCAAGACCACTTTTTGAGTTCTGCAATTAAGCAAAGATGCTGGGTGTTCTGCAGTTGTCTCTGAGTGGGCCAGAGCCCAAGGTGCATATCTTAGCCAGGAATACTGCTATTTGAGCTCTGTGGTTATATAGGGTTGCAGTATGATCTCTAAGGTTAGATGGAGTTGCTACTTGGGATGGACAGGACCATCTGCTATTCCCACTATAAATGTATGGCTGAGGTTTGCCTCCATTCCTAGGTGGGGCCTTGGGGAATGCTTCAAGATGCATTGAATAGTGTTTAAATTCCTGGGTATGGCAGAATTAACTTCTGTTCTTTACTGAAATGTGAGGTGGCTTGTTGAATAGACAGTCAATGTGCTCTTGGTTTAGGGTTTGGGGCTATACCTGGAAGTTATCCATCTAGGGAGCCATGCCAGTAGAATTTCCTGCCACTTCTGGAAGTGAGCAGCTTGGCATTGTGTAGGTTATGCTGTTAGCTGGTACCCCTGATAGGCATTGCCAGTTATAGGTGCATGGTTATTGCCAAGAGCTGTGTGCTGGTTGCTATGGGATTTGTCTTCTTTCTTTGTTTCTACCTGACCTCTGGTGGTCTATCCCTGCTGACACCCCCACCCATCTTCCTCTTGAGGTGGGCTTCTTGGGAAGCATCTTGAAATGCAAGAGGTGTAAGACTTCCGCCTGTGGTTCTCCCTTTAACTACAGGAACCATGAACCCTGGTGAATCCTCTCTGTGCAATGCCATGATGACTTGGGGGAGGGGGAGAGGTGCTGAGACAAAGTGAGACTGTTTTTCTTCCCTTTCAATGCAGTGTTTACTCACCTCTGTGATCATACAGATATTCAAACCTATTCTGAGCTTTGAGGTTTTCTTCAAAATATTCATGTCTGTGGATAGTTGTAGTTGAACTTTTTATTGTGGGGTAATAAAACTTGGGAACCCCTTCTGCCTTCTTTGCCCATTTCTCTGTATAATTTATCTATTTCTTTAGACTTGTCAGAGATTTAGTTATGGATTTGCTCTGCTAGAGAATTAAATCTGGAATTTACTAATCAAATCTATTGCTTGCCTCTATGGATTCTGATTTAGTAATTTCTGCTATTATTGACTCTTTCATCTTGATTTTCATTGTTTGATTTTCTAGTTGATGCTTAGCTCATCAATGTTCATACTTCTTGATAATAAAAGCATTCTAAACTGTACACTTTTCTGTTAGTAAATTTTTGGTTCCATTCCAGGGATATTGATGTGTAAATTCCTTAAACATAATTTTTAAAGGTTTCCACCTTTAAAATTTTTGCTTCTGTGATGAATAGCTGTTTAAAAATTGACATAAGAGCTCTTATGGGACAGATTTTCTGTGAACTACTGCACATCTCACGACCAATATAAACGTGAAAAACTTCTCTCTCCCTGTTTTGCCACTCCTTCAAATGAAATGAGTCTCAGTTTAGAATTTCATTGATTGAATATCTTTTGTGAGTGCTCATTTTTCAGAAATGTTTAGTAGTTACCTAAACTCTAGAAGTTCCATGGCATTCTCTAGAAGACTTGGACTTTCACTGATACTTCTTCCTCCTTAAAGTCTGCTCTCACAGAGCTGCGTGTTGAAGAGATCATCAGTATGCTCTTGGTATTATTTTTTTTCCCCATTAAAACTCTACTTTTTAAAAAAGGAATGGTTAATATTTTAGTTAAAATTTTCAAATATCATCTGCACATTTAATCACCAGTAAGCTCTATGGAATATAAGGAATGATAGAGTTTTAGAAATACAGCAGAAACTAGAACACCCCCCACCCCACCCTCCTTGAGTCTCCTGGTCCCCAGCCATCCCGCGTTCCCTCACAGAGGCTCACTGAGCACCTGCGTGGCAGAGACCAGGTGTGCTCACTGCTGAGGCCTCCCAGTGGCCTTCGTCAGAGCGCAGCATGGAGTTACCTGGGAGGTGAGGCTTGGTGTAGGGCAGAAGCCAGTGCCTTCAATGGCATCACCCTGGAGTACATTCCAGGACTCGTCCTGTAAGAAAGATGGCTCCTGGGACCATGCTGTGGTGTTCTTGGAATCCCGAGAAGCCCCGTGACAACCCATGAATCTGTTGTTTTTGAGGTGAAGAAGGCCAGGCTGGAAAGGGCACGTGACTGCGGCAAAGGCAGGTAGAAGACTAGTGAAAGAGCAGGCCTCCCAAGGACAAAGGGGACCCGACAATGGAGACATCAGTCAGGAAGCTAAAGGTGAACACGAAACTGTTTATCAGTATAAATACACTTTAAACCTGTCCTCTCAGATTGGCACTGACATTGTTTGGCATGACCCTGGAGATGTGGAACTTGCTGTGAACATGTCTCTTCTGGCTGGTCAGAACATGATCTCGCAGACCAGTGAAAGGGAGTGTCCTCCCCCATCAGGGCAGCTGAAGCCCCAGCTGACTGTTTCCAGGGCGCTCCGTGGGCTGCAGGAGTGCCCGTCTGTTCAGGACTGAGATATGCCCTATGAAGTCTCCCACAGGTATCTGAGCAGGAGTCGGCAGGACTGGATCCCATTAGGTCTGTCTATTCACAGACAGAGCTTACCATTAGCATTAGCATTAGAGGAGTCATAAATCTTTTTTTTTTCTTTTTTCTTTTGCTACCAGCAGCCTTCATATAATTCAGCTCTTCCATAAACAGGTCAAGGGAATTGGCAAATAAAATGGGAACAAAGTCAAGCTAATGTAAACGCAGCATCTGCCTCGTTTTATCATCCAGCGCCTCTGTGTGCGGGTTGCTTCCTTGCCCTGACTGCCTTCTTGCGGTCCCCCTTGGTGCCTGCTACCGCCGTCCCCAGGAAGCCCTTCTGCCCTCTGCCCCCCCCACCTCTGTCCGTGTTCCTTTCTCCAGGTTGCAGAAGGCGTTGTCCCTAGGTGCTCCGCTGTCTTCCCCACAGAGACTGTGCAATCTCTCAGAGCTGCGCATGTGACTTCTGATTGTCAACAGCAAGGATCTGCGGGCACACAGCAGGTGCTCCGTGGAAGCTGGCATGTTCTGTGATGCCCTTACAGAGCTCATGGACATCAAGTTCCTGCCCCCACATCTCCACGCACAGGACGCTGCATTCCTTTGGGGTTAAAGAATGCATGGTAGTTCCCCTCAAGTTGATGTGCTGTGTTTGGTGTGTAAAAGATGCTCAAACGCCCCATAGATGGAATAATGAATGTTCCGGAGTAGTGCAGAGAAGCCTGCTCTCAGCAGTGGGGACCCGGGGAGGGGGGACATGTCCCAAGCTAGAGCAGCCTTTATGCTTTGATTTGGGGTGGTGGTCAGACTTTGGGCTCAAAGACCAGATCTCTGAGACCACTGGTCTTCCTCATGACCTGCATGGAAACCATGCTCCGGGAGCTTGCTATAAAGCATGTTGTTGAACCCCATCCTGGGTCAGGATGGCATCTCCACCGTGTGGGGGACTTGACAAGATCCTCCATCTCCTTAGGTAATGACAGCAGCAGGGCCAGTGTGGTCCTCCTCAGCAGTCCTCTGAGAACCACCTTCATGCATTTTCATATAACATACAACACCTGTGCTATCATTAAATAATTTCTCTTACTTCATCATAAACTCTCCTTTGTCAACTTATACATTTTATTTAAGAGGGAAATTGTACTTCCATATTATAACTAGAAGGTCAGTATCACTTGACATAAGTACCACAAAAATAAATTGAAGGAAAGAAAAACAATGTTACTAAATTCCAGCCAGACAGTCCTGTCTGCTGATGGCCCTGAGTCAGGGCCTGCTTCCTTCGGGAGAAAGGGAGATGGCCAACAGCTGGGGAGGTTCTGGCGTGTATGACAAAGTGGACTTTGTTCTTCTTAGAAGAACTGGAGAGGGAATGACCTGTGTCCCTCAACCCTATGTTTTCAGTTCTACCTGAGAGCACCCAGCGTCCAGTTGGCTGGAAGGGCATGGCCTTTTGAGAGGTACCCACTAGTGCGGGTCTGAGTCTCTTCAGCAAATGACCCAGGCAGAATGACTCAGGAGCTTTTCCTTGAGGTGGACGGGTGGACCCTGAGGGATGTCAGGTCCACTCCTCAGCGTGCTTTCTCAGTGCTCTAGGCATGTGCAGAGCACCTGGAACCAAACCAAGCCTGTGGGGGTGCCTTCCCCTTGCTGGGAAAAGCCTGGGGAGGCAGCGCACAGTGGGTATGTTGGCAAGTTAGGAGGGGTGCTTTTTTCTTGACCCCTAGACCTGTCAATCAGCCAGGGCCCATTTCCATGCACGATGCCCAACAACTTGACCACCTCATCCTCTCTGTCACACGGTGTGGTCAGTCCACGGTGCTGTGATAGGCTCAGAGGAGAGGATCCCGGTCCCTCTCTCAAAGAGCCAGCTTCCCTGTGGCCAAGTGGTACCAGCTCTACCCAGGAAGGGACTCCGGTGCTCAGAGGGCCAGGCAGGACAGAGTTGCTCCTGAGAAGGGCGTGGACGGGGGTCTGTTGTATTTCAAGAATGCAGAGTGACTTCCAGAGTGGCCAAGAACCATCCTGTCTATGAAAATGGGGACCCTATTTATTTGAGGGAGGGCAGGAGAGGACAGAGCTGGCAGGTTCCAGTCGTGACCAGGCACATCTGAGGAGGGCGAGACCGCAGCAGGAAAACCAAAGCTGAAGGCAAACCCAGGGCAGAGCATGAGGTCAGAAGCCACATTCCCTGCCACCAGGTGGGGGATGGGACCTCAGGGCTACTGTTCGCAGCACCATCTACCATGGCCCAGTTCCCCTTGAAGTCTGACCTTTGCCTTCCTCCAAGTCCTGCTTGGTCTAGCCTTAGCCATGGTGGAGGGTGAGCCTGGAGGGCTGGGGTGGGGGTGTTCCAGCCTGACAGAGGTAGGACATGAGGGCGGGGCTGCGGGGACCAGCCAACTGTAGGGACCACAGCCACTCCAGATCAGAGGTGATGGGGGAAGTGAGTGGACACCCTGGATGTATGCTCGCTGCCCGAGGGTGGGCTCTGGCAAGGAAGACGCACCTGGCCTCCTGAGTTTTGCTGCTCACAACCGCCTGCCCTGTGTAGAATGGGCTGGGGAACCCTTCAGTGGCGTCTCTGCACCTGTGTGCTGTGGCAGGGGCTCTGCAAACTGAGAAGTGCTTCGGCAGCATCAGCACACGGTCGCCATTGACAACGTGGGCAACCCACTCACAGTGACCTCAGAGTCCTCCAGGAGGAGCGTTGGCCCGTGTGCAGGAACTTCTGGGCACAGCCATGACCACATGACCACAGTGGGGCAAGGTGAGCCCCCTGGCAGCGAGGCACCTAGGGGCTCTCTCTCCCTCTAGTTCTCCTTCCTTCCCCCAAGGGCGGCCTTCTAGAACATACCTCCCCACGGCTGGGCTTGGTGGGTCCTGCTGCGTGTAGGGGTGTTCTTACCATGGGAGTTTCCCTCCATGTGGGGCTGATTTACACCAATATCGTCAAGTTGAAAAATATCGATTGTATGATTTCCACAGAAACCAGCACGACAGTTTCTTTCTCCCCACCCCGCCCTTCTTGTGAAGAGCGATCTCCAGGACACGCTGGAGGAGTTAGTGGGATCGCGTCTGTGCCAGCACACGGACCCTGCTTTCTCTTAGTCCTTTCAACCTTCCCACTTTCTCCCTGGGAACAGGGCGGGTATCGAAATATTCACACGGACATCGCTGGCCATCTAGCGGCGCAGGGCCTGCCCCTGGTGGGCTGGAGCTGCCTGTGCACGGTCTCAGTTGGAGGAAAAATGAGAAAGAAGTGTACAGTTGTGGCTGTTTGACACTGAAGACAAAGTACCTGTGTTAACAGTGTTTTCAGTTTTCATCTAGAAACAGGTCTGACAGCGGGAAGGACTTTGGAGAGCTTCTGGCTGGCCCACGAGTGCCTGCACACCAAGCAGCCATGGTGGGGACTCTTCCTACTTTGGAGTAGCAGAGATAAACATGGTGTCATCTGCATTGTTAGACAGCTGTTTGGTTTTCCGGATGGAAGAGGTACTCAGAGCTGTGGGCGCTGCGAGGGACCTCTGAAGTTGGTTAACGCCAGTTGCCGCTCCTGACGCCTCCACTGTAGAGCTGGATCCTTAAAGGGGAGCTTCCTCTCTGCATAGGGAATTATGCAAATATTTGGCTTCCAGTGGGTCTGTTTGGACTCTTGTCTCTTGTTTTATAACAATTGCATACTCAAGCAGGCATCTCTGGCAGCAGCCCCTCAGAAATTTAGCTTTCTTTAACATGTTTTAAAAGCAAATAATTTTGGTATTGTGGTCTGCTGCAGACATCATTTGTAGTTTAGCCAGGATATTATTTGAGAACTGCAAAGCTCTCTAGGTATTACATCCGTATATAAACCATGTGTTAGAAAGATATAAATTCAGTTTTGAAATATTTGTTAGACTGCGTTTGGCTTTCAGTGCGTGCCAGACATGTGCTTTGGTGATGGATGGCGTCATGTGAGCCTTGAATGAAACACTTTTGTGTGTGACTTGTCTTCCAGCCGTTGGGCTGGAGAAGCTGGGAGACTAAGCGGATCCGGTTGCAGGGAGGTGTGCTCATCGCTATGCGCGAATCCCTTTTCCTCCCCCTTCAAATATCACCAGTTTATTTGGTTCCAAATTCTGTGTTATAGAAATTGTCGTGTCCTCTGAATTGACAGAGAATAATCAAGCATAAGGCGTCCCGGTGCTAACTATAAGATCGGAAACTAGAACATTTTTCTGAGGAATAATTGAGACTTTTCTTTGGCTTCCTGGGCCCATGAACTCTTCCAGGCAGCCGGAGTCTAGGGTTGCCCAAGAAAACAGAGAGGACTCCCAGTTTAATCTGAACTTGGGATAAACAACGGATATCACATGGGATATATTTATACTAAAGAATTATTCGGTGTTAATCTGAAATTCAGACTTCACTGGCAGAGCTACGTTCTTATTTTCTAAATCAGGTGACTTCCGCTGGATCCCAGCTTGTGCACCACAGCCTGAACAGTGCCTGTCACACAAAATCCCTCATGATGGCCTGGGCGAGTTTGGAGGGCCCTGGGGTGTGCAGGCAGAGGAAGCCTCTGTGGGCCTCTTGTGGAACCAGGAACCAGGTGCAGCCTCAGACAGGGCCACCCCGACGGTGCTGGTTGGTTGCTCTTGGGTACTTCCCTTCTCTCTGTGCACATCCATTTTCTCATGTTCCCCCTCCGGTCATGTTTCCACCTTGGGTAGGCAGTGAGTGGACAGGATGGGTGACTGGGGGGATGTCCTTAGGTGACCCCCCTGTTCAGCAGCCTTCTCTGCCTCCCTGCCCCCATGATGTGAACAGTACCAGCTCAAAGTCAGGTGCGACCCCAGCTTTTTTGCAGCCTCCAGGACAACCTGGCTGCATGGAGCCAACAGGGTGCCCTCCACCCCATCTACCCACTAGACCCTTTGTTCCCTGAAGGTGATTCTGTCCACCCAGCAGCCAGCAGGCAGGAGCTAGCAGGCAAGGGAGGCCCAGACCAGGTGTCCGTCTGCTCTGCGTGATGCCGACTCTACCTGAGCACCGCCTGCACCAGTGTTGAGACAGCCCTTCTGCAAGCCGTCCCCATCCACTCCCCACCCCCCAGGGGCCAAGCTGTGTGCCACTGCGTGCATCAGAAGGGCCCCGCCCGTGGTGAAAGGCAGAGGCTGAAGCTGTTCTGGGCTGTCCGGGAGTCTGGAAGAGCTTTTACTGCCTGTGGACAATAGTTGAACCCATCTCTGAACAGCAGAGGGGGAACCACGGGTGGGCGGGAGGCTCAGGTGAGGGCTCAGGGTGATCCAGCAAGTGTTTGTGTTTTGGAGATAGCCTGTTGCACGTCCTGGTCACATAGAGTTTCATATAAAATCAGAAAAAATAGCCCAGTTAAAAAAAGTCAGTAAGTGCTGGGGAGGTGGCTCAGAAGCAAACCAATTGCCCAGCACCAAAGAAAAGAAAATAGTAAATAGATATGAGCAGGTAATCCCCAAATTAAGAAATAAGAAATGACTGTTATGATAAAATATGAAATAGTTCCACTTAAGAGATCAATAACTGCTCATTCATACAAACAGGGGGGGTTCCCTTATAATGTTCAAATGTGGGCACTCTCTACGTCATAGTTGGCTACTAAGCTGTCAGCCTACCTGTGTCCAGTCACACCTCAGATCCCACAAAGGAGGATGGAGCCTCCCGCCACCCCTGCGGTATTCAAGGGAGGCCACGGAGAACCGTAACTCCTCCTGTGGACTTAACTGGGCTGCACTGCGCCATCAGAGGCCGAGGGAAGAAAAAAAACAGAGCTGGTCCCCAGCACTGCCAGCACCCCACTCACAGCCCGTAACACTTGGCTGACACATCAGTGCTAATTTTACAGAGAGTTGAAAACCCATTTAGAGCAATTAACGCATCCATTCGCGTGCAGTTTAACCCAGGCAGTGACTTTCAGCCCTCAAATCCTCTTGATCCCATAGGATGGCCGAGTCCCTTGATTGTGAGAGTGGGTCAAAACAAAGCTGGGTATCCTTGGGAGGAGTTGTTAAAAGTTCCTAAATGGAACCAGTGTTTTTCCTCTCTTTGGCTTTCCCCATGTAAGATGAAGCAGGATTCGAAGCGCACTGTTTAGTCACAAAACCTGAGGGTGTGAGAATCTCTAATAAAAACTCTTACAACTGCTGAGAAATCAATCTGTATGCCTGATGAATGTCTGCCAAATGGAACAGGATTAAAACTTCTCTAAACTCAGGACTCTAACTGTATACTGTAATAGTTGGGGCTATCCTATTTGGTTATATAAATGAGGATTTCCCATTTGGGTTTCCCAAATTCAATGACCAAAGTCAACAACTAGAACACTAAAGGTTAAAGTCAAGTCAGCACCTATCTCCAGAGAGTCTCGCTGCCTGGTTGCGGGGACGTAGGCACGTCCTGCTCTCTCTGCGTCCAGTCCCACCTTACTCTCCACCTCATCCAGGTCCCCACCCATCCCCACCGAGCCACAGCATCCCTACTGAGAGTTCATCAGATGGAAAGCAGGGACGGGAAGGTGCCTGTAGCTGGAGCACAGGAGGACCCACACCTGCTCTGTCTCTTGGAATTCTAGGTTGACTTCCCCAGAAGACCATGTCCAGAAAACTATTACCCGAGTTAGAGGTCTAAGTGCATTTTTCTCATAAAGAAAATGAAAGGGTCCAAATGATGGCATGAGAATCACTACATTATGAGTTAGTGAGCATTTTAACAGGAGGCTGAGGCAGGAATATCTTGACTTCAAGGCCACTTTGGGTGACAAAACAATGGTAATAAAAAAATATTTGCAAGCTAGCCTTCAGGAACTCACTGAGTGTGAGTTTAAAATTCAAATAATCCGCCCATGCTCTCGACTTTTGGCCTGCTTGCTGGGTTTGGCTGCCCCCTGGCCAGTGAGGCAGGTGACCACCCCTGAGCACAGAAGGAGCTCTCTGGCCACCATGATGCAGTTTCTGTTATGGTCGCTCAGTTTCCTGTTCTGATCCTAATTTGGTTTCTCAAGGAAGCTTTCCTGCTGGGTAGATAATGAGCAAAATGTTTTAGATGAGGGCTCCGGTTGACATGGCAATTCGTTCTCATTAGAAATAAGTCCGTTGGAATTCGGGATTGTAAATAAGGCTCACGTGGATGTGGTTCTGCAGGATAACCTGCAAGAGACCAGACATTGCTGGCTGGGCTGAAAATCCCCCATCAGAACTTCAAAGATGAGGAGCGAGTCCTGGGCTCCCATCCATATCATCACGAAATTTGTTGGACAGTGTTTCAGTGGACAAGTACCTGTCTGTACCTGGGTCACGGGTCCAGGCTCCTGCCCCTTGGTATTGCCTGTCTTGATGGAAGGTGGTGGAGACAGACAGGGATAAACAAGAAAACCTCAGATGATGAGAAGAGGTGTGGAGGAACAGAATAGGGTGATGGGCGGGCGGCAGCTTGGGCCAGAGAGGGGCTACAGGGCCCGGGAGCTCACGGGAAGGTTTGAGCATGGAGTCTTCTGGTCAGAGGAAGAGCAAATATGAAGGACCTAAGGTTGGTTATAGCTGGGCACATCGAGGGGTCAGGCGGTGGTCAGTATGAGTAGGGCAGATTGAGCACTGTCAGGAACTAAGTTTCCAGAACTTGCAGGACTCGGGGAGAAGTCTGAGTTTTATTCCCAGTGTCTCCTGGCCGGGGCGAGCAGTAGCATGACTAGGAACTCAGATCTAGAACTTGGCTGTGTGGGTTGGCCTCTCGCCTGGTCATGCCTGTGTGCCCCTAGGCAAGGAGATTAACTGCTTTGGTCCTCAGTTTTGCCATCTATCGGAGGAGGGCAAGTATGATAGCATTACTGTCAGGCTTAGACGAGCTGAGCTTATAAAGGATCAGAATGGGGCCTGCTGCTTGGCGATTGCTTCCTTAGCGTTCACCGTTGTCATTGATGAGTATTGATTCTGCAATCTGCTCAGCACTGGATTTCTGAGCCATGCGCCGTTCCCTCCGTTCTTCTCCAAGCTCCACGTGCTCCTTCTGAGCAGAGAATGTTTCCAGTATGAGTCAGAGTTACCCTGCTCACCTCCTTAGGAGGGCTTCACGGCACTCAAGATCCCAGCCCTGCCTTGGGAGGCCTGCCGCCACCTGGGCCTGTGTCTCCGTGCTTCTGCACCAGACTCTCTGCACCCACCCTCACGCTGGCCCCGTGTTGGTCACATGGGCCTCCGTTCTGCTTCTGGCACGCTCTGTGCTTCCTGCGCCTGCTCTCCTGATGGAGGACCCTGCCACAGACCTTATTCCCTTCACACTGTCCCCTCCTCCAAGATTGCAGATGGGAGAAGCTGCAGGTGTTGAGACTCTCGAGAAGGGTTCACTTAAGAAGTGGGAGAGTTTTTAGAAAACAAAAGAGCACAATAAAGCACTGGTCACCCGATTCAAGTGTTTTGGACTTGAAACAGTGAAACCAAGACTGTGTCAGAGAAGTCACCCAGCCAGGTGGCTTACAAGGGATGCTGACCGGTGGTGGCACTGACGAGACGTGGGGTGGACAGCATTGGGCTGCAGGATGGAGAGGAGAAGCTTTGATCTTGGAACATGTTGATTGGAGGCGGTGATGGTGAGCAGACCCTGAAATTAACAGTCAGTAGAGACCAGAGTTCAGACCGTGCCGGGGCCAGGGCCAGATGGAAAAATACTGATTCAGAGTATATCAGCTCGAGAATTAATGAGTTCTCTGGGGAACTAGAAGGACAGAGGGGAAGAGGACCGGTAGCTGTGGCTGGGGATGTTCAAGTGCAGAAGGTAAAATCTGGCCAGAGAATTGAAGAAAACCAGAATGGCGGAGTGCTGCTGAAGCAGGCGTGGGCTTTGGTAAACATGGTCAAAGATGCCCCACGACCCAGCAAGGATGTCAGCGCTCTTAGGTGGAGCCAGGGCTTAGAGGCAGAGTGACATCTTTCTCGTTGTTACTTAGTTTCGTTTAATGCTAAGTATGGATATAAGCTAGAAGGGGATAAACTAGGTCTCATTCTTGTTCTTTTGTTGTTCTCATTCCCAAATTGTTCATAGGGCACAAATTTTAGCAGTTCAGTTTTTCTCTTTACATCGTTTCCTGCAAGGTAAGCCTTGAAGAATTCTGATATCCCCCGCTCCCTGCCCCCAAAGTGTTACAAGTGAACAAACTGTTCCTCCAAAGGACAAAGCCATAGTGCCTTTGGAAATGCAAAGGGTTCAGGTTTTGCCATTAATTCTGATCTGTATCATTGGCAACTTTGAGAAAAACTCGGTACGACTCTATATTTTAGTCTCCCGGTTTGAAAAATAGGATTTGCATTTGCTTCCACGGACCAGCAAAGGGGGAGTCAATTGTGTGTTAATGTAAGTGAATGTTGTAAATGGTCTCGCTCCCACACAGGGAGACACCACAGGCAGGGAAAGTGATGTTTATGTGTGCTAGAGACGACTTTTGCTTGGGCTATGAATCCATTTGAAACATTTATGGGAAACTATAACTAGCTTTCTTTGAATTTCCAAATGACATATAAAACATCTTTTCAAAATTGTCATTGTTCTACGGTACTTGATTGCTTTTTATTTCCAAATGGGCTCTGTCCTTGGCATGCCCATGGCTATGTGGCTGAAATGCCAGGAAAACTGTTGGTTTGTAGGCATGAGTCCAGAGGAATTATTTTTTTAAAATTTATTTTTTCCATAATAAAAGTAATAAGTGCTGATTATAGAAAAATCAGAAAAATACAAACATGGAGAAGAAAAACAATGAATTCACGGCCCCAATGCTCAAAGAAAACCAACAATAGCATTTTGGTTTGTTTGTTGGTTGGTTTTTCAGACTCGGGTCTTAAAAAGCAAAGCATAAAGCTGAACAAAATGATAGGTACACTTTTGCATCTATGATCTAACTTGGTCCTCTTGCCCGGCACTCTGTGGTGGTCCATAGAATCTCTTGATTCAAAGTATCAAAGCATTCAGAAATGCAAGTCACCTGCCCCAGGCCACAGACCATTCAGTGTGCGCTGGGTGCAGGACGTAGCCTTTGACTCAGAAGTTTACGGCCATTTCTCCTCCCAGAGCTGCATCATGATGGTGCCCTGTGCAGAAGCTTCAGCCTTGGCTCTGGGAGATTCTGGGCTCTATTTCAACACAGTTTTACCAATATAGTTCTGTGACAGTCACTTGGTGTCACCTCCCCAAGCCAAGTGGCAGTTCTCCTGTTCACTTCTCTACCGCCCCAGAGCCCTGGATCTTGTCTCTCTCAGCTTGTGGCTTCTCTGTTCTCTAGTGGGCACTGGAGTGCGGGGAAGGGTCTTCCAATTGCTTAAGGAGCGACTGTCTTCACCCACCTCTGTCCCTCCACCCACTGGGAAACCTGTCGTGCAGCCTCCCAGCCTGACGGCGGCCCCACTGAACCCAGCAATGTGGAGGTGGGGTGAGGAGCTCATGGCGTGCGGACACTCGGAGCCCAGTGACCACCTGCCATCTCTAAGCCTGTCGCCACCAAACTGCTCCGGAGTGACATGGTTGTTCAATTTGGAAAATTAATGAACTGTATTTTTAGAACAGTTTTTGATTTACAGAGACACTGAGCTATCTCGATACCCCATATCCCATTTCCTTCCTCTCCACACTTTACATTTGTTACAGCTAAGGAACAAATGTGGCCTCCTCTCTCACGCCAGGGTCACAATCCATCCGTGTTTCCTTGGTTTTACCTCATGTGCTTTTTCTGCTCCTCCGTCCCATCCAGGGTCCCACACTGTATTCAGCTGTCACGTCTCCTTTGGCGCCTCTCAGCTGTGACAGCATCTCAGACTGTCCTGGTTTCTGATGACAATGACAGTTTTGAAGAGGACCGGCAGGAGGTGTGGTGGGGTGCATCCCTTGGGGGGCTTATCTCATGGTTAGACTGGGTCACAGGTCCTAAGGAGGAAGATCACAGGCTGAAAGTATCGTTCTCACCACGCATGTCAATAGCAGATGCCCTCCATGAGCTTCGTCATGGCTGATGGCCTTGACCACCTGGCTGAAGCCGGGCTGGCCAGGTTTCTCCAGGGTGCAGTTACTCTTTTCAGGTTAACTCTTGCCTTTGATTCTTTTGGGGGAATTCCTGAGCTGTGCTATTTCCAAATTGCTTCACTAATTTCCACTTAGGGGATATGTAGGAAAGAAGGGAGAATGTCACTACAGGTTGAAACGGATGATGTGACTTGGAACCAGGCACAATTTTGCCTCTATGGGTGCATCGCCAGTGGGTTACCCTGAAACCCGAGTGGCTCCGTCAGTTCTATGTGGTTTCGTTTAGGTAAATGAGTTTCTGAGGCCTGGACCCTGGCTTCTTTTGCAGGTCTAAATGGCTGCTCCTATGCTCTTCCCCCTGCGAGGCTAGTACAGACTGGCCACCTTATCAACACAGAGAGCAGTCCTGGGTAACCCGGCAGCTAGAGTGGCAGGTCCCTCCCCAGGATAAGCTGTCCACATTTCTTATTTAGATAACCGTGAGTTTCATTGGTGCCTAAATATATATTATAAAAAACAAAATGTATGCAAACTGAGTATTTTATAAGGTCGTATTTTTGAATGTGCACGTCATTCAAGACCTGCTTTTATGGTTTGTCAACAAGATCACTCCATAAACTACTTTCTGATATCTCACAGCTGTGCAGAATTTATTCTGTCTATCCATGCAGCACAAATAAAAATTTTATTTGCATCATCTAAAAGAAATACCAGTGTATAAATACATAAGCAAAATGCTTAAGAAACAGTCTCTGACTACAGACACTGCTGGGGGGATGTTGCACAACCAATTAAAAAGCTGAGAGATGGCTTCATGATCCATGTTCATAGATAATTAAGTACTGTGCTCAGCAAATAGTGCAGTTTCTCAATTTCTTAAAAGGGTTGCACAATGTCCCACAAGGGCTGGCCCAGTCTGCCTTCAGATTCTCCTAGGAATACTTAGAAATAAGGCCTCTTTGAGGAACACATTTGAGCCCAGAGGGGCTTCTCCGGGATTCAGAGGCTGGAATATGTAGGTGAACAGGGAAATGCTCAGGGGTTGCAGTATTTTGCCTTGAAGGAATAGGTCCTGAGGATTCAGAATGTTCTTAACATAGGGTTTGTGCAGCCTCAGCCTGACCAAATCAAGCTCCACCAAGTTTCCCTAGTGTCCCCAAAGTCAAGCTGTGGGGTTGCTGCCTCCATTTCCTTCACAGCATGGGTGCGGACCAGGAGCTTGCGCGGGCGCCCCGGGTTCGTGCTCCATGTCCTTCCTCCTGCTGCAGCTTTCCAGGGGAGTTCTGGAGGATGCAAAGACCTTTCCTCTAAGAATGAGTCCTGGGGTGACATCTGTCACCCTTCAGTGTAGTGGCTGGGGTGTCCTTGGAAACCTGCTGTCCTACCCTGGCTGCATTTAGATCTCTTCCTCCACTCAATTTGACAAATACCTGGACACTGGATTAGCAGTTAACTAACAACTTACTCCCGCTGCAAGCCCGGAACTGCCAGGAGTAGCTTGTCACTCAGCTAGTTTCTTTGTGAGATGCTATGGCCACTCTGGGCGCAGGGTGTGGTTCTCAGTGGTTGATGGGAGTCCCGATGGATCTGCACTGCTCACTGTGTGGTTGCTGCTATTTCAAAGCAGCTTTAACCCAGTTTGAATTCCATGGAGCTTTCTGATAAGTGCATCTAGTTGCACTTTGCACTCTGTGGTGTGACTCTTCAGCAGCTGCACAACCCAATCCGAACCACTCTCACATGTGAATCCCACGGGGTCCTAAGCAAGAGACCAGGTGCTGGCAAATCCTTGAGAGCAATGCCCTTGGGCCTGATCTGTACTCTTGTGCACATCCCATGGGCCATCTCCAGGGCTTGCCACATACACTCTGCCTCATTGCAGGAGAAGGCAAAACTCCACCTCCTTCAGCTGATGGCCCTTCCCATGGCTCCAGGGGGCCGGGTGGTTCTCCTCAGGTCTTAGTTCACGTGCTCCCCATCCTCAACCAAAAGCAAGGGTCTTCCTGGTTTCTCCACCAAGAGGACCATTCTCCACCACCCTCCTGTTCTGCTCCATTTCTTATTAACTTTTTATCTTAACATGATTTAGATTTGCCGGAGAGTCTCAAGTATGGAGCCTCTCGCACCATCCTGCCCTTCCATAGCACTGGCTGCTCTGAAATGTATTGCTGGTTGAGTGTCCTTTTTCTGGTCCCCTGGGACAAGAAGCATTTGGGTTTTGGATTTTTTAGAAGTTTTGTGGATGTGGGGATATTTGCATCTGCATAATGAAGTATCTTGGGGATAGGAATGAAGCCTAAACACAAAATTAATTCATACTTCATATACACTTTATATTGGTAGCCTAGTATAAACAACTTACCTTACAAACATTTTTAGTGCACCTACATTTTGACCATGAGCTGTCACATGAGGTCAGGTGTGGAATTTTCCACTTGTGTCATTTCAGGCTCAAAAAGTGTCATATTTTGGATTTCATATTTCTGGTTTAGGGATGCTCCATTTGTGCTTATTTAGTTGTCTCTGACCCGATACAAGGATGTCAGTCACGGGGACAGCTTGTCTGTGTCCCTGTCTTGGATGCACAGGCCTGAGAAAGCTGAGTATCCAGGGGTGGCTAGGAGATGAGGGTCACCGTGGGTTAAGCCTACAGAAGAGGCTGGCCGGGTAGCAGGGGAGGCGCTGGTCCAAAGCAGCAATAATGGGTGTTCTGAGGGAAGCCTCAGCAGAGCCTGCAGTCCTGAAGCAGGCCATCCTGCCTGCTGAGTGGGTGAGTGAGCAAACAGGGGGCCAAGAGTAGATGGGGCCACTTACTGCAAAGCCCCGTCCCACTACGTGTGGGGCTTTGAGGCTCCAGCTCAGGCCTGGGAGGAGGGGCCTTGATTCCAGGTCTCCTGAGAGGAAGGGCTTCTGATGTCTTCCACCCAGAGGGCCCATTCCTTCTCCTCCAGGCAGCACTCCGTGATGTCTACAGGTGTCACCTGCTGGAGCCAGCCCTGTCTGGTGGCACTTTAGATCCTCATCTCTTGCACACAGTTATCCCTGAGGATCCACTGTCCCAGCCCTGAGCACTGTTCACCATCCTCCGTATCCACCTGTGACCATGGTCCTCTCTCCCCAGCCTCCCCATATGGCTGAAAGACCAGCTCATTCCTCTGCCTCCGCTGTGTGCCTGACTTTCAGTTCATCCCTGTTCCCTCCGTCCACAAAGACTAGGAGTTTAGAAATGCCTTCTGACCGACCAGCTTGAGAATTTTCTGGAAAGGCTGCATCAGACAGTAAATACTGTGGTGGCGATCCTTTTGTAACCTGACTATAGCTGCAGACTTCCACTTCGAGAATGATAACATGGTATGGATTTAAAAGTATTGGGGGAATTGTAAAATGTCTAGGATTAAAATTTCAATACCATTTGTGCCCAATAAATGTGAACTCTTTAGTAACTTAAAACTGTGCTATTATGACTCAGGTCTGAAAATTATGAGTCCTGGATGAAGAAATGGGAATACCATGTGAGGGGCTCTGGTCCCATCCTTTACCTTGGGGGCCATACCGCGGCTGCACTGCATAGCAGGAGCATGACCTCATAGGGGAGCAGGCCCGAGAAGTGACGGTACTTGTTAGGAAAGTGATATACTCTCCAGAAGAGAAAAATGTTATACTTTCCATTAGGATTGTTTATGGAAATGGGGTTGAATTGAACCTGTGTCGGTCTATTAACTGGTGTGACAGGACCCCAAGAAACAAGAGCACCTAAGAGTTTATTGAAAGATTTGACTTTTTTTAAAACATAAACCAGTCTAGTCAGTCTGAACTGGCAAATTAATTTTGTCTATAGAGTCACTTAGTGAAGCTTATAAAATTAGACTTCGTAAGTACGGAAAGGAGCTTTGGCATTGTGTTTAACAGATTCACTGGGACTTAAGTAAATGGATTTAGCCTTAATACAGCTAAAGCCTGGAGACTTTTAATAGAGAGCTGCTCTTAGGTAAGACGTTAATTCATCATTTTAAGAAGTCACTGCTCGCGCAGTTTTGTTGTTTGTTGAAGGACTGACCTAAACACTTGGACCGCGATAATAGCCCAGCACATGTTGTAGGTCTGGAAGGACAACATGAAATTTGTTTTTTTTAAGGTATGGTATTTTCTTGGTTAAATGGACAGAGAATTCATCAGTTCTAACACCTACCATGATTTAATGGATTACCGTGTCTCCCTGGACTTATTCAACTTCCAGATATTTCCACTGTGTTTTTTATGAAATAAGTCTATGATGCCAGCCTGCTCCTGGGAGAATAAAACATGGGCTGCTTTTCTTTTGATTCAGGGGTGAGCCTCTGGGACCAGGAAGGAGCCTATGAAGTCGCCAGTGCCTTTCTTCTGAATGGAGACCTTGGGATCCCGGTCAAGAGCGACGGTGTGAAGGTCAGCTGCTTTTGCTGTGGTTTTTCCCAATCTTTGAGACTGCGGAAGTTTTCAGATCGCATTGACTGCGCTGATGTTCTTTGATTCAAGTTTGCCTTTCCCCATTTCAATCCTCACTGTATAGGATGAAAGCTTTAGTCTCCAAAAAGATAAAATGGAACCCAATTTTGATGTGACAGTTCTAATGAGTGACCCAACATCTATTGAAATTTATTTTTCAAGCAAACATCAAGGATTACATTACTAGATATTACAAATTCCATGTTTAGTTTTCTTGACAAGTGTTTTAAGATTCATGTCTATTTAATCAGCTTCTCACTTTTTCAATTGATTATTGGTACAAATGTTTTTCATGCAACTTACAAGACGTGTAATGAGTTTTAATGGAGTCTACATTTTCTTTTATTTTGACATGTTTCATTTGCACCTTCTATGATACAAAAGAATAATATGAAATAATTGGAATATCATTGATTAAATTCAGTATTTCAGTGAGCATTATCTGCCAAATTGGCATGACTTTCTTACATTTCAGAACTTGTAGGAACAGTTGGAAAGTGATAAAATCTATAGAAATATGAGCTTTTTGGAGAGATCAGACATATGGCTTTATCCTCGTGTTATTGGAACTATTTTTAGATCATTTTTCATGATAGAAAACAGATTTTTTTAAAAGAGCAGTCAGGAGTGTGAAAATCCTAGGTAGCTTTCTGGAGTGGTTGCAGGCCCAGCACTCTCTTGAGTTAAGATAGGATGATTCCAATCATCCGTTCACTTTCTAGAGAGCTTGTATTAGAAAGGATCTTAAGAAAGGTGGGTGGTTTGACTAAAGGGTCCCAATGCCAAATCTGCACTTTCTTTAAACATTTCTGTTTCATGGAGATTGTTGCAAACAGAATATGCAAAGGACAAGTCCATCATGGTAGGATTGGTGATGTTTCTTGGGAGAAAAGCTCAAGATAGTGAAGATAGTAACATCTTACTGTTAGTCAGCAAAATTAGAAACAATGTGATAGAGAGAAAAGATGAGTATCCCGTTTGATAGAGAACATATGTCTACTTGAAATATTTGTAGGTACTAATAATAGGAAAATAAAGAATGGTCTAAAGTTTCTTGGGTGGCAGAAGCCGTCACAGAGACTTTCCCTGGGTAGAGTTGCTAGATTTTGTGAATAAAAGCACAGAATGCCGGATAAATTTAGATTTCAGATAAACAATGAATTTTTTTTAGCATAAGTCTATTCTCTGTAACATTTGGGACATACGTATGTTGAAGTATTTTTGCCCGGCATTGTCCATCTGAAATGCAGATGGCACTGGGTGCCCTGTCTTTTATCTGGCAACCCTATCTCAGGGGCATCAGGGAATGAGTTGCTGAGGACTGTGGGTTGCCACTGGCATGGACCAGTTCTGCTTTGCTCTGGTTTCCGACCCGCCCACCTGGCAGCAGGAGGAGGGTTGGTACATCCTCTGCTGGCTATGCTTCCTTCCTAGCTGATGATCACAGGTCAGAAGCACCATCTTGTAGAAAAGTAGGAAAGCCATTATTGTTGGGTAGATGCCCCAGCTCCTCTGGGATTCTCCTCAGAATTAGAACCACACAGGTCGTAAAATAAATGCACTGCAACAGTTCCAGGGTGCTGGTGTTATTTAAGAGAAGGGGGACCTAGAAGGGTCGGTTTTAGCTTTTGTTGTGATACCACCAGGCTCAGCTCAACAGGCAGTTCGTGACATCTGTGCTGGCTCTGTAATCACTGTGTGTGCTCACACTTGGTGGACAACTGCCCAAACCCTGCGTGAGTCAGAGTGCGTGTAAGCGGCCTGTTAGCATGTGCATGTGTGTTTGCCAGGATTCTCCATGGAGAGGATGCCTATGAGTGTGGATTAAAGATCCGGCTAGTGGTGTATGTGTGTGCATCTGTCCTTACTGTCAAACAGTCAAGATTTCAGTTTTCATTTATGTCAACGCCGAGTATCTTCTTAGAGACAAAGTGTACTCACGTTGATGAGTATTTTGCGGCACAACTGCCTGTCTAACTGCAGTAAACAGACTTTGGATCTACGTCTTGCTCCCCAGCTTCTTGCTATCTAGCCACATTTAACAGAGGGCCTCTGACGTGCCAGGGGCTGGGCGTGCAGTCAGTGAGGGAGGCGGAACTCCTCCGCCCCCTGCACCTCACTTCCAGGTTGTGGTAAGTGTTGAGAAAGACACAGCGGGTTATTCTAGGAGCCAATAGGGGAGGGACACCAGGAAAGACGATGGTAAGATGTTCACTTTTTTCAGGAGATTGAGAGAGCTGCCTGAGAGGGGTGGTGTGTGAGTGGCTGGTGTGCAAGGAGCTGGGGAGCTGAGCACGTTGGCAGCGTGAACATCATGCCCACAGGCAGACAGGCCTGGGAAGAAGCAGCCACGGCGCGGGCTGTGCAGTGACCTTGCCTGGACAAAACACACTTGTCCTGAGAAAGTGACAAACCGTAGCCCTCTTTCTCTGGCAGTTAAATATTTGCATCATGATTTGATGGGACTTACCATACGTTGATGTTAATTTTTTTGTAATTATTCTTCCCTGGAGTGGACACATGGAGAATTCATAACAGTAAAAGGAGTTTCTGTTCATTTTCTCTCTCTCTCTCTCTCTCTCTCTCTCTCTCTCGTACTCGGGAGGGAACCCAGGAATTCCTATCACCAAGCTCCATCCACAGCCCTTTATATATATATATAATATATATATATATATATATATATATATATATATATATTTTTTTTTTTTTTTTTTTAATTTTGAGACGGGGACTTGCTGAGTTGCCCAGACTGGCTTCAAACTTGTGACCATCCTGCCCCAGCCTCCAGCTAGACACGTCTGACTCTTAGCATCTCTTCTGTCCTCATGGCCATCAGGCGTTCAGTGCAGAGAGCAAGTGCCTCATGGGAAGGCCACTAGAGCTTGGGCACTAGAGAAGGAGATTCAGATTCCAGCTTGGGCTCCCTCCAGATAAATTGCCCAAACAGTTTCCAAAAGGATCTAACTCATCACCATCTGCTTCCCCTTCAGAGGTGAACTTTGCATGAAGCAAACTCGAGTCTTGGCGTAAAGGGACTTAACTTCATGGTCTAACCACTGCCCCACCTGCCCACCAACCCAGGTTCTGGTCTGCATCCCTTTCCACGGACTTTCCAACATCCTAGGAGCCACCCTTATAGTCTGTGAACTTTGACCATTTGTCCAAAGCTGCTTTGTCCCGACTCTTGACTATGCACAAAGACTCACACGTGGGTCCCTGGATGGAAATAAGGAGGGTGGTCATCAGACTGGGGATGTATTTAGGAGGAAGGGTCAATTAGATTTGCCAGTATGGTAGCGACATTGAAGACAAACCCTGGGTTTTGGCCCTGGCTACCTGGGAGGGAGGGACTGCTGTCATAGATATCCTCAGAGGGAAAGAACCCCTAGTTTAATTTGGTTCTCACTACACTGTTAATTTGCCATACACACTGGCTCTCAATTTGGCTGCACATTAGAATCACCTGGAAATGTTGATAACTATCGGTGTTCAGTGTCCGTTCTTTGAGAGTTCATTTAATCCGTCTTGGGGAGGACCCAGGTATCTTCCCTTAAAAAAAAAAATGCCCCAGGTGTTTTTTCTTCCTTAATGTTTTTAGTTATACCTGGGCACAATATCTTTATTTTGTTTGTTTATTTTTATGTGGTGCTGAGGATTGAACCCAGGGTCTCACATGTGCGAGGCGGGCGCTCTACCACTGAGCCACAACCCCAGCCCCCCCAGGTGGTTTTAATGAGCACACAAGGTCCAGAAGCACTTGGGGAGGTGAGCCTGCATCTGGCCCTGGAGGGCTGGCCACCTTGACCCAGGGATTTAGACAAAGGTGCTGTTGGGCCTCCCGCCTCTGCTCTCTCCCTGCCACCGCCCCCTCTCAAGTCTGGGATTGAAACAGATCTGGGTGGGACATTAGTGTGTCTAGACTAGGTCTCAAGCCGTCACTGCCACTGAGAACTTAGTTGAAAGAGTGGAGGGAAGGGAAGGGACGTGGCCTGTGCCCACAGGAAGGCCCCCGCCTCCTGTCTGCACGGCTGTGGCCTGTAGCCTGGTGATAAGCTTATCTGCCTTCCCTCTTCCAAGGGTCATTGTCAGAACAAGATGAAACAATGGCTTCAAAATTCAGCTGGGAATGGAACCTTACCACCTGAATTCGAAGTGATAGTGGAAGTTTAAAATGCCTTTAGGGACCATTCTCCAATCTTGAAAAACCTCAAGCCTAGAACCAGGAAGACGTGTCAAACCGTGATGGATGGTGGGATGACCCCAGTGGAGACCCCGTTCTCTCTCACTTCCTCTCATGTGTTTTGGGTTCTAGCCTGAGTCTGTCCTTGAGTCATACAGTTGGAGGCAGCAACTGACTCTGGCCTGGCTCTGCTGACGTGCCCCTGTGCTCCATGCCCGGTGCTGCCCACGCCATTCCATAGGAGGAGGTGATGCTCTGTCTAGAACACTGCTGAGGCAGGTCCCGCTCCTGCTTTCGAAACCTTCAGAAGCTACCATGTTGTCTGCCCTCACAGCCAGTTCTTTAGCACGATGACACGGTGCTTCGCAGGCCTGGCTGTCCTGGGTCTGAAGCACCTCCCACCTCTCTGCCATGCCACGTGTGAGTGGCACCATACTGCCCAGACACACCATGTCCCTGTGTTCTTCTGACCCCCAAGTCTTACTCATTCCTGAAGTCCCAGCTTACACAGCGCTTGGTCTTGGGAACTCTGTCCTGCCTCCTGACCTCGTGGCCGAGGCTGTCCTTCCTGTACCTTCTTTAGCAAGTCAGACACATCTCTGTGATGTACAGTCCTACTATGTGCACATTTACCTCTCGCACATTCAGCCTGTAGACGTGTGGAAATAGATGCCACAGAAAGACCATGTAAATGGTATAAGTGAACACGACCTCTGGCGTCTCCCCGGAGCTCGTGACCAGAGTGTGTGTCAGGGGAGAGCAGCCTCTGCGGTGTCTGCGGGTCCTCCTGCCTGCATGGGATGAGCTTCTCACTCCTCAGAGCAACGCTGGTTCTTCCTGTTGGGTATCATGATATGGCACAGCCTCAAAAAGAGGCTCGACTCTGCTCAACCCAGCACACATGCTTCCCTGCTCAGGAGAAAAGCAATGGCCGTGTTGGACTTGGAGGAAAGGTGCTAACGGCGGTATTTTGAAGACCAGTTTCCTTTGCTGCAGCCTTAGCCCCGCAGGCTGCTTGGGACTCAGCACTCTGGCAGGATCCCCCAGCTCAACGCTGTCCTTATTGGCTTCTATTTCTGCTCCCCGGCCAGGAGGTGTTCTCCCCAGGGCAGAGGCCGGAGCTCTGTGCCCTCATTTCTCCCCTGCTCCCCCTTTTTTTGTCTTGGTGCTGAGGATGGAACCTTGGCCTCATTCATGCATGTAGGCAAGCCTCCCCCACTGAGCCACACCCAGCCCTCCGTCTCTCTGGATCCACCCTGCCACCTTGGAGGTGGACATTCTTGCCACACCTGCAGATGAGGACCCTGAAGTGCGTGGAGGGGACGCCCGTGTGAGCACCCACAGTCACCTGTTCTTCCCTTGTGGCTCTGCTGCCTCTCAGAACCCTTAGCTCTCTTTCCCTGTGCATGGTGCCAGGACTAGCATGTAGCTTTCGACTCCAGACGGCGAGGTCAGGGGTCAGAGGACAGACTGAGCTCTCCTCTGGGCGCTCCCTGTCCGTCTCCCCCCCCAGCTGGGAGGTCTGGCGTTCTTCAAGACCTGACTGCTCCAGCCCAGCTCCCTGCCAGGGTCTGCCCTGTTCCCTCTTCCTTTCTGTCCAACCCACAAAGAGGGGGAAGCAGGCCAAGGAATTGTGCTGGTCACAGTGGGGTCCACGGCAGGAGGCTCTCCATGTCTTCCTGTGGGGGCCTGGGGTGTTTCCATTTTTTAAAAAAATATTCTTTATTGAATCAGCTCCATCTTTTTCTGCTCCTGCATAGACCTCTAACATCGTAACAGAACTGTGTCTTTTTTAAAAATGCCTAAACATATGTGGGCAACATTAGGTGCATTGTTTAGAGATTACAGTTTTGTTTTTTGTTTTTTTTAATCGTCCTTGGGAAACACTTTGCATGTTTGACTGACGTGTAGGGAATGGTTTCTTGATGGCAGGAGAAAAGAACCAGGGTGAAGTCTGTTTTCTGTATTTCCCTTGTCCAAGGACACATGGATGCTGCTCTGTCCCAGAGCCTGAGTCAAGTTCCCATGACCCGGGGGTGGGCGAGCCCTAGTCTCACGCTTGAGAAGCTCACAGATTGTAGTGCACTTCCGTGAGCACCGAGAGATACGTGATCTTAAAACATGAGCCACTTATTTTAGAACAGATTCAGATTTTCTGAAAAGTTACAGAGAATGTGCAGAACATTGCCACGTAAACCCCCCCCCCCTTTCTCATGCCATTCACATTTACATTTGCACAACATTTGTAACAGATTTTTTACACGCGGGCGCACACACATATAGATTATATTTAATTTCAGAATATAGATTTTCCTTTTCAGCCTGACATCGTTTAGTAGGAGAGAGAGATTTAGGGAATTGAGGTCATTTCAAAGAAAATAGAACTTCTAGAAAGGATTTTGATTCCAAAATTTGACTTTCAACTAAAGAGCTCATCTTCCCCGAAGAGATTTAACATGTGTCACTGTGTGTTTCATAGCTTCATGTCACATGAAGGCCAATGAAGCCACGAAGTTGCAGTGTAATCAGCAGGCCCTGTTCCCCCGCAGCTGCTCAGTGACCTCGTGATGATGATGTTTTTGTTCAACCAAAATTTCAAGATATTTTTTTAAAGTCCCCCAATTCTTTCCTTTAGAGATAAGACAATATTTTCAGACCTCTCACGAGAGCAGCCAAGTGTGCAACGTTGTGTTAAAGATGGCAGCTGTGTACAGGGCCATCAGCAGCCGTGACTTACCCAGGGCAGGGGTGCGTGGGGAGGTTCTCCTTCTGTGTGGTTGGCTGTACTCCTGGTGCTCCTGTGTCTTGTGCTGCACACATCAGACATGTGTCCTGGTGGTGGAACAAGTGTTTTACAACTATTTGTCACAGTTGCCTGCCTAAAGAGAAATCACGTTATTTAAAATTAAAATTTAATTTCTCCCTAACAAGAGAATTGAACACTAAGGAACAAGGCTTCCTTGACTCCTGTTGAGTGTTGGAGGGACACATTGACTGTGATACTGAGAAGTCCCACCCGCTTCCTGAGTGCCAAGTTTTACCCCTTTGGGGGACAATATCCAGCCCACTGAGATGCACGGTGCGCGCTCCCTATAAATGGGTAAAAGACTACGTCTTTGGAAACCCTCCCACTGGAGATCTGGGGCAAATAGAATAAAAGTTGATTCCACCTCTCACCCCACCCAGAGACTCCTCTTGCTAGACTGATAGAAATAAGCTTTTATGTAAGAGCAGTTTTTATAAAGGAGAAGTTTTAAATTTACAAAAAAAAAAAAATGGCAAAGATAGTGCAGAGTTCCTGTGGACAGTTCCCTTGTGTTAACATCTGACATGATGACTATGTTCGTTATAATTCATGAATTAATATTGAGGCATTGCTATTACCTAAAACCCAGGCTTATCAGATTTCCGAAGCTCTCTCCTGATGTCTTTCTTCTGTCCTAGGAGTCCTTCTAGGACTCTGCACTCCACTGAGTCTCACATCCCCTTAGGTTCCTCTTGCTTGTGACAGTTTCTTAGGCTTTCCTTGTTCTTGGTGACTGATGGCTTTCAGGAGGTGTCATTAAATGCTGGTCAGTGCACAGCCCCCACTTAAGGAGGGGGAAGTGATGCTTCCCTCCTTGAGGAGCAAGTAGCTGCATAAGTGACTCTGGGGGCATATGATATTTGTCAACTCTTCCTATTTATTTATGTATATAATAATTTATTCATATCAGTAAGGTGCTATGAGTATTGATTTTATACTTAGGTTGCAATCCAATACTCTTTTTAAAATGTATTTTGATCAAACTTCTCCTGCTTTGGTGGTTGGGAGTTCTTTTAATAGACTCCCCTGTACCTTTGACATCTACTCATTAGTTGGTGTGTGACAGTGTATATGTCATTTTCTTCCTGAAATATACCAGGTTCATATATTTCCTGTTTGTGTCCTAAAATTAGCCATTTCTCCAAGGGGTTCCGATTCACTGGAGAATGGTATTAGAAACCAAGATGTAGCCTTAGACATGTTCACTGTCAGAACATAGGACATGTGTGTGCGTACATGTGCGTGTGCATTTGTGAACACTCAGTAGATTTTAAAGAAACTAATTTCAAATGCTGGGTCATGGCTGAGGCACACTATATCCTTTCACATAATTAAACATAGAAATGGCATAAAAGAAAATATACCAGAAATCTGGCTTCTTGAGTCTATGCCTATGGAGGTCAAAATAAGAAGGGCTCTTTTCAGTAGTCAATTCTTAAGAAACTTAATCATGAAGTTCTCTCCTCTTAAAAATCAGCTCCCAACTCTGCTGCATCTGACCTGATCTGTGCCTCAAGGCTGCCTTTCTGCTAATGACTTGAAATTAATTTGACCTTTTCTTAAAGTGGCACACAGGAAGATTGTATTCAGCTGGCATAACCTCTTTCTCATGCAATCTTTACTCAGCAGAGGCACTCAGGGTCTTCTTTTTGTTTGAACCTACTAATTTTCTGAGCATATAATTTAAAGACCTGGTCATGAACCCAAACAGAGTTGGTGAGAGCCCATAGTTACAGGACCAGGGTGGATTCTGTCTCTGTTGGCATTCCTTATCCCCAGGACCAGGGTGGATTCTGTCTCTGTTGGCATTCCTTATCCCCAGGGAAGCCGTTGGCACAGCTCAGCTCCTTGTGCTTCCCAAACAGATATCTCACAGGGGACACCTTTGAATATGGGTGGTTGGAATGACCCAAATTTGGAAGCATTGTTCATGCACTATTTCTCATGATGGATTAGCAAGGTTATATCTTCCTATGTAAGTGACATATTTTATATCTGTTTCCCAAACTTCAGTCACCCAATGGCATGGTCTTAACCTAAGTATAGAAGCAGCTTCTAAAACATAATAGTTTTCTTAAACACATAAAATGAACATAGATGATTAAAATAAAGTGTGTTGTATATCTCTTAAGTTGTATTTGTCTACTTGGCAATAGATGTTTATTGAATATCTCATCAGGGTACCCACATACCACCAAGCAAACAGAACCCTGAATGAATCAGGGACTGGCAGGGAGTTTTATCCTAAGTCGAGTGGTATAGGACCAGCTCTGTTGCTGAGGGGGGTGTCCTATCTAGAACCAGGGTGCCATGCAATGGAATTTTACCCAAGAGTTTTAATAACTTTTGAGAGGAATAATTACTAATTGGAGATTATCTCAACTCTATTGAGTTCATTCTGTATGTTCATTTAATCAACAAATTTTCATTGAGAATCTAGCATGTGCCAAGCCTCTGCTAGGTGCTGGAGGAAGTTTGTGCTTTGAAAGGTGCATAAAAATAGCCAATTGCCTTTCAGAAGGCCTTTGCACTTGCTCAAACAGAGCCCTAGGAATTCTCAGCTTCTCCTGCAAGGATGCCAACACAGGAGGAGGTAAGGGCCCCCCGGGGGGGTGAGGATTCTGTCTTGGCTCCTTGGAAACACAGCCCCTTCTTTTACAGTTCCAAACAAGACCACCAGGGTGTCCACTCTGTGGTCCCAGCTGTCAGATAGGAGGGTGTGTTTGCATCGCCAGGAGTGGTTGCTGTTTGAGTGTTCTTTGACACAGGCAAATTTCTGAGTGAGAACGCACCAGGTGTGGGCGCTGCAGTAACAGGAGCCCAGCCTGCCGGTGTCCTTGTGTATGGGGAGTGCCATGCGGGGAGCGCCATGCAAGGACTATTGCTGTTGTGCCATTTTCACGTCTGGGGCTGCTTTGGAAGTCAAGAATCTAGTTCTGGAGCCCCCCTTGCCTCGTGGACTAAGGAAAACAGGAGCTGCCCCCCACCCCCGTGGTGCTGGCGTGGAACCCAGGGCGTCGGGCATGCTAGGCCAGAGCTGTACCTCTGAGCCACTCGTCCAGCCTGAGGAGGGAGCTTTTCCAGGTTCATCTCCAGGACAGTCTTGGAGACCTGGAGCTGGCTCTTCACCCTGCTGTTTCATTGGCAGGTGCTGAGCCTCATCTGGGGCAGGCTAGAAGTTTCTGGGAACGCAGCCGCCGTGGAAATGCCTGCAGTGGACACACAGACTGGTCATTCTCTGCGTTCCCAGGGCAAAATGCATGCTCTCTTTCATAGCACATCTGTCCAGTCGCCCCGACAGCGCTAGGAGGAGTGTCAGCTGGGAAGGAGGAGAGGTATTCTAAGTCACACATGGAACATCAAGTGTACCTGTGCTGGTTATGACCGAAACGGGGAGACGCGTCTTTGCTCCCAGAAGGCCTTAGGAGGAAGGAGCTGGCCAGTAGGAAAATGAGCTGCAGAAATTTTAAAGATCTTTTCTTATAAAATAAATGACAGAAAGCTGTGGCAACTTATAGGCTTCAGATGAGTAACTATGCTCAGAGACAACACTGTGCATTGTTCAGTGAAATCTTACCAGCAACAACTGCCCATATTTTTTAAATCCCAAGAATTTCAGCATGCACAGCAGTAGCCTATCATGCTCATTAAGCTCGGAGGCAAGTCCTTGCAAGAAATTCCTATGGCCACAACAGCAAATTAATTTTACTCCTTTATTTGAAGCAACTAAGATGGGAGCAGCCACTCTTAATCTTTCCTTGTTCTGTATTTTTGGCTCCCATGGGAAGGACAGGGGTTCGTTTACAAGTCTTAGCTCCTGTGCAGACTGAAGCAGCCCATTGGGACCCCACTGTCACATAGGAAGGATCTTAGCAGGCTGTGCTCTGAGTGACCAGTTGTAGTTCTCTTGTTTATTTTCACAAATGACTGAAGTTCCTATTACAGATGAGATACCTTTAAGATTTTGGTTTGGGGCAAGGAGTTTTCAGATTAAGCAGGGCCTTTGATGTCACACAGAGGAGTTAGAATTCTATTCTGAAGGCAGTTGGGAGATGCTGAAGGTTTTTGAGTAGTCAAGTGACATTTGGGGACTGTAGTCTTAGAGGAGGTTTTAAAATAAATTTTATTTATTATGCCAATGTTATTATGAACCCTGGGCCCTTAGATAAAGTGTTTTTCTTTGAAAACGTCCGGGTCTTGCCTCTTGATTGATTCAAGCATGTCCCAGTTGAAGGGTGGACAGTGCTCCCATAATCTGTCCCCAGTGAGAATCAGGACTCTTTGTGTGTCCCATCAAGCAGAGAGAGAGGTCACCCTGAAGCTCACTCTGCTCCACTGCTGTGTTGAAACTCCTTTTAGATCCCTCCCTTGGGACCTGCCCAGGCCCTTGGCTGCCGTCTGCTGACCTCACCTGTGACATCTGGCCTCCTCTCAGTTTTGCAACCAAAGGGACTCCTTTCTCCACATCTTGAGACTGCTGTCCCCATCCTGCTCCCCAGCTTGGTTCCGTCCCACACACAGCCACACTCACAGCCTAAGGCTGCTCCAGGGCCTCCTCTGTGCCCTCACCTCCCACGCCCGCTTCTCACCTCCTTCCTGACTGGGCTCTTCTCCCGCTGTTTGTCCAGAGGATCCCTGAAAAGCCTCCCAGGAATTCCCACTCCTGCTCTGGTGCCTGAGTCCCTCCACCACCCCATCCTTTTCAGGGGGGTCAGGTTTTATGAGTGCATTATGGCTATACATAATATTGGGGTTCGTTTGACATCGTCATACATGTACATGCATGGAATGTCATCTGCTCCATTTCAGTCCCCAGTGCTTCCCCTTTCCCTCCCTCCCCCTGTTCTCTTCCTCTGCTCTACCGGTCTTCCTTAGATTTATTTAAAGTTTTTTAAATTAGTGCTTTATAGATATTCATAGAGGTGAAAATCACTGTGGTGTATTCGTATATGTACATAGTACACTTTGACCAGTTCATTCCCCTGTTCCCCTCTTCCCGTCCCTCCTCCCTCCCCCTCAGAACCCTTCCTCCACGCCCCTGATCTCCCTTCTATTATCATGGTTCCCACCCTGTTTTAACCGTATTTTGGTCTAGCTTCTCATAGGAGAGGAACCGTTTGGCCTTGACTTTCTGAGACTGGCTTGTTTCACTCAGCACAATGTTATCCGTTTCCATGCATTTAACAGTAAATGCCATGATTTTATTTTTTTTAATGAATGAATGACACTCCACTGTGTATATATAGCACATTTTCTTTTTCCATTCATCTGTTTACGGACATCTGGGCTGGTTCCACAACTTGGCTATTGTGAATTGTGCTGCTACAAACATTAATGTGACTGTATCACTATAGTATTTTGATTTTGGTTCTTTTAGATGAATACTGAGGAGTGGGCTAGCTTGGTCATATGGAGGTTCAATTCCTAAACTTTGAAGGAATCTCAAATACTATTTTCCAGAGTGGATACAGCAATTTGGAGTCCAACCAACAGTGAATGAGTGTACCTTTTCTCTCACATCTTCACCAGCATATTTTATTATTTATATTCTTGGTGATTACCATTCTAATTGGAGTGAAATGAAATCTCGGTGTTGTTTTGATTTGCATTTCCCTGATTTCTAGAACATTTTTTTTTTATCCATTTGTTGGCCATTTGTATTCTGCGTAGTTCTTTTGCCTGTTTGTTAATTTTTCCTGGTGTTAAGTTGTTTGAGTTCTTTATATATTCTGGATATCAATCCCCTTTTCGAAGAAATAGCTGGT
The DNA here is from genome assembly GCF_047511675.1 of Marmota flaviventris. NCBI lineage: Eukaryota > Metazoa > Chordata > Mammalia > Rodentia > Sciuridae > Marmota > Marmota flaviventris. Next base: position 5,971,338 of record NC_092501.1, read on the forward strand.
CAAGATCATCTCCCATTTGCTTCCCCTTTTCATGCTCTTCATTGTCTCCTGTGCTTTGCAGAAGCTTTGTAATCTCATGGCATCTCGGTGATTGATTCTTGGTCTCATGTCTTCAACTTTAGGATTCTTGTTAAGGAAGTTGGGTACCTGCATCAATGTGCTGCAGTGTTGACCCTATGTGTTCTTCTAGAAGTTGCAGAGTTGCTGGTATAATTTTTAGTTCTTTCACTTATTTTGAATTGACTTTTATGCAGGGTAAAAGATAGGGATCTAGCTTCATTCTTCTCCATATTTACATCCAATTTTTCCCATCCCATTTGTTAAAAAGCCTATCTTTTCTTCAACATATTTTTTTCGGGGAGCATTTTTGTCAAACATCAAATGACTGAATCTATATGAATTTGTCTCTGTGCCCTCTATACTATTCCATGGGGCTTCCTGACTGTTTGATGCCAGTACCATGCTGTTTTGGTTACTAGAGCTCTGTAGTATAATTTGAGATCTAGTATTTTGATGCTTCCAGAATTGCTCTTCTTGTTCAGGATTGCTTTGGGTATTCTGGGTTTTCTATTTTTCCAAATGAATTGTAGAACTGCTTTTTCTGGTTCTGTGAAGAATGTTATTGGTATTTTGATGAGGATTGCATTGAATCTGTACAATACAAACTGTGTCTTTGACTGGAGAGTAGACTGTTTACATTCAGTGTTAAAAGAGAGATGATTTTTATTTCTTGCCATTTTAATTTATTTCTAATGCTTAATTCAGACTCATTTGTCCTTTAATTATTGTTCTAGTGAGAGTCATTCCTATACTGCTCTCATCATTATTTTTTATTTCTTCTGCATGATATTTCATCAAGTATGTTTTGCAGTGCAGACTTAGTGGTTATGAATTCTTCTATTTTCTGTTTATCATGGAATATTTTTATTTCATATTCAATTCTGAAGGATAGTTTTTCTTGACATCACAATTTTGGTTGACACCTGTTTTCTTTCAGGACTCAATAGACATTATTCCAAGCCCTCCTTGCATTTAGGGTCTAGGCTAAGAAACCAGTTGAAATCCTAATTGACTTACTTCTAAAGGTGATCTGCCATTTTTCTCTTGTGGTTCTCAAAATTCTATTCTTATTCTGTATATTGGGCATTTTAAGTATAATGTGTCTTGGAGAGAATCTTTTTTAATCTTGCCTATTCCAGGTTCTAAATGCCTCTGAAATTTGGATATCCATCTTGTTCCTAAAGTGTGGAAAAATTTCTGGTATTATTTCATTGAAGACTATGTGCATTCCTTTACTTTGTATTTTGATGCCTTTGTCTATGCCAATGATTCTTAGATTTGGTCTTGTAATGTTATCCCAGATTTCTTGAATATTGTGGTCATGATATCTTAACATCTTTTCCTTATCATTTATTTTATTTTCAAGATTATATATTTTGTCTTCAAGGACTGATATACATCTTCAAAGTGGTCTAGTTTATTTTGATGCTTTCAACTGAATTTTTAATGTGACAAAACTAATTTCATTTCCAGGATTTCAGTTTCATTCTTTTTCAGAATCCATCTCTTTATTGAAATGATCTTTCACTTTTTGTATTTTCTAAATTCATTCTTTTCATCTCCTTTCAGCTTGTTGAACGTTTTAACTAGGAGCTATCTAAATCCTTTCTGTGACATTTCCTCCACTGTGGTGTCAGTGGGATCAGTTGTTGAAGTGTTGTAGGCTGTTTGGGGTGTTTTGTTCCCTTGATTTTTCACTTTCTTTGTTTAGTTACCCATCTTCTGGGATGATTATCATTTTAACTTTCATGCGAGGGACTATTTAGTGAGTTTCTTTCTCTTAAGTGCCCCAAGTTAAGTCGATATCCAGGTATTGATATTTCCACTCAACATGAATCCTCTCCTCTTCCCAGTATCAGCACCACCTTGGGGGAAGATTCTGAACCCTGCTAACTACAACCAATTCAGAGCAAATCTATGTCCTAATGAATCTTTGAGGAAAAAACTTGTTGACAATATTCTCCATAGTTCCTTTAAACTGGATATAAAATCACATTAATGTCCTGGAGTAATTTGAGGTTGCAAAATTAGTTATTAAAGGTAGTAAAATTTATATTTCATTATTTAGGAGCTGAAAAGAGGAAAATTGAAAAATTGGCAAAGGAAAAAAAGAAAAAAGATAATATAGAAAGGAATAACACAAATTAAGGTTAAAAAAGAAGAAAAAGATGAAAGGTTGGGTTTGAGGCAATAACAAGTAATGCAAGAGAGGGAAGGGGGTCTGAGAGGAGCATGTATAAACCTGAGCTAGGAAAACAGGGTGATTCCAGTTAAAACATTATAAAAAAACAACCCAATGGTTTGAGGGAGCAGAATTGAATAATAGGGGAATACCTATCAGTTTAAAATGAAGAGTAATATAAATGAGATAAAAGCTGACATTTGACCTATTTATAATAATCCATGCCAGTGTGAAGAGATTTCTAATTGAGTCTCTCTCTCTGGTTTGGATGTCATTGGAATTTGGAATCCTTTGGGAGATGTCCAACATTCTTCAGCTTTAACTCTGTTTCCCCGAGTATGGAGTTAGTGTTCACACCAGCTCACCTCTGATACAATTCTAGGGCCCCCTCCCATCTTTGGTGTGCCTAGGTACCCACTAGCTTTCTGGTTTGGAGTTGGTCCATAATTGTCTGTGACTTAGCAACACAGTTATTCCCTGTCAGGATGGGTAGTCTTGTGTACCCCACTGAAGAAAAGCTGTGTGTGTCCAGCACTCTCAATTTCAGTTTGGGCTCCCTGTGTATGTTTCAGTGTGTGTGGGGTGTAGTGGTCTGAGGTAGAGGTATTGTAGTCTATCTGATGTGGCACTGGGTCCTATGGTGGACGTCGGGGGCTGCTGCCCTCTCTGGAGTGCACAGGTCTCAGGTCAGTGGGGTTGTATCTGGGCACACTGGCATCCATTGCCATCCCATATGGCCACTGATGGATGGGCCTCTTCTCATTTCTGCCCTTAAACTTGCTCCTTATGGAGACCTGCCTTCCCTCTATACCCAGTTGAAGCTGGTGCCCATTCACTTGGTTGTTACAGTGATTTACACTCTGCCTCACCATTTTCTTTATCTGCTTGTTTTCTGGCTTAATGTCTCCTTCTTTTCAACTGAGCTTTTCATTCTAAGAGAGGAAAACACCTCTTTTGCTCACCAGAGTTCCCCAGAGTCCCTGTAGAAGCTTATATGAAAAATACCCATGATCAGTGGGTGGATGGATGTGTCAGTTGATGGAGACGTTGCTGAGGTGACATCTGTGTTCTCTGCCTCCCTCTTATGTGGTCTCTTTTTACCTTGGTTATTCCTCATAAAGTCTTAACATGTCCTTCTGTTTTCTATGTGGAAAATTTTGCCCCCAGTTAGCATACCTTGAATTTCCAAAATTGAATCAAGAACCTTGTGATAACAGCTTCCAAAATGATTCTTGCCCTTCTGAAGCCTCTTTCTCCATTGAACCAGGGTTGGCCACTTCTTGGGGTTTCCCTTTTCTTGTGTTCTAAGAACATAAAGCAGCAGCTTGTGACCTTGAGGTTAAGCATGACAAACATAACCATTTTCAACTGGGCCTCTAGGGTGGGGAAGTCAGCTGCCAAGCCAGGCAACTACTTCAACAGCTGGGTGGGGAGGGCCCTGTGGAGAGCTGAGGCCTCCAGCCAACAACCAGCCCAACCTGCCCACGGTGAGTGCTCCATCTTACAATGGATCCTCCAGCCCCAGCACAGCCCCGGGCATCTGCTTACATTTCATGAGGGACTCACAAGCTAGAACCTCTTAGCCAGGCGGCTTCAAACTGCAGCTCCACAGAAGTTACAAGCAAAGCAGCAAGCTCAGATGTCGTTTTCATTTGAAGAGACTTCTCTTCAAATTAATTTATACACATAAGTAATAGAATGTTATGAAAATTACAGAGAAGAAAATGCTAGGTCTGAAGGCTTAGCAAGCCTTACACTGAATCTGAGGGAAGACTGGCGTCCCCTAAATGCAAGGACCGTGTCTCCCACCTTAGGGCCTGTCCTGTCCACTTACTCAGTAGATGGTCGGTACAAATGGATCCCTCCCCCATGGTGCGCACTTTCGTGTTGTGTCCTTTCTCCCTGAATGTGTGAGTGGTGTCAGGGGTTTTCCTGGGCACGTGCTACTCTGCATTATAGGCTCACTCCTTTAATTGCCAGGATTCGCACCTTCCTTGACAATGATGATGCTATCGGGAACGGTGACGTGCAATCTAAGTCCGATGGGGCGCGTGTGTTTGGGTGGACACCCAGTTTCCATGCTGCTGCCTCCTCTCCTGTCCACCCTGCTGCCCGCCCTGGCCACCAGGCATCTCAGAGGCGGTCGAGGGCTCGTGGTGTCTGCTTTGTACCGCGGTTTTGCTGGGTAGCTTTCACGACCTGGCTCTGCCCTGCCGTGTCGTAGAACGTCTTTTGGCAAAGTCAGCAATGGCGGTGGTGAACCCCTGGCACAGGGAGGAGGAAGGGGTTGACCCAAATCTCAAGGACTGAGTTAGAAATCGGCGACTCTACAGAGGAGCCTGGTGTTCCAGTGCAGCCCGTGAGCAGGCAGGAGAGCCTGCTTCTTTTCTGTTGTGTAAACACATCTCTCCGTCACCCCAGAGACCCCGTGACAGCTGGCAGGGTCATCATCCTTGGACTAGTAAATGATAAGGTCTGACCTTCTGTAAAGGATATAGAGCTGAAGGGACCTTGACTTCACACAGCTGCTGTTTGTGGCTGCTAACTGTGAGTTAATAATGCTCTTCATCCAAGATGAGGTGTTCAAATGTCCTCTACTACAACCCATCAGACACCAAACAATCTGCAAATGAATATTTTCAAATCTCTAGGATATAGTTTGAGAAAACTCAAGATTAAAAAAAAATAGAGCACTACTTACTCAAAAATTGAGCTAATTTTAAACAGTGACTGTAGAAATTTTCTCTTATACTATCAAAAAATATTAACAGCAAAAGCAAGATTTCTGTGGTGATGTGTAAAGTAATAAAGACTCGTTGAAAGTTTCCTTGAATCCGTAGTTTGTGCACATGAGTTCTGGCAGAATTTGGAAGGCTGGAGTGCTAGGGGAGGAGGGCGTGGAATTTTCCACATACACCCTCATGGTGTTGGGGAGACACAATGCAGGACGCAGGATTGGTGCTCTGCTCACGCCCTGTTTTAAAGCTGCATGGTCAAGGGAGCAAAAGAGTTAAGATTCTAGCTTCCAGGAATAGAATCTTTCCTGTAATCTTTTGGGACTGGAAGACAAAGGTCCTCCAGGCTGTTAGTCAAAAGCCTAGGAAGGTCACCCTCAAGGACTAGGCATTAACTAGAAGTGGACTAAACCTTATAAAAGGGCAACCCTGCCCCAGCCAGACTCAATTCCTGAAAAGTGAGAAACCGACCACATCTGTCTAATCCGTGTATGGATGAGAGACTGGACTGCCTCTGGTGGGAAGTATCATCTGCAGCCTTGTGGACTGTTCATGCACAATGTCTGCCACGAAATAAAAATCACTAAACACATTTCTTTAAAAGGTGGGGAATTAATTGACAAGAGAAAAATTGAAGCAGACTAGTAGATGACATAGCTGTTGGAAGTAGTTGCGAAGGATCTACAAATAATTAGGATTACTGGGCTGGGCATAAAGCTCAATTGGTAGACTGCTTGCCCTGCATGCACAAAGTCCTGGGTTCAATCCCCAGCACCACCAAAAAAAAAAAAAAAAAAAAAAAAAAAAAAAAAGAGAGAGAGAAACAATTAGGATTAGTATGTTTAAAAAAGTTTGAATTGGAGAAAATTATGCAGAATTTCAATAGTAGCTTAGAAGCCACAGTAATGGATCAGATGGACATTCTGTAACTGAAAAATGCAATGTCTAAAGTTAAGTAATCATTGGAGTGGATGAAGAAGTTAAGAATAGTGAACTAGATAGACAACAGACAAAAATGAAATGCAGAGAGAAAATGAATGGAAAGAACGGAACAGAACAGAGCCTAGAAAACATGGGACAGGGAGGGGTCTCAGGTCCCTGCAATTGGATTTCTATGAGGAAGAGTGGAGCAGAAGCAATGTCTGAAAAGATATTCAATTAATCTATAGTGATAAAAACAAACACCAGATTGGAGGTTACCTGAGGTCAGGGTGATTGGAGGGACAGACTGCAAAGAATACTACAAAGAAACTCTAAGACTACAAAGAAAACTTTGAGGATCATGAAATTATTCTTATAGATATCCATGTACGTGGAATCACATGACCTACACTCTTTTGTGCCTGGCCTCTTGATTAGCATAATGCTTTTGAGATTCATTTGTGCTTGTGGTAATCAGTCTAGTCCCTTCTAATGCTGAGTAGTGACCTTGTTAGGTATTCCACAGTTCATACATTCACCTGTTGATGGACTTTTAAGTCAAGAGTTGAGCTGTTAGAAATGAAGCTGTTGTGATTAACCCTGTGTTAGTGGTTTTGTGAATATATATTTTTATTTCTCTTGGGAAGATACCCAGGAGCAGTATTGTTGTTTCAAAGGCTAAGCGACTATTGAGTTTCTAAGAAACTGCAAATTGCTTCCCAGTGTGCTTCTCCTGTGAAGTTTCTCCTACCCTCATCAGCACTTGATATTTTAGTCTTTTTCCTTGTCATTCTAATAAATGAATATTAGTATCTCTTTGTAGTTTGAGTTCATATTTGCTTGATACCTAATGAGGGGGACCGTGTTTACACACATTCATTGGCCATTCTGGTATCTTTTTGTTTTTGTAAATATTTATTCAATTTTTTTCCCATTTTGTGAAGGAGGTACTTCGGATTAAACTCAGTAGTAGTCGATTACTGAGCTACATTCCCATCCCTGTTTTGTATTTTATTCAGGGCCAGGGTCTCACTGAGTTGCTTAGCACCTCACCTTTTTTGCTGAGCCTGGCTTTGAACCCGCAATCCTCCTGTCTCAGTCACACTGGAATTACAGGCATGCAGCACCACGCCTGGCCAACTTTTCACCCATTTTTAAATGAGTTGTTTATACTCTTCTTCTTGAGCATTAATGGTTATTTATATATTCTGTATACCATCTCCTTGAATCACAAATATTTTCTCCCACTCTGTTTATGTGTGGAAGACTCAATTATATATAAATGTTGTCTTTTGATAAGCAAGATTATTAAAATTTAAAGTCTAAATGATAAGATATTTCACTTTCTATTGTGTATCACTTTCTATCCTATCACTATTAATCTTTCTGCATCTTTATAAATAAGGTGAGTTTTATGCTGACTGCATAGAATTGAGGCTTGCTTTTTCACTGTCTGCCCATCTCTACTTTTTATCCCAAGTATTTAGACCATTTATATTTAATACAATTATTGATATCATTGACTCTGTTGAAGTTATTGTTATTTATTTAATACTTTTTCCACTGAATTTTTTGCTTCTTTTTACTTTGTTTTGGATTCATTTGTTTGGATTTATTTTTAAGCATTTAATTTTTCTATACTGTTGGTTTCGTAGTTATTGGTCTTCATTGTATTTATTATTTATCCTAATTAGTTTACTTTTGGTGTTTGTGAAAGGCATAAACCATAGCATCTTCCTGATTTTCTCATCTGAACCACATAAAAAAAATTATTTGAGTATCTTCTCATTTCTCCCAAGAATTATACATACCTACCATCCTTCTCCGTGCATGGGAGAGAAGTTAGTTCATGAAGTGCAATGGGTGCTTTAAGGCACGATGCCGTACTCACATGGTAGGTCTGATGGAGAGAGGATTTGGGATTTAAAATAGGTTCTTTAACATACTCAGTCTACTGTCCAATAATAGTACACCATGGTGGAGAATCTTAAAACATCTTTATCCTGGGGTCTTCTCCCTTTTGTAACCCAGTCAGTGGGATGCATAGCATGATGGTGCTGCACTGTCAGGAGACACGGGTGGGCATCATGTTGCTAAGAATGAAGGGTGCTGGAGCCCTCGTAGGTAAACTAGGTGGTGAACCTGCCTCAGAGCTGGCTCATGGTCAGGCCAGATTCGAGCAAATTGCTTCTCCCTGGTCTGCTGTCTTCTAAGGGCTGGATGCCTTGTTACCATTTTCCCTGTTTTTCCCACCTAAAGCATAATGCCTCTCCTTCAAGAGCCAGGTGAAGTGGTGCACAACTGTAATCTCAGTTGCTTGGGGAGGCTGAGACAGGAGGATCGCAAGTTCAAAGCCAGCCTCAGCAATGGCGAGGCACTAAGCAACTCAGTGAGACCCTGTCTCTAAATAACGTACACAACAGGCATGGGGATGTGGCTCAGTGTTCAAGTGCCCCTGAATTCAATCCCAGCTACCCCCCACCAAATATGCCCAAGAGCCAGGAGTCAGGCAAGGCAACTTCCAACTAAGTACCTTGGGGAAGAAGTACTAGGGAAGAAGCACCCACATGGATCTTCTCTTCTTAAAAATAGGTGGTTAAATGACCCATTTGGGCAAATATCCTGGGGCCACCATGCCACGGTTACATCCTCTTTCTCACTGGATTTCCTCAGCTATTGAACTCTCCCCACTAATCACAAAAGACCTACAAAAGGGAAAGTGACAACTCTGCCTAGAGAAGCCACACAGCACATCCATATTTCCCAGCACCATCTCAGCAGCAGTGAAACAGCTGTTCCTACGTTAGCGTTGGCAACCAACGCAGGTCAGCAAGAGCAGCTGGACATGCCAGGAGGATGGGCAGCCTGCTGTCAGGGGTGGGGTTCACCAACCTACGTGTGAGGACAGCTGTCCCTGATTCCCAAGGCAGCCATGGGCCACATCCGTCTCACATTTGTAAAAATGTTTACACATAAAATGTAAACAGTGACGACTCGGTCGCTCTAATCCCCCTCCCTGGGCCCGCAGACACCCGGCTTCCCCACGTCCTCTCCTCAACTGTGCCCCTCCACCCTACTGTCCAGCCCTTGCAAAGCCATGCCAGCTTCTCCTCTGCCAGGGAACTCCCTTCTCTTCTACTGTCCCCGCCATTGTGTTCAAGGAGGGGAAATTGAAAGTAATGAGATCTCACTGTGTTAAGTCTTAGAAGCACCCACTTTCGGGGGTGGCTCATTCTGCAGAGACACATTCTTAGGTAATGGCACGTACGGCCCATTTTCCAAACCTTATCCTTCCTGAGTGTCACTCCCCGTAGTGGTTTATAATGGAGCAGAGTGCAGTGTCCCCACCACTGGTGGTTTCCTATTTAACAACTGAGTCCAAGCTGACATTAGACAGGAGACAACTGTGCTTTTAAGTCGACGGAGATCATTTCTAACTCTGAATTCCCCTTTCCCTTTCACCCATCTGTACTTGGACCCTTATTCGATTATCTCAGTGTCCTTACGCGAGGGGTCAGTTCTTTCCATCTCTGTGTTCTTTCTTCTCTTGTTAATTTCTGGTTTTGCTGAAACTCGTTTATCATGTTCAAAATATCATAAAAGACCAATTACTTTCCAAAAATTGATGACTTTCCCCATTCGGCCCAAACTCTTTGAGATCATGCAAAAGAGGCCCAAGATCCAGAGGCGCGTCTGCGGTCACAGAACAAGCCAGCGAAGACTTCATCTGTGCTCCTGTCTCCCAGAAGGATGGTGTGGAGGCCAGAGGTTGAACTTGCAGAGTTTGGCAAAGAAGTGCCATTGGTGGAGCAGGATGGAGCATGGGGGTGGAGCCCTGCGGGGGGGCAGAATCTGAGCAACAATCAGAAAACTGAGCCCAGGAATTGTTTGATTTAAGCTTCAGCATTGGATGACCCCAGGATCCCTCTGGAGAGCACACTATAGGTCATTGCTTCTCCAGAAAATGTTTTAGATAAGACCAGGACGTTTTTGTGCTCTTATTTGGACTCAAAATTTTTCTTAAGTGGCACAAGCTGTTCCACGGTCGTGATACATACTACCCATGTATGTTCCGTAAAATTTGAAAAAGATTAGTAGTTGGACTCCAGTCACAGAGTATAAATATGATTTAAGGAGTGTTAACTGTGCCTTCAAATGAGGGAAGACACCCGTGTGTTCGCAGATGGTGACGCCTGCAGGTTGGAAGGGAGGAGAGTGGACCGGCATGCTTTCTGAGTATTTCTCAGGGGACTCATACTCGTCCCTGCCTTTTCGTGGCTCAGGATTAAATATGACCTTTGGTGATAGTCTCCAAAGCTTCTTGCCAGCTGGTTGCCCCCTGCAAGCCTTGAGCTCACATGAACACACCCTTTCCCTTTAAGAACCCACAGATGCAGCCACCCTGACCACCACACTCCTGCCCCCATGTTCATTTTGGCCCCAGGTTTTGCACATTCGACTTGGAACCTGGAGCTGCCCTCTCTTCTCCCTCTGCAGGAGAAAGCCTTTTCAGAAAGCCTTCCCAGGTAAATGCACGTCCACCTGTTTCTCAGCAAGTGCTCCCGTCTGGGGCTGAATGGACCTAGGCTCTCACCGGCTTGGGTCAAGTATCGTTACATTTTGGACAGTGTTCTCTCATTCAAAAGTACAAAAGACATCTGTTAGCATGTATGAATAATGACAAGCTTGGGAGCTGGGCGAGCCAGTGGGCTGAGAGTCCTCCTGAGTTACAGACCATCTGGTTACAAGCAACTCAGGCAGGAAAACGCAAGCCAAGGCTTCTCCACCAGGGCGCTGTCGACGTTCTGAAGAGTGCTGTCCTCTGCCCTGTAGGGTGTCCACCTGCACATCCCCAGGCTCTACCCACTAGATGCCAGTGGCAGCTTCACCCTGTTGTGACACTCAAAAAATGTCCCGACATTGCCACACCTGGGGGACAAAGTCACCCCAGATGGAAACCACTGATTGTAACCTACCAATTGAAATGGCTGCACGTTTTAAGCTCTTGTCTTTGATTTAGTAGACCAAACTGAGAAGACCTGTTGGCAGGCGTGTTTGGGCCCCTGGACGTCAGGCCTTCTCGTGGTGATGGGGCTGTGCAGTCTCGGGGTGCTCTGGTGGCCGTTTATACACACAGCACTCACCTGTGGACATGTGGGAAGGGGAAACGTGGACTTCCGTATCAGGCCTTGGAAGCTGATTTTAATTTTCCATGTAGACTTTTAATCTCCAGAAGAGTCAGATTTTTGTGTTTTCTGTCTATAAAAGCCCCTGAGGCCCATGTTTTTACATTCTGCAGTAAATACAATGGCTCTTTCATGCTAAGAGCAGAAATTTTGAAACGGTATTTTGGTGTTTTAAAAATGGACCTTGACCAGACATTATGCACAGACACGAGATGGATGTTGCTCTGCAGAAATATTTTCCCCCTCCAGGGGGTTGAATTGTAACAGACGCATCTGCAGAAGCCAGAGCCAGGGCTTGAATCTGGAGGGACTGGAATGGTGGTGGGTGAAGGAAGGAGGGTGGCCCGGATGAAGGGGCCCCACTAATAGCGTCGGCTTGGCTCCTCCCCACCTACTGCTGGGGCCGCAGCACCCCGCCCTGGCAGGGGGAGGGCTCTGGCACGAGGGGGAAGCAGCATCCTCCTTACTTCTTTCCCGGGCCACTTTGGAGCCTCGGCTTTGACCCTGACCCCACCTCTTGGCCAAAGCGAGAGGACAGAGCTTGACTTGAGCCTCATCACTAAATCCAGCTGGGATTTCCCAGCCACAGAAGGCTGTGTGCTGGCCTCTCACGAAGGGAAGGCTGCACGTTTCCGTGTGGATTCAGGACATTGTCATCTGGAAGAGGCATAAAGAGTAGGAGAGAGGGTTACAGGGAATCATGTGGAGATGGTGCTGGTGAGGCAGAGCAGGGAGAGGGAGAGCTGAGAGGTGATGGCAGTGACACAGGAGGTTAGTAAGGGGACAGGCTGGCCGAGCATCCGTGCACGTGCTGTTTGTAAGTGGAGTCAGTTCCTGAATGAAAAATCCATGGCAAGGAAACAGATTCTGGCTTCAGCTCTGCCACAGGGACACCAGGTGACCCCGGGCAAGTTATGTAACTCCTGGGGGTTTTCTTACTGCTGGTAAAATGGGGGTCTTCGTCTCTGGGGTCCCCACCTGCTGCGCAGAGCTGGTGCCCAGCAGGCGCCCAACGGGCTGGTTGAACACGGGGTCGAGCGGCAGGGCTGGAGCTGACCTGGGCTGTGGCTCCGGCACCTGAAGCGCCAGGCAGGACAGCCAAGGCCTGGGGACTGGAGCCTTCCCCCAGCTGAAAAGCGTGGCCCGGAATGGGCGCTGGAAGCTACCCTGGCTGCTTGGCCTGCTGTGCGGGGCTCACTGGCCTCCGTTGACTTCGCCCTTTTTCCCTGTTGGGTCCCGGCTTCAATGTCATTTAGAGATTCCCGTCGAGCACGTCTCCCTGTTTCTTCAGCTGCTGTCGGAGGTGACCTTCCCCCGCCTGGACGAGGCCCTCAGAGCTCCTGTGCTGTGACCCGCTGCTGCCAAATTCAACATTTCTTGTCTAGGTATCTTTATCCCACCTAGTTTTGAAGACTATTCCATGGGATGCAGGAGTCTAGTTGGCAGTTATTTTCTTTAAACCTTGTGGTATGCCGTAGTGACATCTTATCATGTGTTTTCATTCCTATTAAGATATCACATCTTTGTCTCTGTTTTTTGCTATGATTGCTTGAGGTATGGCTTTTCTTTTTCTTTATGGTACTTTGTATTTATGGTGTGTTTTTAAAAAATGTGTGGCTTTTTTTTGTGTGTGCCAATTTTAGAAAATTCTTATCTTCTCCTCCAGTATCCTCCTAGTGGGCTTCCTCTTGCCTCCTGCTCTGGACCTCTGATTACGTTTACTTTCCACCATGCCCCATGTGTCTCAGAAGTGCTTTTCTAATCTCCGGGCATCTTACCTCCTTGGCTGTAGTCCGGCCTCTTTCCTTCATGCTTGTATTCCACTGCGTGGTTTCTCTCTTCGGTGATGTCTAAATACTGTTGAAACTGTTCAACAGTTGAGTTACATTTCCCAGCCTTAGAATTTCCACATGGTCTAGTTCTCTGCTGGAATTTTTGTTTTTTAGCTTCCTTGAGCATATTAAGCAAAGCTTTTTAAATTCTGTGTCTGGGTTTCTTTGAATGGATCTTCTACATGTCAATTTCTGTGACCTATTTTTTTCCCCCTGCTGATTAGTCTGATCTTGGTTTCCACATATACCTGACTAGTTTCTGGGGGGCAGACATTGCATAGGACAAACTTCAAGATAACTGGAGGCACTGGCTGATGGTATAGGGCAGTGTCTAAGCTCAGGGCCCTTGTGAATAGGACTGAGCTGCCTTCAGTCTCCATAAGGGCTGGTCAACTTCTCATTGCCTCTCTCCCAGGGCACATCATTTTGAGCTCCCAAGCCCAGAGTGGGGGTTGTAATGCACCTCTTAACAGGCTCTCCCATCTTGTGCCCTTAGCCCTGTGAAAGTTCTGCTGAGGTTTCCTGGCCCATCAGCAGCCTTGAGTGGGACAGCTATGCTCCAATTCTGGGATGACATTTTGGGTTTCCCTGTCTACCTATGGTCCCACAAGTCTTCACTGCTTTGGAAATTCTACATTGCTTTTAAATACCATTTCTACATACTTCCCCAGCTTCTCTGGCTGCTTTCTGTGGGGACATGGGTTCAGATGACGTAGGCTACCATTAACAGAAGCAAAGCTCCTCCATTCTTGCACGGTCAGTTTAATCACAGTGCCTGTCACATCCTATGGCCTTGTGTCATTTTCCAACCCTCCCCCTGGGAAGGGCATGTAGGAGTTTTCTGGTTTTCACTGTGAACCATGCTGAACATCTTGCTACTCATATCTGTGCATACTTTTCTAGTTATTTCCTTTAGATGAATTCTTGGGAATAAAATTGTTGAATCAAAGCTATGCACATTTTTGAGGCGTATGATAACCATTTCCAGACTGCCTCCTGGAAGGTGGTACCAACTTACACTTTTACCAGCTGTGCGTGAAAGTGCCCATTTCTTGGCCCCACACCAACACTAGCATTTCATACTTCAATAAACCTGGCGTGGCCTTGGGCAGCTACCAGGCTGGCTACAATAATCGTGGCTTTAAAAGTTCTCAACACTTTGGACCTATGGGTCAAATCTCATAGCGTAAAACAACAGGTAAGACGACAAGGCCTGAGGTCCAGTAAAAAGTCAGCATAGCATGTCTAGCATGGAGAAGTCTGGATAATAGAAGTTCACATGCAGAAACTTAGGAGCACATAGGTGAGATAATGAACTTCTGGGCTGAATTCACACACCGTGAAGGTGCAGATCCAAGGGGGCTCAGTGAACCGTGAACTAGGGGGCTCATAGCTGAACTATTCTAAGTATGGCTACATTTTAAGAACCTGATGCACCTGTGCAGTTCTAGCAGGTACAGAACGATGACTGGTCAGTCAGTTTACTCTGGGGAAAACATTGGAAGGAATAGGAGTGGTAAGTCCCCACAAAAGCTGCACCTGAGGAGAGCACGGTGATTTTGTATGACTTTTCTTCTTAACTGCATTTAGAAATATTTAAAAATAAGAACTAGAAAGCTGCCTACCAAATATTGTATTTTGAAAACTGTTTTGGCACCTCACTCCCGTTAGCCCCCCCAAAGGGCTGGAGTTGGTTATGGGCCTGCTGTTGTCTCCAGTCCCTGCCTCTCATGACCCCCGCCTGCCAGGACTTGGAAGGGGTTGTAGCAGAGGAGGTGTAGCTGCGGGATTCCCTCCGGGCTGTGCATTTCTCTATTGTTCCATACTACATAGCAGTTCACTTTTAGCTTTGAGAAGAAAGATAGGCTGGTCTTCTGGCTACTCCATGTCCCATGGTTTGGTTTAGTTCATTTTGGTTTTCTTTGTAAACATCATTCTTCCGGGATAAGTAAAAAAATGTACAGGTGGAAGGGGGCCGAAGAGTGTGTGTGTTGTGTGGTGAAGGGATAAAGCCCTCTACTGAAAAGGGAGGTCGTAAACTTTCCAGTTCAGATAACTGTGATTGGCAGTTTGGATGAGGTTCATACGAGTGGTTCTTTTTCCCAGTTCTGATAGGAGAACAGAAATAAGTTTGTGTATGCATGATATCTTGCAGCAAAATGAAAACTCAAGTGGAAGAACAAGTGTGTGGTGCTGGATTGGCAGACAAAGAAGCGTTCACAAAGACAACCAGGGTCTGACCAGTACAAACGGCGGAGTGGTATAACCTTTCTGTCAACCACGTGAAGGGCTCCCTATGTGCCAGCCTTGTCCACAGAGTGGTATCAACTGTGGGGTTTAATCCTCCCAACTGTGTATATTATGATTTACAGATGAGGAAACTGGAGCTCAGAGAGTCTAACAAGGACTGGGTTTCACTGAGAACGTGGTGGAGCTCAGATTCCACCCAAGGTCTGTGTGATCCTAAATCATTTGTGGGGAAGGAGAGGAGGTCATGGAAAGATGAATTCTAATTTCACGTGAAACTGCTGGTGGGTTTTATGGACCACTTTCCTTCCCCACTAAACCTGGGTTTTCTATTGATAAGGCTTCAGCAGGGAAGCCTTTCCCTCCAACCCCAGGGCCAGGCAGCAGTTCTGTCCTGTTCCAGCACACCTGGGTCAAGAGCCTCCTGCCCCCAACAAGGGGAACGCACATGGGCGATCCTGTCTTCTAGCTAGCGATTCACCAGAAAGGTATTCTCAACTATTCTCTTTGAAATCATTGTAAATAAAAGATTTTTCAGCAGAGAAGATATTTTCAAGAATCCCTGTATGACATTCTATCTCCAGAGAATAAGGGAACTTTGTTTTCAACTGTTTGGAAGTCAAGGTCAGGTACATGCTGCTCACACCCATCGGCTGCATCTGTTAGCTGTCCTGTCTCTTCCTCTGTTTTTCCTTGGGTTGACTCAACATTATTTAGTTTTGGCTTCCAGTTCAGTTGGTGATTTGCCTGATTTAGCGTTACTTTTAAAAGGTCACTCTTGGGAAGGGAACAGATCTCTGCTCTTCCCTGAAGGACTGGGAAGGAGCCTTGGGCAGCCCTCTGCAGCCCTCCCGATCTTCCCCAAAGCAAATGAAGCGAGGGCACAGCCATTACTGTCATCTCCGTTATCACGTCCCCCTTGAGCCTGTCAGTATTGTCCTGGTAGAAGTCCTGCAGTTTTCACAGTGACCTCTTAAATGCAGACACATTTCCACTCGGGTTTCTTTTCAAATGGGTGGATCCAGTAAGGCCCAAAATGGGCCAAGGATTTGGTAGCCACATACATGTGGTCATTCCGGACCCCACCTCTGTGAGGACTGGATTGTCCACTTTGATCTGAAAATTGCCTATGTCAAGGGCACATCTCAGTACCTAAGCTGTCAACACAACATCAACAACCAAGTAGGCGGGTATAGTCATTTGTTCAGCACAGGAAGATGATGACTAAACTTTCTAGTAGAGACCGAGACTGGTTACCAAGGAAGACAGGCTGTATTTAGCACACTACCAGGACTGCTATGTTAA
The DNA here is from genome assembly GCF_047511675.1 of Marmota flaviventris. Classification (NCBI taxonomy): domain Eukaryota; kingdom Metazoa; phylum Chordata; class Mammalia; order Rodentia; family Sciuridae; genus Marmota; species Marmota flaviventris. Next base: position 5,987,806 of record NC_092501.1, read on the forward strand.
AAATTCAATAGAGGAATGAGTGAACAGCATTTCATAGCGCACCCACAGTGTCAATAAAAAGCACTGATGTTGTGCTTTCTGTGTACAGGGAAGCAGGGCCCATGGCAGCTTGATGGATTCCCAGTCAGCCAGGGCCTCGAGGAGCCGGTAGCCCAGGGAGGGTGCAGCTGCAGAGACCGGAGAGGGGAGCTCCACCTGAGCCATCAGGGATACCCGGGGGCCAGCGGCATCTGGGGGTGTCGAAGGTTGGGGGGTATTCAGGAAGTAGGTGGGGGCGAAGGAAGGAACGGGGTGCTCGTTCATGCCAGCGTGTCTGTACTCCATGCCATCGTCTAGGTGCTCTTTGACTTGTTAAGGTTGACAGGTAATTGAATGTCTTCATAAGGTACAGTGCGATGTTTTAGTACAAGTACGCACTGTGTAAGGATCCACTAAAGATATTAGATGATCCATCATTTCAAGCGTTTATCATTTCCTAGAGATGAGGACATTCCAGATCCTCTCTCCTAGCTGTCGTCTTTATACCATATAAATCAAAGGGATTGCAGACCGAGGTGTATGGGATGCTCAGGAAACCCAGATGAAGGGGGCAGTGAGTATTGAGCCCCACATTAAGCATCTTGGGGAACAGTGCACAGAGGGTCCCAACCTATGAGCATAAGATTTAGGGTTTCTCAACTTTATGATAGTGCACTCATGAAAACCAGACTTTGGATTTTGAATCTTGCTCCTTTCCCGGGCTCACATTATGCACTATTATCGGCTCTAAGCAGCAATGGCAAGCCATGGCTCCCAGTCCCCTTGACTGTGGGAAGCCATTCTCGCACGTGATTGAGCACCTCCCTGATTGGGTATGAGGCGCTCTGGCCAAACTGTGTCGGAGCTAATCCCCACCCTCTCCAGGTGCGAGAGCCTGTCCGTGTGGGGGTGTGACTGACCATTGACCTTGAGACCAATCACTGACCCTGACCTTGGAATGCTGCCCCCCTCGACCTTCATTGGATGGAATTTCTTATTCCCCAATAAAAGGCTACTCCCTGGTATGCTCTCTCTCTCTCCTGCTAGTCCTGAGTAAGCCTTGCTGCCCCCCCCCCCCCCCCCCCCGTTCGAGGTGAGAGCCAGAGGGGAGAGCTGTCTCGGACCTGGTCATAGAAAAAGGTAATTGAGTCTGTGTGTTTATTTTGATCTCACTAGTTAACTTCTATGCTACGAACCTCTTTAATGAGACCAGCGTGCTGGTCGCGTGGTGGACTTGACAACACGGGGGGATCAACAGTGCTCTTGGATGTGCTGCACTGAGGTATAAGCCTCAGTAGGTCAGGAGTAGTAAGTGTTCTTTCAAATTACTGTGCATTGATTGGGACTTAACTCCATCCCGCAATGAGGAGCCTCTGTCTGGGACTGGTTGACAGCACAGTTAGGAGGAGAGGTGGAATGAGGACCATACAGCAGGGGAATTGCAGAGTCTAGAGGAGGAGGCACAGAGGTCCACTGTCCCTCAGCACAAAGCTAAGAGAAAGCGATGCTTCAGAAGATGGTACCAGAGTGGTCCCAAAGGGTAAAGATGGCAATGGGAAAAGAAGAGGGTCAAAGACGAGGAATCCCTTGGGGATGTTGGGGTAGGTGCACGACGTGCTGGTGAGTTTCAACACAGCAGATTTGAGTTGCTGCTGAGAACCTGTTGGTCACATCTTGCAGGATGTTTGTGGCACACGTGCTGAGCTCCAGAGAGAGGCTGGAGAGGTTTGGAATTGAGGGTTTTCTACCTAGAGGACCAGGCTTCCATAAGTTTCAGTGGACTTCATGACTAAACTATTTTAACAGGAAATGATTTGAATCCCAGTTTCCACTTAGCAAAGTATCCTGACTGGGGACCACACTGTCCCAAACAGGCCTGGGCTAGAGATGGAAAACCACATCCTCAAGGAGTGCAGTGTCCTTGTGATACTCCAGTGACATAAGGGTCCACGTGGTGGCTCCCAGAGGCCACACAACCAGCCAGGTGACTTAAAAGGAGCAGAGTCCTTGCCTTGCTCTTCTTGAGTCTGAGAGTCTTAAGACTGGGACCAGGCTGCTTGGACCACACCCCTGACTCTGCTCTTTCGTGCTCTGTTCTCCCAACTCCATGGGGTTCCTTCACCAGCCCCACCTGCAGCCCTCACCTCTTCTTCCTGCTCCTCTCTCTCCAGATTCCGAGGCTCCAGCACCCCAAGAAACAGAGGACAGGCAAGCCAAGGTGATCCTCCTACTTGAGTGTTTGTCTGAATGTTGCGAAATGTGAATTTTCTTTGCCAGGTCTCTGTGAGGCCTGGAACCTGAATCTTCATGATGCAATTAGAATGGGTTTACAAAAAGTTAGCAATTAGCTGTGACCCTGTTTATAATAGAAAAACTTGTTTGCACTTGGCTTCACTTAGTCCACAGCCACTTGGCAGTGCTGCTGTGATCAATAGCAGGATTATGCTTTAAAGGGCTTATTATATTCTGCTAATGTTTATTTGAAAGAGATCACAATGATGCTTTGTAAATGGCGCTTAGTCAACATGTGAATGGGGTATTCTCTGGAGCTCCCATGCAAACAAACCAGAAACTTAAGCTATTAACTTCCCCCTGACTGACAGTTTTGAAATGTTTGTAGGGGGAAAAAAATGGTACATGAATGTTTCCAGACATCAAATTAGTTAGATAAATGAACTTTGAATTGGAAACCAAGCTTTCTGGTTAATAAACACAGCGTGTGCTAATTCACGGCTGGCTGTCTTGTAAGAGTAGGCAAGCCATTCCAAAAAGCAATGCTGGTTTATAAGATTTTGATATCCTGATTATATCAGTAAGCAAGCTTAGGAGTTATTGCCTATAAAACATTTCACATCAGCATGAAGCATATTCACATATTTGCTCTGTATCTGCACAGGGGTTTTAGAAGCTTCTATCTCCTTCTGACACTGGATGTAGATATAGAGATATAGATAAAGATGTAAATATATATACATATATTACATAAGATCATCTTCTCCTGTGGAAGGAGGGAAAAGCCAATTTGCTTCCCATCATCAAGTGCTCAGTACCTGGCTTACAAATAGACCTTCAATTCATAAACATGCCTTTCAGAAAACCTTAAAAACCAATTTATTATGCCCATTTAGATCTGAATACAAAAAGCTTTTATAAGAGGGGTGCAATCCAGGTAAATAGCAATAAATAACAAGTGGAATGGCGTCTCATCACTGTCAGGCTGAGGCGGCAATCTCATTTGGAACTGTGTTTCTGTAGTAAGAATGTGCTGTCATCTTATCATGCATGAGAGTTTCCAGACATTTATCATTTGAATATCATACTGATCATCCCAATTATATTTGGATGATTTGTTTGGTATTTGAGTGCTGCTATAAGAAATTGCCAGGCCTTAGCTGACTTAAAACAATACCCATTCATTATCTCCCAGTTCTCTGGGTCAGAAGTCCAGTCTGGCGGGGCGGAGCTACTGCTTCCAATCTCACTGGGTTGAAAGAAGGCAGGATGTCTTCTTTGGCAGAGGCCAGAGGGAGGATCCCTCCCTTTCCTGCCCACTTGAGCTGTTGGCAGAATTCTGCTCTTTGGGGCTGATGGATAGATCTCTGTCTCCTGTAGGCTGGGGTGGGGCGCTCTTCCCAGGCTCTGATTACCTTGCTACATCTTCGAAGTGTGCAGCCTGGTCAGCTCCTTCTCTCATTCCATGTTTCTGACCCCAGCAATGAAAGTTTGGCTGCTTCTAAGGACCTTTGTGATTACATTGAGTTTACCAAATATTTCAGGATAGTGTCCCTGTCCCAAGGTCCTTGAACTTAATTACACCTTCGCATCCCTTTTTCCAAGTAAGATAACCTATTTCCTGGCTCTGGTGGTCAGCCCTGGAGGCAGAGCTGCACTCTCCCTACCCTGCCTTCTTAACACCACCCCATCCTCACAGCCCTGATGACCTCTCTCCACCCCTCCACCCTTTGCCTTGTATTTTACATTATTTACATTTTATCAAAAGTCCTTTTGTTCTTCTGCTGCCTTTATCTCTCTCTGTGTCCTGTTCTGGATTCTTCATTATTAAGGTCTAAAGATGAGCAGGATGACCCAGAATTCTCTAGCGCGCTAGTGATGCTGGGGACCAAGCTAGGAATGAGCGCATTGGTCATTTTTCTTTCAGTCTCAGGAATGGGGATATAGCTCTGGGGGAGAATAGTATGCTCATGTGACATGTGCTGTGTTCTGTCCCCATCAAGGGAGAGGGGAAGAGGGAAGGAGCCCTGCCTCCTCTCCTCGGAACAGAACTTCAGGCTGTTTTCAAAGGCCTGGGTTCCCACCTGTATCCTTTACCCACAGCTGTCCCCAGGGCATCCTACTCTGGACTTCAAAGCATGTGTGGACAAGGACTGTGCAAGATTCTATTTTCCAGGCAAAAATAGACCATGAACTAGTGAAATAAAAACTAAAAAATTACTGCAGATGATGAAATACTCCAGGAAGAGGCAGAACTGGTGGGCAGGAGCAAACAGCCCCACTAGATGTCAGGGCCTGTCAGAGGCAGTGAGGTCCAGGCCCACAGCTGGTGGTTAGGCCACACAAAGCACCCCAACAGGGCACTTCAGTGGAGGATCAGCAGGACCGGAGACCTGGGCTTGGCCTGTCCTACAGTGAGCAAGCTAGGAATGAACTCCTGCTGAGTAAGAGGCCCCGGGGTGCCAGGCCCATGGCTTAGAAAAGTACAATAGTTCACCATCAATTGGCCTTAAGAAAGAGCATCACTAAGCTGGGGAATTCTGGTGGAAACCACCGGTGGATTTCTCCCAGTCCCCCTCTTTGTGATGGATAGGGAGGGAGTGGTCAGATAGAAGCTGAATTTCAGGTGTGTTCCAGGCATCTGCATCCCCCTGTTTTCCAGACTGCCTTGTTAAGTCACATCATCACTTTCCCCTTCCAACCCGACTTGTGAACTCAAGAAGGAAACAGATTTCTGATGCTGGCTTCAGAATCGGTGTGTGATAGACCATGTTTCACGCCACAAAGCAACTAAATAAATTTTTAAAGATCAATATGATTCCTTGCATCTTACTTGATCAGAATGGAATGAAATTAGAAATCAACACCAAAGGGGGGAAAAAAACCTACAGAAACTATATCAACATGTGGAGATTGAATTATACATTTTTGAATGACACATGAGTGGCATAAAAAAATCAGGGGAGAAATTTAAAAATTCTTAGCCTCAAACAAGCATAGTGACACAACATACCAGAACTTTGGGACACTGTGAAAGGCAACTCCGAGAGGAAAGTTTCTAACTCTGCCTACATTAGAATATCAGAAAACCCCCAGATAAACAGCCTAATGATGGATTTCAAGGCCCTTGGAAAAAGAACACACCAATTCCAAAGCCAGCAGAAGGAAGGAAATAATTATGATCAGAGTCAAGATCAATGAAATAGAGAATTAAAAAATACTAAGGATCAATGAAATGAGTTGGTTCTTTCAAAAGAAAAACAAGATTGATAATCTCTTTGCTAAACTAACCAAAAGAAAAAGAGAGAAGACCCAAATTAATAAAATTAGAGTTAAAAAAGGAGAAATCACCACAGACATCACAGAAACCCTGAGAATCATTGGGGACTTTTTTGAAAATGTATATGCCAATAAATTGGAAAACCTAGAAGAAATGGATACACTTCTAGACACACATGACCTGCCAAAATTGAATCAAAAGGACGGAGAAAACCTTAAAAGATCAATAACAAGGAATGAGATAGAAGCAGTAATAAAATGCCTTCAAACAAAGAAAAGCCCAGAACAGATGGATTCTCAGCTGAACTCTATCAGACCTTTAAAGGAGAACTAATGCCAATGCTTCTCAAATTATTCCATGAACTATAAAGGAATGGAATATGTCCAAATTCATTCTATCACACTCATAGAAAAACCAAATCATGACACATCAAGGAAAGAAAACTGCAGACCAATATCCCCAATAAAGTTAAATGCAAAAATTCTTAATAAAACATTAGCAAATTATATTCAACAGCATATTAAGATGGTTATACATCATGACCAAGGTGGTTTTACCCCAGAAATGCAAAGATGGTTTAAAATAGGCATATAAATAAATGTACTTCATCACATAAATAGAATTAATGACAGAAGTCACTTGGTCATCTCGATAGATGCAGAAAAAGCCTGTAACAAAATTCAGCACCTATTCATGATAAAAAAAAAAAAAAACCTAAGGATAGAAAGAACCTAGCTCAACATCATAAAGGTTCTAGATGACAAAACCCAAACAGACATCATAGTGTCCCCAGGGCATCCTACTCTGGACTTCAAAGCATGTGTGGACAAGGACTGTGCAAGATTCTATTTTCCAGGCAAAAATAGACCATGAACAATTTGGAAAAACACCAAGATGTCCACTCTCACTTTAAATTTGGAAAAAGACCAAGATGTCCACTCTCACTACTTCTATTTAACATAGTACTAGAAATTTTAGCCAGAGTAATTAGGCAGGAGAAGGAAATAAAACTGATAAAATAAGAAAGGAAGAAGTCAAATTTATCACTGTTTGTAGATGATATGATCCTATGCTCAGAAGATCCAAAATACTTAACCAGAAGAGAGTAAGAGCAAATAAACAAATTCAGCAAAGTATCTGGTTACAAAGTTAACCTACAAAAATCAGTAGCTTTAGTATACACCAATAATGAATCTGCTGAGAAAGAAACTAGGAAAATAATCCCATTCCCAAGAGCCTTTAAAAAAAAAAAAAGAAAGAAATCTAAGCAATGAAGTGAAAAGACCTCTACAATAAAAACTATAGAAGAAATTGAAGAATACACTAGAAGATGGAAAGACTTCCCATGTTCATGAACAGGCAGAACTAAGTGTTAAAATGGCCATACTGCCAAAGGCAATCTATAGCTCAATGCAATCCTCATCAATATACCAATGACATTCTTCACAAAACTAGAAAAGGGAGGCTTAAAATTCATTTGGAAGAATAGAAGACCCAAAGAATAGCCAAGGCAATTCTAAGTCAAAAAGCATTGCCAGAGGCATCACAATACCTGACTTCAAACAATATTACAGAGCGATAGTAACAGAAAATGCATGGCCCTAGCATAAAAACAGGCCCACAACCAATGATACAGAACAGAAGACAAACCATCCCACACAGACACAGTCACCTGGTCCTTGACAAAGGTGGCAAAACATACACTGGAGAAAAATACAGCCTTTTTAACACAAAGGTGGCAAAACATATACTGGAGAAAAATATAGCCTTTTTAATAAACGGTGCTGGGACAACTGGTTATTTATATGTAGAAGAATGAAACTAGATCTTTATCTCTCATCCTGCACAAAAATCAACTCAAAATGGATCAGAGACCTTGGAATTATACCAGAGACTTTGCAACTCCTAGAAGAAAGTGCAGGGCTGACAGAATTGCTGTGGTTCCCAGGTGCACGGGATGTCTCAGTGGACGGTCATCCTGCAGCTCTCAGATGCAGGGGGAGACATAAGATGAAACAGGCAGATGGCTGTGCAAGGCCTTAAGATACTCAAACCACAGCTACACAGATCTGAAGGAAAACTGAAAGCATTTGCTGCAGATTTAAGGATCACACCTGAGGCAGCAGGATCAGGAACTGGGCTGGGAACAGTGCCTGGGCCAAAGGAAGCTGTGGCGAGTCTTTCCCTGGTGGGAAGAGGGAAGCGGAAGCGGCTGGTGCAGTAGAGTGGTTATGCTGCAGAGGACTGAGAAGCGTCCATGCTACAAATGTCCAGCCACAACCCACAGATGCCCTGAAGCTGCATTACATATTTTTCAAAAGCAGTTTCTACCAAAGAATGGGTGATACTGCTCGTTTTGACAAGTTGTTTGCTAATGTCAATTTTCCATTGAAAAAAAAAAATAACAACTCACAGATAAAAATCATCATCACTTGTGTTGATAACTAATGGGCCCCAGCCAGGGACATCCCATGACAATGCCGCAGGGTCCTGGCTCCTTCTCAGGTTATGCCACAGTTAATTCAACTGTGTCTTCTCTAAACTCCACCGTGTGCCTGTCTTCCTGGCTCTGGAAGTAGTGCACTAATATTCAAGTGATGATCAAGATTTCCTCTAAATATTCATAGCAATAAATGACTCCCCTGTGCCCCGTGAATGCCAGGGCTGCCGTTGGAAGCATTTATTTAGTGCTAGAGAGGGACCTGGTTATTTCAGAGTTCCCTTGGATGCAATATTTTAATATCGTTGTTCTGCCTGAAAAATTAAAGCCCTCTGAGCTTCCAGTATCGACAGTTAAGATGAATGGCTTTGGCTCAGGATGGGCCACAGTCTTTGAAAGGATGACCTACAGGGTGCCACAGGAGTGGACATGGTCACTGAGTGGTGATTCCCTCCTGCCCACAAACTCTGCTGCCATTCCAGTGCCCATGATTTCAACTTTATGATCAGAGGCAGATTTTTCTAAGTCATTGAAAATTGGATATGCTTTAAGGACAAAGACCAAGGAGATGGTGCTTTGCATCATTCTGTCCATCAGATGGAAATAAGAAGGAGGATATGCACCCCTGCATCTATGTAGATCTAGACTTATGGACTCCAGAAATTTTTACAGCCATTATGGGTGACATAATTGAAACTCAAGTTTGGGTGATTTCCCAATTACACTAATTAAAGGGCAGGACAACATGCAAGATGCCAAGAGGAAGAAGAAACTATGGCTGATCAATAAATCACTTTTTACCCATCTGTGAATATTGCAGTCGGTTGGCCGCCCTGGCCCAGTGCTCTGTGGGGCACCTCTGCAGCCAGGCAGCTGAGGGCCTAGGAGGGAGCCCTTGGCCTCGGCAGATCAGACCTTCAAGGTGGAGTGTCTGATAAATGTGGCCCAGGGACAAAGTTTTATGTCCTGGGAGGAAAAGAAGACCCTGGGAAAATGCTGTGTCAGCCTGGGCTTTGTCTCCCTGCCCACATGCTCCAAGAAAGGACTTGGAGCTGAGTCCAGGGCAGAATTGGGAGTGGAGCGGAAGTGAAAACAGTGAGAGCTCTTAAAATACTGTGTAAGAAATTGGGGCGGGGGGTGGGGGGACTGAGGCTGTAGCTCAATGGTAAAACGCTTACCTCGCATGTGTGAGGCTCTGAGTTTGATCCTCAGCACCCCATAAAAATAAATATGCTGTGTGTTTATCTACAACTAATATATATATATATATATATATATATATATATATATATATATATATAATTTTTTTTTTAATTAAAAAAAAGGAATCGGGATGTTGAAGAGGCCTGCATTATGACCTGTGTACACACGACACACACATGTACAGCACATTCGTGCATGCGCTGAAGAGGCATACAATAGGGAAACTACCCAGATTCCCTCGTCCCTTTACAATTTAAGGACCGTCTTCCTTAAGCCTCTGGAGGAAGCTGTTGGTGTTGCTGTGACTTTTTTCGTTGGTGTTGAAGAGAACTTGCCCCAAGGCCCAGTGGTCCTCTCTGCACAGCTCTCTCCTTCACTGCTGCCCACAAGCATCCCATGGGAGCTGGTCCTGTTCTCTATCCACCCCACAGACCCCTGTCCCAGCTCTCTGTGGGCCCTTTTTGGGGAGCACCTGCTGGCCCACTGACTGCTCTTGATGGTGCCCTGCTCCCAGCCCTGGCCTTGAGCCCCTCTTGTCCGTGTGTCCCTAGTCCTGAGCTGCTCCCTGCTGTCTGTCTCCCACCTGCCTTTGGCACAGCACTGCTGGGAAAGATGGTGTGCACAGGGGAACGAGGAAGAGAGGTGGGGGGGGGGCATTCCCTTCTCCCAAGGAGGACAGGCAGAAGAGAAGAAATGAAAGAAGCCTGCGCTTACACTTCCTGCTGTCACGTGGAACACGGACATGGACGAGAAGGAAGGTCGTGAAAGCAGTTGTTGAGAAGAGACCCGTCTGGCCGAGAAGCCCGAGGGCCGCCTTCTCCACACCAAGAAGGGCAGCTGGAAGACTGGAGGCCGGGGCTGGGTGCTGCGGGAGACAGCAAGAAGACCCACCCTCCCAAATGCCAGGACTCGTGATAGAGCGGGGGACACAGGCCGCAATGGGGTGGGAAAGGCAGACTGATGCTTTCCCACGTGGTGCTGGGGCGATCGGCTTGGAAAGCGGAGTCCTGCTCTACACCCAGCCCAGTGGGGGGAGAAGCCGCAGTGGGCAAGGCAGAGCTGGGGGACGGGAAGGAGGCAGGCGGGCGGCACGGGCCACTCTTTGACCTCGGAGCAGGGAAGAGTTTCTCCAATGAGGCACAAACGTTGAAATCAGGAAGGAGTTTATTAAAATGACGTCACTCTTTCACCAGCACACAGGAAAGGGGGTGAAAGGACACGCCACACAAGGAGGATCTGTGACCCACGTAACAGACGCGGGAGTAGCATCCAGAAGATACAAGTTAACAGGGACAAGACAATGGACAGAGACTGGAGGAAGGGCCAGGGTCAAAGCATGAGCTGGCCTTTCCCAAAGAGGAGAGCCAGGGCTCCCAGGAACACAAGACCTTACTAACCAGGGACGCAGATGCTGAAACCCGTGGGCACAAGATCACACTCGGCAGATTGGTCTTGACGGACGTTAACGTTTTGCCAGACATTCAGAAGGATATGGAGTGATGGAACATTCATCTACTAATAAGGCAAAGATAAGCACACCCCACCCCAGAGGCCCCACCCGGACACACCCAGAGGGCTTCTGAGATTTTGGTCATTTTTTGCTTTCAGCTGGGTGGGAAGTGCCCTGGCAATTATTTTATTGTTGCCACACACATTTTATATACTCCTTCAGATTTACTTTTCCAAACTTAAAAGATAGAATTATAATTATTGCCCAAACGCATCTGGTCTATTGATTAGCACTTAATGGATTTATTCAGTAAATGCAGTTCTTTGGGCATTCAGCACAAGATACGGTTCCATTAGGATAATCAATATATCATTTTAAAAAATAGAAATGGTGTATTTCACCAGCACCAGTTCATTATCTCCAGTGGCTAACAATCAAGAGAAAGTGGGATGAATGCATGCTTTTAAGCTAAGAGGTCTAATGCAATTAGTGGTTTTGAAATAATGTAGCTCTCTGTTCCCTGTCCCCATTGGATTTCTCCTCTACTCTCCATACATCCACTAAGATATACACAGAGAGATTTTTCTCATCTTCCTGGGGGGGGGATGTATTCTTTCAAACATGTTGACGTTGGCATGATGTTGATGAAGAATTAGCACAAATATTGATATTTAAATAGCTCACTTATTTCAGGTTAAAGGGTGCTGCAAATTATTTATTAGTGGTGTTGGGGATCAAACTCAGACCTTTATATATGCTAAGCACTTGCTCTATCCCTGAGCTATATCCTCAGCACTTTATTTTTATTTACAAATACAATTGTCAGGATTTCTCTTTAAGACGGTGCTTTATGTGTCAATATCTTAGGCAAATGCAATTTGTAACTAAAGTAATATTTATATATACACACATGCAAAACAGTTAGATGAAGATACATACATATGGTGTTTGGGCACCTCTTGACAGAATATTGAGACTTTGTTTTGATATTTTATTATAAACTAATTAATAATCTTGTTTCTAAGATATGATTAATGAGTTTGTATTACTCATGAAGTATTGGTAAGCATGATGTAAGTGTTGGTAATTAAATCTGAGGGTCAGTGAGTATATAGGGAAAAATCCCTGACACAAAACAAAAAACATTTCTACAAACTGTTACAAGGATGTGGTGTGTGTTTAATGTTACATAGGATTGAATAGTAATATTAATTATTAAAAGTTCAGCAAACACCAGAAATCCATGCAGTTCTTATAAACACCAGACAGTGTCAAAATACAAAAACTAAGAACTGTGTTTGTGTAAAACAAAAAAAAAAAAATTAAAAATATGTTTAAAAAATCCTGTCTAAAACCCAGAAAAGTGCACAAACATTTCATATATATGGGAATTCACCTGTTTAACTCTCAAGTTCAAGTCATTATTTAAAATAATATCATTCATCAACTAAAAGGATATTATTTTAAATCATTACAATGTGTAGATCCATATGATGTAGAAGATAATAATTTATATGGATGATGATAGTTAAGTAGGAGAGCCACCTCCAGGCACATGAAACCCTAACCTTGGGTTTGCACCTGCTGATGCTCCCTGAAGACCCCCACTCAGGAAGCAAATGGACCCTGCAGGTGAGGGAGCCTCATTCGGAGCCGTCTGACACGAATTGGTGTGAATATACTTTGTATACAACCAGAGGTATGAAAAATTGTGCTCTACATGTGTAATGAGAATTGTAAAGCATTCTACTGTCATATATAAATAATAAAATATAAGACCTTTCTGTGCAGGTGCAAGGGTTCCACATCTGTGCTGTCTGCTTACCACGTGCAGCTGCTGAGTTCTAAAACGCATCTGGTGCAACCAATGAACTGAATGTTATTTTGTTTAAATTTAAATGGCCATATGTGGCTGGTGGCTACCATATTAGACATAGTAAGGCCACAAGAAGATGTCAGAGGGCCACGCTAACAATGGGGGCTTTATAATTCCACACTAGTGATGTGCACTAGTTAATGTAGGCTTTGTCATTTCTCCAAAACTCATGGGACCTTCACTTGTGGGTTTTTTCACATTTTGTTTCATTTTTAACTAATTTTTTAATGTCGGCTATTTGGAATTTGCAGTTCCTTTTGTCTTAAGTGTCACATGTGGATGGTTAATTCGTCATCTAGTTGAAACATCGTATTTTTAAAATGTCCCTTGGACTCTTGTAGTAATACTGCCTTTCAAATACAAAATATTAGAAAACTACATATACAGTTTTATTCTCATAGCTCTCATAAAAGCATAGAACCCAAAGAATTCACAAAGCAAAGGCAGACAGAGCCAATGCCACTGAATTCAGCTCTGATTTAAGGAGGGTGTCCATGATCTGCAAGGCAGTGGCCACCTGTGGTGCGCATACTGGGCTGATGTTCAGACCCAGAGGCCAGCAAGGCAGCGGTCCTGTCCCGGGGGGTGCCTCCCCCACACTTTTTCTAAACTGCTAAGAAACTCAATTTGTGCACAGGGCTGCCATGGCATTTGGCTTTTCTTAGGTGGACTCATCCTTAGGAACGGACTGCACCTCGGTTCTTGGGAGAGGAGCTCCCAAGGCCTGGGCTAGCACCAGGTGAGAGAGGAGAAGGCTGTGTAGGTGGATGTGGAGGCAGTGAGTTCCAGACCATGCTAAAGCATTGGTGTCTTGTCAGTGTGGTTTGTTTTAAGCAGGGGTGGATTGATCAGGTGGTGATTTTAAAGGTATCCCTCCACTGTCATTGGGGAATGAAGAGGAAGAGAGCATAGGTGGACATGGAGGAAATTGGAAGGCTTTGCAGGAATCCAGGGTGAGAGATGATTGTGGTTGAGCTGGTCACTAGGACTGGAACTTCAGGGGCTGCTCAACAGGACTTCCTCTTGGATTAGATGGAGTTGGTGAGGGTGAGGGGGCCACAAGGTAATTAAAAAGTTCACCTTCTAGTTTCTCGTATGAGCAGCTGGGGAAAGGAAGGTGCCCTTCATAGAGACAAGGAGGATCCAGGAAGGAATCCATGGGCCGTGTGCGATGGAGAAGGGGCCCTAGGGTATGTGATGGAAGGGAAGGGGTTTAGAGGCCATGTCAGGGCCTGGTGTCACATTTCCAGCTGCTCCTCTGCTCTTCTGTACTTGAAATCTCCGAATGTTCCAAAGGGGAACGTGGATGTTTCTCTCTCTGCTGACTGCCAGAGGAGCATAGCCTGATATTGGTAAGTCAGAGCCAAATGTTTTTCAACCAACTCCTCTTGTTTATCTTTCAGGATCATCCAGAAGTGTTGAATGTTCGAATGCAATTGGAAAGCAGAGCACTGGTCATAAATCTGGAAAGAAATGAGTAAGTCAAGCTAATCCTTGTTTATGGCATGACCGGACAAAGTTAAGACAGCGTGGACTGGGAAGTGCTGTGTAATTTATGTTGGCGTTTAGAGAAGCAGGACTCTATGCATGGGTCTGTAATCCAGATTCAGATTTGAGGATGAAGTTAACTTTAAACAGTTACCCAGAGGAAAAATAAAGAATTTTATCACTCTGAAAAAGAACTTGGTAACTCAGCAGGTTTTCTCATTGTTCAGATGTTTCTTTGGTTCAGTCTGATTTTTCAAGGGAAGAATTTAAGCATCCTCTGCTCATTCAGAGTGTCCCTAGGTCAGTTTCCAAGTTGTGTGACAGCTTCAAACAGGTAGAAACTCTTTCGTCCCTAGGAAATACCAAGAATTTATTTTATCTTTCAAAGCTTGTCTCCTCAGGTATTAACTTTATTTATTTACTTACAATTTGACTCTTTCCTGGAAAAATTATATAAATTTCCAGAAAATGGTCTTATGTTTTATTCCGGAGCACATGGGTACCACTTCATATTTTGCATGGTCTCCCAGAGAAGCTGTGTCTGCTCCTGTTGGTGTCGGTTCTTATGCTCTGGCTGTCCCCACAAATTCCTCAGCTCTGAGGGGCCCTTCACATTCCCTTTGATCAGCACCCAGGTAGGAAGGCCTTCTGGACAGCATCTGCGGGTGGAGGTGTTGGTCAACTTCCCAGGGCTTGATGCTAAATGGCCGCTCACCCTTCCAGTGTGTGGGTTTCTTCTCACCCTTTTTTGCTGAAATGGCAGTGTGGATGGGAATCCTCTGGAAGGCATTCGAGAGAGAGAGAGAGAGAGAGAGAGAGAGAGAGAGAGAGAATGAGAATATGAATATGAGAATGAATAAATATATCATACAAACTCAAATTAGCATCTTTATGTAAAAAGTCAGACCAATTTATTGACATCAGAACTGTGATTTGAGGGTACTGAGCAAGTCAGAGGAAAGAGACCACTAAAGGCCACCCTAGCATTTGGCATCTCATGCCATGGGTACTTAGAGTCACATAAAATCATGTGCCCTCCTCCTCGGGATCCACAACGTGCCTCTCTCTCTCTCAATGTATATGTTTTTAAAGAATAATACTGTTGATTTGTGTGGTAGAGACAATATTTACCAAACTTTATTCAGAACTTGAAAATAGGGCAAAAATGCCTCTTTATATTTTATCTTACATGTGCACCCCTCACCATTAGATGTATCTAAAGCTTTGTAAATAATAAATAAGTAATGTGTTTTAGCATTTCTGGTGCCGATGATCTTCAAATAGAGATTCCAGCACACATACTGAGCAAGTGAACTGTGTGCTGCTTCTGATGGCTCTCTTAGGAAAATCAATACTTTCATGGTCTTTCTTTTTTTGGCTTTTATGTAACAATATTATGGGGCCTTTAAATTTTTATAAATGTTGCTTCTGTTTTCTTATTTTTTATTTGTTCTTTTTAAATAAGCATGAAGGTAGAGTGTATTCTGGCATATTCTACATACATGCGGTGTGACTTAGGATCCCGTTCTGCGGTTGTGCATCATGTGGAGTTACATTGGTCGTGTATTCATATAAGAACATAGAAAAGTTGTATCCTTTTCATTCTACTGTCTTTCCTATTCCCATCCTCCGTCCCTTCCCTTCATTCCTCTTTATCTAATTTAAATTACTGTTCTTACGTGTTTCTGAAAATATCTCCATGGAGGAAGCTAGGTATTCCTTGAAAGAGCAGAGAGAGGGCTTCCCTCTGCGCTGCATGCCCTCAGAGGCGCTGCCATGATTGGCAGCTGTATTGTGACTGACTCTATTGTTAGGCAGGGACATGGTGCCCAGCATGGGGGAGGCTGATCCTAAACTTTGTAGGTGGTATTGCGCCTGCAGGTAGAGGGGAGGAAATAGCCTTAATAAAATCCTGAAGTTATTTGTTTTTACTATAAAAGGAACACCAGCAAAAAAATTGAACACCGTAAGGGAAAAAAAAAGAACAAAGAATTTAAAAAAATATATATTCCTTCGACTGAGCATGACCCTGGTTGACATGGTGCATGCTAATGCAGATGATTTTCTCACAAATAATTCTCTGCTGCTTTTGTCTTTCTGAGATTGTAGACTTTGTGTGATTTTATATCCTACGTCTTCATTTAGCTACGTGAAGGACATGCTGTTCCAGATAGAAATGATTTCTCAGAGCCCCTCGGGTCCTCTGAGTGTGGAAAGTGGTTTAATAGCCTCATTCATGCTTCCCTCAGAAAATGATTTATCTTCCGTTAGCTGCAGATAGTAAAATATACGTGGACAATTGAACAAGGACTAATTAGTATAAAATGTTATTTTAAAAGGTGTGTTAATGTGCTTCCTTCCAATCCTGGGCCTTTCATATAAGATAATCTTGACGTTAGATAAGTTGAAAACATAAAACCATCTCTTCTCAATTTATTTCTCTCTTCCCAACTGCTTTGTCAGCCGACATTTTAAAAAAACACACACATGGAGCATGTTTAAATATGTTCCTATGATGTCCTATAGCTTTATTTAGTAATAGTACTTGTACCAATTTCAAGAATTGCGTTCTGTTAAAAGTAATATTTTCATAGTCAGAGCATGCCAATATTACTATTTAAATAATGCATTTCCCAAAATATTTCTGTATGACTATTGTTTTTGAAAGAGTCTACGCATTATTACAAATGGAAAATTCCTTTGAGGCAATGAATACCAAAAAAAATCTACAGTTTTATAAATGAACTAGAATGCTTTTATGCTACTAGCTTTTAATGCTGTCAGACATAAAAGGTATAAATCACTTGTTTATAGTATAATTTTTAATTTGCATAGCCCTTTGGTGCAATAGGACCAACTCAGAGAGCTTATTCAAATAAAGCTATAAGAACCCAATGATAAAAAATATAAGCAGAGGTTATTTAAATATTTAACAACCAGTATAGTAAAAAGGCCTGACCAATTGAACGGCCCCTGACCAATCTGAAGGTCAACCCAATGGACCAATCTGGTTGACGTGCTGCTTCAGTGCCTGTGGGCCAGCAGTCAGCCCTGTGTTCAAGGATATTCTTTGCAGAGTGTTTTACTTAGATGTACATTGATAGGAATTCAATTAAATAAATTATGGCTCAGCTATGGAGCAGAATACTATTCAATAATTAAAAATGATGAAGAATTAAATCATTGCAAAGAGATTTATAGTGCAATCCATATAAATATCATGTTAGAAAATACTTTACATGGTAGTCAGTTTTTATTTTAAAATCATACACATGACATGGATCTCTGAGTAGTACGATTATGAGAGTTTTTTTATTAATGTTTCACAAGAAGAAAACATTACTTTAAGATTAGAAAAAAAAATCCTTTTGTTATGAAGGGGAAAAAAACTTGAAAATAAAAAACTTGAAAATTCTTGAAAAGAAGGTTGAAGTATTTACAGTTCATAAGAGAAAACAGGGAAAGGCTACTTTGCAAGGGCTTTAAAAGCTTCCAGAAACTTCCAAAGGGCAAAATAGGCCTACTCCTTGAAGATTGTCTTTGAATATCTAGGAATCTGTTTTAATGTAAAATCTACTTAGAAATGAAAACCTAAATAAAAGTGGCCCCAGTCCCTTAAGTCATAGGAGCTATACTCTGAAGCTAATGCTGAAAGAGAGTCACCTAATTATCCGTGCTCTGAAACTCTTCCATGGTGAACCAGTCCACGGAGCAGGGCCGAATTTTAATAATAGTTGTTTCAGGGAATCTGTTTTATTTGCCTTCTAGCATCCCTAATTTGTGCTGATCGGCTATTTACTTAAAATCTGTTTGTATAGCGTAATTGAATGTTTAAAGGAACACACAGCTTCCCCGCGCCCCCACTGGGAAGCATTTTTCTTCCTGCTGTCTGCCCAGGGAGGGAGGCTGGTTTATCGCTTCCATAACTCACCACATCCCTGTGGACGCCCAGGCCCTTGCTCACACAGGTGCTTTATTGGACAGGCAGGCCAGCTCAGCCATGGCTTTCCAGTTTAGGGTAATTAAAAGTGAGGGCCGTACATCACGCTGCCTGCGTCTCTCAGGCCCGGGAGACACTGGGTCTTCAAGCCTGGTTCCCAGCACTGTGGATGGCAGTTGCCATGGGGAGGCCGCAGCCCCCTAGATTTATATTCGGGGTGTCTCTGGGCTGGAAGAACTTCAGCACTGACTGTGTTCTGTCTGGAATGATGACGCCAGGCATCTCTTCAGGGACAACTTTAATTACTCTACATTCTACAACCATAGTAGAAAGGACATTTAAAAATTGTCAAACATTGGACATAAATGTTAAGTAAGGCATGTGTTTTAGATGATCTCACATGACCATGTACTGCAGGGGAAGACGTGGCCAGTATGGAGGTGGCATTGGATGGATTAGGAGCCGGCTAAGCGACTGTCCAGAGGATATTAGCCCACCACTCACAATGACTGGACCTATGTCAGGCAGCTGGGCCGCTGCTGCTAATGCTGCTGGTGCAGGGCTGTGTGCGTGGCCTCCTCTGGCCCCGGTTTCGTCAGCTGCTCTATGAAGATGTAAAAAGGTGTCCTGAACATTTCCTGGCAACACAAAGCCAGGGGATCACTATGCTCCATGCGACACAAGCTGGATCATGGAGATTTCAGCAGTTTGGATCAATAGGCCAAAGCTAACAAGATGAGATTTAGTGGGATAGATATAAAGCAGTCCTGTGCTTGGGTTAACATACATACATACATACATAAATGTATGTTTCAAGTCCTGAAAATATTTGCTGGTGATTTCATGAAGGAGACCCACGAGCTCAGTAAGAGCCCTGGAGACAATGTGGCTGCTGAGATAGGTGAGAGCCACCAAAATGTCTGTGGGATGGTGCAGCGGGCCCTGGACTGGAGAGGACATCCTCTGTCGTGTGATGACCTGGCCAGATCCTGCTCTTTGTGCACCAAAGCTGAGAACCACCGCCGACTGTGTTCTCATTGCCATCCCTGGGCATTCCTTTCCTTTCCCATCAAACAGGGACCTCCCTGGGGTCAGGGTCAGGGGCTTTTTATTTTACTTTATTTTGTAACACAAATCGAACCCAGGGGAACTTAACCACTGAGCCACATCCCCAGCCCTTTCTAATTTTATTTTGGGCTGATAGGCATACACCACTCTGTCTGGCTTAGGGGTAGGATCTTTTTTTAAAATTTTATTTATTTATTGTTTTAATTAGGTATATATGGTAGCAGAATGCATTTTGATTCATTGTACACAATTGTAGCACAGCTTTTCATTTTTCTGGTTGTACATGATGTAGCATTGCACCATATGTGCAGTCATACATGTACCTAGGGTCATGATGTCCATCTCATTCCACCATCTTTCCTGCCCCCATTTCCCCTCCCCACCCCTCCCTCCCCTTTGCCCAAAGTTCCTCTATTTTTCCCATACACTCTCACCCCACATTCGGCCTTTGGTTTTTTAGGATTGGCTTACTTTGCTTAGCATGATATTATCCAACTCCATCCATTCACCTGCAGATGCTGTAATTTTATTCTCTTTTAATGCTGAGTAATATTCCATTGTGTATATATATATCACAGTTTCTTTATCCATTCATCTATTGAAGGGCATCTAGGTTGGTCCCACAGTTTAGCTATTGTGAATAGAGCTGCTATAAACATTGATATAGCTGCATTACTGTAGTATGCTGATTTTAAGTCCTTTGAGTATAGACTGAGGAGTGGGATAGCTGGGTCAAATGGTTCCATTTGTTCCATTCCAAGTTTTCTAAGAAATCTCCATACTGCTTTCCAGACTGATTGCACCAATATGCAGTCCCACCAATAATGTAATTTGCAGTCCTACCAGTAACTTCACACCTTCTAAAATAATGACCAGGCTACGCCCACTTTTTACCTGTAGGTCTTGGAGATAGCTGAATGTCTCAGTGCTGACAAGACCTTCAGAAATGGCCAGGTTCATCTTTTGGGTTCATGGTGTCTGAGGATCTTCATTTTACAGACTTGACATCAGGAAGCTGATTTTAACGCCTTTGTTGGAGTGGGCAGTGCCATTCCTTTCTGTGCCTCATGCTGCAGAAGCAGCCCAACCTGCATGCAGTACATTAACACAACAATGAACCCATTGCTGTCATTCCATTCCCTGATCATTTACCCAGAGACATTTAATTATTTCCACATTGCAATTGACCCTGGAGGTAGAAGTGAGCAGCATCTTTACCTCTTTTGTAGTTGAGTCACAGAGCCCAACAATAAAAAAAAATCACCAAAAACAATAACTGGGTGACAGTCATGCCCAAGGCCAAGGAAGGAAAGTGCAGAGCCCTTGCCTGTCTGGAGAAGGAGGGCGTGGCATTAAGTAGCATTTCAGCTGTGCATGAATAGGGCCGAGCCAGGTAAAGAGGAAGAAGGGGGCGGGGAAAGAGAGAGAGAGACAGAAGAGCATGTGTAAAGGGCCTGAGGGAGGAGGAAAGAGCTTTCCAGAGACTAGGAAGGGTGTTGTGCTAGTGAGCAAGGAGGAGAGTGGGGATAGAGAGGGAGAGGAAGCCAGGCCCTGCAGGGCCGTGGGCACCTTGAGGAGGATGTTTTTCACAAGGACAGTGGTGCACCCTGAAGAATGGGCTATAAGCATGGCAATGATGTGCTGAGATTCAGTTTTTAAAGACCGTCCTGGGTGCATGGGAACCCCAGGTTGGAGGAGGAGAAGAGTGGATGTCCTGGGCAGAGCGAGTGGCCAGAGCAGTAGGAGTGTGAGGAAAGGTGTGGAGAGTTTAGAGAGCCCAGGAAGCAGCGTGGACAGAGCGTGGTGAGGACGGAACGTGGAGGTGATGGAAAGGGAGATGTCAGGCATGATTCCTGTACACTAAACACTGGGAGAGCGGTGACGTCTTTCACCAGAATCGAGAGCCCTGGAAAAAGGACCAAGGTTTTGCCTTTGAGCAGTGGCCAGGGACATAGAGATGTGGATGGGATGGTGGTGGCCAGGTCCTGTGCATCTTGGAGCGGGGTGGAAATTTGGCCCAAACAGAATCCCTTATGGAGGGGGTCGGTGGAGGGCTGTCATGTGCAACTATCAAAGTGGCATCCTTGTGGGGTCTTGGTTGTCTGCAGCTGACCTAAGTTTAGCATTGGCTAGTGACTGTGAGCTGGAGAGCAGCAGTCTGCAGTAAGTGGACCAGGAGGAGCATGAACAATGGCCCTGAGGTAGCTACAGAGCTGTCACAACCCAGGGCAGTGGATTGATTTAATTTCTAAGCCGGGGCCTCAGCCAGGGCTGAGCCTCTGGTCTCCGTCTCCCTGGCAACCCCCCATCCCCTCTTTCACGTCTTTCCTGGAGTCTGAGTTCATTATGTGTGTCATTTAGAGGCTCCTGAGGTCCTGGAAGTCTAGAGCCTTGCTCCTGGACCACCAGCACCAGCACAGGGACCTCTTGGGGGAGCTTATTAAAAAGGCAGATGCCTGGCCCCACCTCTCTGTTAACCCCAAATCCCCAGCTGTAAAGCCTGGGGATCTGTATTTTTTCCAAATTTCCAAAGAAATAGATTCTCATTGTTCTTGGACGGCCCTAGCTACATGTGGCAATTTAAATTAAAGTTAATTTAAAATAAAATTAAAACTTCAGTTCCTGGATTGTTCTAGCCACAGTGCAAGTACTTGGCAACCACCGAGGGACCCTTCCATCATCTCGGGAAGTATTTTGGGCAGCGCTGGGACTGGTTGAGTAATACCAGCCCATGGATCCTTCTAGTGTGGGGTCCTGTCTCAGCAGATGCATCAGCTGTGGGAATGTCCTTCCTACAGGGAGTGACCACGCCTCCCAAGGCTTCCCAATGGCTGTGGCAGTGATAAGCCCTGTCCTCTGCCCTGGGACCACCTCTGCACTTTGATAAGTAGAGGAAGGCCCAGGAGTGAGTGCTGTGAGCGGAACTGTCCACAGTGGAACTGAGGCCAGCCACACGGACTTCAGCCATCGTCTAACTGGACAAGACTCCTTTAGATTTAAGTTACAGCCTCTCGGCCTTAACATTTAAGATGACTTTAATTGAGCTAGATTTTGTTTCCTGAATAGAGCTGAATTCCCTGAGCTCCTCCCCTCACCTCGGACGGTGCAGACATTGGAAAAGGGCAGAGCACCATTTTTAGAGTTTTTGTTCCCCAGCCTGACATAACCTTGAAAGTGCTTGAGCTGGTTGAGATTGACCTTTTCAAAACAGTGTTCCCCCGTTCCAATTTGAGAGTAGGGCTTGCGAGTGGACCCTTCAAGTTAGCAGGGCCTGGAAGGGTCACTGACACAGAAGTGGATTTCCATTCCTACTGTCCCTCACATGGCCAGGGGTTGCTGAGTGGACCCTTGAGACTCTCTCCTGGTGAGAGTCTCCCATGGCCTTAGGATCCCTCTCCCCAACCCTGCACAGAGGACGTGCAGGCCACCGTGTTAATGGCGGCCTCTCTGTAACTTTTCCTGGTTGTTACTTCTGACTGTGTGACACTCGAGACTTTCGTGATCCCTTAAGACAGTAACACTTGCTCTCCAATGAGCTTGAAACGCCAACATAATTTTACAAAGTTTATAGTCACAGATTCTGCAGGATTCTTGTGATATAATGCCACAGGAAACCAACACTTTAGATGACTTTTTTTCTGAAATGTTTATTTCAAACTCATTACCCTGAATGGAATTGGAGCCCTTGTCTGTTGTTGGCCATGCTTCATAATGTGCTTGGAAAAACTCAAACTTGGCAATTATGTCTCTGTTTTTTGGATTCCTTCTTACTTGTTTCTTATTTATACTGAATGTTCATGCTTAATTAGTGATGATAACGAGCTATAATATGATGTTATTTACCAATCATCATTCATTACACATGGACAATGTGTGGTGTTCCTTTATTTCTGGTTGTAAATAGCCTTCGTTATTAGGCTGGACTCTGTTGGGGACTTGAACAGATATTCAGACACCAGTGTTCATAGCAGCATTATTCACAAGAGCCAAAAAGTGAAGCAACCCAAATGTACTTTAACAGAGGAACAGATAAACAAATCATGGTTGTACATTCGGTGAAATATTATTCAGCCTCAAAAAGGAATAGAGGAAGCTTTGGCACATGGAGCGACACAGATGAGCCGCCTTCCCTGAGCAGCTGTCAGCACATGGGACACAGACTAAATGCTCTGCAGGGCCCTAATTCTCTTGTGCTTTTAGGGGCAAAAGCATCCCTGCATTCTGCATAGCTAGACACAGGCCGTAGGGTCGGAGCAGGACCAGGAATTGCTGGCAGGAAAACTAGGGCTCTGAAGTGGAGCCTAGATGTAGCCTGTCCTGGGAGGCTCTGTCCACGCACACAGTGATGGCAAAGTGAAGAAACTGTTTCATTCAGGGAGAAGGAAAATGGGATTCGATTCCTCAAAAACCAGTGGCAGCTAGGCATGGTGACACCTGCTTATCCCAGCGACTCGGGAGGCTGAGGCAGGAAGATGGCAAGTTCAAAGCCAGCTTCAGCCATGGTGAGGTGCTAGGCAACTCAGTGAGACCCTGTCTCCAAAATACAAAAGGGGCTGGGGATATGGCTTAGTGGTCGAGGGCCCCTGATCAATCCCAGGTACCAAAAAGCCAATTCCTGGGAAGACACAGTGGCGACCACACTTACCCAGGTACCGTGAGAAGAGGAAGGAGGGTTCCCTCCATCGTGCCATCCCGAGCCCACGTCGTCTCAGAACAGGGGCAGTGCACTGTGGGGTGAGCTGGGGTGTAAGTGCAGAACAAGAGCCTCTTTATTTTTTTATGATTTTCTTCCTTAGAAAACCATGTGGGCAGATAGAGGATGATAGGAGACCCCCACCCCACCTCACAGCAGGAGGGTTATTTCAGGAGATAATTTATTTACAGAGAATTATTTCCACAGCCCTTCTAAGGCCACTCCTTCCGTCCCAAGCAGCCTGGCGGATATTGCTGGCCAGTTTCATGATTGTCTTTGAAGCTCTGACAGGCTCTGGTGGAGATGGCCTCTGTGCAGTATTAGTCGCCCAGCAGCACCCATGGGACAAGTAGGCTCCAGGGTGGGACGAGGGTTTTATGTGAGGTTTTCACAAAATAAAAAAAAAAAATTATTCATGTTTTCAGTAAAGTCCTGATGATTTTGTGCATTCATGTCAACAAAATGAATAAAGTCAGGTAGGTTAAATAAGTGTAAAATGTCATTAAGATTTTACTATATTATCCCCCATAATTTAGTTAATATGTTTAAAATTTTGGACCGAATTTATTGTCTTACAAGTAAGGTGATGATTGTGATTGGATTCCACCACTCCTTGTATTCTATAAACACTTCATCCAAGAGCCTTGTATTTTCACACTGGACCGTAAATCACCTGTACAGATGTTATACAAACTACTTTATATTTAGAAAAATTAGTTATTCAAGACTTCAGTTTTTTCCCAATAATTTTGCATGTAGGAATCTATGATCATTGACGTAGAGGACAATGTGTTATTAAATCAGTTAATCAGTTGGCTTATTCCTGATCACATTATAGAAAAAATCCAAAGTTGCTAAAATACACATAAATTAATTTCCTTCACATACGTAGCATGTCCTCACTGACAAACTAGCTCTCTTGCATTTTGCTCTGTTTTCAAAGCAGTTGGTAGAAATTCTGAAGATGATCATTTGAGGAAATACACTGTATGCTCGTAGTGGCTTTACATTTTTTTTTTTTTTTTTAAGAGAAAGGAGATTTATGTGGTGTAGGGAGAAGCCTTGGGCCAGGGGAAAGACTCATGCAGTCTCTAACACTGGTAAGTTATGTGACTTACAGGACCAGAGGGGTTGGAATTGGCCTCTCTGGTCCTGAGTGCTCCCATCTATCATCTGAAGGTAAGTTCCAGCCCTGGACCAGACACCAGTCAGGCTCACTGGGCCTCGCTGAGGTCGACAGCCTCAGCAACTTTCTGCCTTGGATATGCACTCGCCTCTATCACACTGGCAGATACTGTACTCAGGACCTCCATGAGGACCCTGTGGCACAAGCTGTGTTTAGCCATGGAGACCTCCCAAGCTTTCTTATTTAGTTGTATTCTAGTGGACCAGCAAACCCTGCTTGGTGGCCCCTTCCATGTGGTGCTGTTCCCTGGAGACCTAAGAATGGTGCAGAGCACCCACCGGAGGGAGGTCTCTGCTGCAGGATGCTCCTGGCTGACACCAAGATGGGAGGGAGGCAGGATGGTAATTGCCCAAGGGAAGACAAAGCCCCTTGTCCTGAGCCATAGATGGCATTTGGTGACTGTTGGAGGGTCTTCATGATACTCTGATACATGATGGCAACCTTGGCCTCCTTAGAAGTCCTTGATATCATTTAAAGTGCAGTGGGGGCAATGGGAGAACTCGGGGGGCAGGGTGCCCCAGGATGCTGGCTGCAAGCCATTTCCTTAGCAGATTATGAGGGTGTGGGCCATTCATCTCCGGGTTCCTTTTCTACATTCTCCTATATGTACACAGTAGGTCACAAAAATAAACACCGCTGGTTCTTGATGGCCAAGCCTGACACAGTATTCTGTCCACAAAGAGCGATTGTTCTGCTCCCTGGGAGCACTTGTTTTCTTCTCCCCTCTGACCTTGTTGGGTAGGAATCCAGAGGGACATGTAGAGGATGCTGTCATTGGAACGAGTTTAAGGAAAGCAACCACGTTTGGTTGCCAAAGACAAGACTTGGCTGAGACTTTTGATGAATTGGCGTCTTTTTTTGTATAATCATTGGTATCGAAATTTTGTAAGTGGAAATAGAGAAAGCACACATAAATATTAGAGAGTGGGACTTTTCAAATGAATTTGTAATTAAGTTTCCATACTTACATGAACATACATAAATACACTCACATTCTGTGTCTACTATACACAGTTACATAAATGTGCATTTTGTGCTTAAGAGGCAATGTTTCATTTTATTAGGTTGAGCCAGTAAACAAAGTGTTATGTTTTAAAAAATCTGCTAGTTCAGGCTATACCTGAATTGACTTTTCAAAAAATTCTACAGCAATGCAAATTTGATTTATTCCCTAAAAAATAATCTATAGCTCTCTATTTAGAAACAGATATTAGGGCTTTTTAGAAGCAAAGACTTGAACATTGATTGCCTCCAACGTTTAAATGCTGAGTGTTGAAAATATGATATCCTTGCTTGCTGACAGAAAAATGGATTTTAACCTGGGGTGTGTTTTTACATTTTTTTTTGCATTTGACATTAAAGTTCTTGACGCTATACTACACACTCCGTTCATTTGCTGGTATTCATTCATCAGTTGGCAGGGCTCCTGCTCTTCTCAAAGCTTAGAACATAGAAAGCAAAGCATAGAACAGCAAAGGACTGGCTTGTGGGGTTGACTAATCAAATACCATGGTGAAGAACTAAATTAAGATTTCTGATTAATGTTATGGGAAAATTAGATAAACAATATGTGAGTCTTCCTCTCCCAATAATTTTTGTCTGCCTTTTTCTCCAAAGAATTGAATAATTCTTTTGGCCTTTTTCTAAGTACATTCTTTATTGCTTTGCACTTGTCATATGTGTGTGTCTACACCTGTGTGTGCGTGTACATACACATTTAGCTAAATGTACCTCACCTGCTGTGTGATTGCAGTCTTGGTGTGGTCTGTTCTGCACAGAACCTTTGGGGACATGGTAGAGATGACATCATCCCTGGCAGTGCCATAGTGATCCACTTTCTCCTAAGGCTGATGGTCTTGAGATCTGACCATCTGAACAGCAGACCTTCTGGTGTGGAGCTGTCACCCCGTGCTCCGGCAGCTACCCTGTGTTGTCCTCGATGCCTGGCAACGGGCACGACCACAGGTATCAGCCTCTTCCATTTTTCCAGCCTGATGAACTTAGAGGAAGTCTTCTTGGTGCCCATATAGACTTTTTAAGTGTCTGGAACTGTCCCAACAGCTCTCTCTTTGGACTCTGTTGAAAACACTCCTCATGGCAACCCCAGGCAGAAACAGAGATGAATCTTTAAAATGCAAACATATTCACAGTGACCTGTGAGCACAGATAATTCAGCCTGCAGCCTGGAGCCCTGGCTCCTGGTCATTGGCCCCGTCATCCCAGGACAGATCTGGAAAACCAGGTGATGACTCTTCAGCCTCCCTCCATGGATAGTTAGTGCATGAGGCAGAAATGCTGAGGCTGTTGTAGGCAGATGGGATCCAGGTGTCACTTGAGGTGGTGGCTGACCTCACAGGCAGGGCTGTTATCTCAGCAATGCCATCTCTGCTTCCAAAGTCCAGAAATGATACTTGACAGACTCAAGTTTTGTGACTTACAGGGCCCAGACTCACACTGATGGGCACCTGAACCTGCAAGTGCTCTCAGAGGCCCCAGGCAGCCATGTCCATGATCAGGGCCAGAACAAAGGGCAAAGGACACCCATTCGGAGGATGTGGTGACAGTCCGGTGGTGGGTGACCTGCAAGCCCTGGAGTGAAAGAGCCACCCCAGAGGTCCCTCCTCACTCTCTCCTGGTGACCTGGTCAACCACTATACTCTCCTTAGTTTCCTCCTCCATAAAACGGAATTAACTCCTCTAAAGTGGAGCTGGGTTAATTCCATGATGTCGTAGAGCGTTTGCCCACATAAACCCGGCAGTCCTGCTTTTGTGGGTGGGGGACCATGCGCTTCCTGTTTCAGTCAGAGAAGCCCCTTCTATTCACAAGTCCCCCTCTGGCAGCAGCATTCATGCCTGCCAGGCCCCTGCTGGCCCCTGAGATAGACAAGCCTGCAGCCCACCCTGCATTCAGACCCTTTGTTGGGGGAAAGGGGTTTCAGTGAGCCTCCGAACACGTTCGTTTTGTGTGGGTTTGGCCAGCTTGACTTGCAGAGGAAAGGCCATTCCCTCTCCTCCTCCTGGAGTCCCCTTCACGAGGGTGTCCATTATTTCTCCATCACCAGCAACGATTTTACCTGGTATTCCAGGCACTTAGCGTGCGATCGCAGGCACAGTCAAGGCCCCACAGATGTTAGCCGGTGCTGCTGTTATTAACTCGGCCAGTGTTTCTGAGCTCCTACTGTATATCAAGACTCGTTCAACATGCTGGGGTACAGTGGGGAGCAGAGGAACAATAGTCCTCGATGCCAGGAGCTTGCAGGCTGGCGGACCAGGGAGGTGCCAGGCAGACAGTCCTGCAGTGCTGATGGCACCGTCATGGACACCAGATGTGCTCATGGGGCAGGAGTCCAGACAGCTGGAGAGACAGGAGGCAAAGCCTGTGGCACTGGCATCCTGGCAGAGGATGGGCTCCAGGCTGGGCACAACCTGGGTGAGAGTGAAAGGGCAGCAAAGACCAGGTACACTGAGCCTTGGGCAGGTTTCAGCCCATGCTGCGCCCTGGGCAGCCCTGCAGTGGTCAGGGAGGCAGCAACAGGGCAACAGGGACATCTTAAGAACGGCAACCTGGTGAAGCCCAAGGACCAACCCTGATGGCAGACGGAGGCATGGTGGTTAGAGACACTTTCAGCTTCTTCTCTTTGTGAAGATCAGAAGACCCTCTTCTACCTGACTGTCATGGCTTGCATCTGAATGTCCCCCAAAAGCTCATGTGACTAAGGCTTGGTCCCCAGTGCAGCAGTGTTTGGAGGCAGGGCTCCTGGGAAGGGACTGGATCATGGGAGCTCTGACTCAATAGTGGATTAATCCATTGAGGCCAAATGGACAACTGGGAGGTGGTGGAATCTGTAGGCAGGTGGGGGTTGTAGGAGTAGGTCACCAGGGGTGTGACCTTGGGGACTTATACCTTCCCCTCCCTGCTGCTTGGCTGCCATGAGCTGAGCAGCTTTCTTCCACCATGAAGTTGTACCTTGCCTCAGACCCCAGGCAGTGAGCTGGCCAACTACAGACTAAAACCTCTGAAATTTGAGCTAAAATAAATCTTTCCTCCTTTCAGTTGTTCCTATCAGGTGTTTTGGTCACAGCAGTGAAAAGCTGACTAACAGTGACAGTGTCCTTATTCTTGGCAAGCACAGTGGATGCGGTTCTTTCTAGCTGTCCCCAAGCACGATGCTCAGAAGGACACCCCACATTGTGCAGAAATCCACAACCTCTAGTTGAAAAATCACCCGCTGCTAAATGCCTGCCATTATTTGCTCTGCCAGGACTCTCCTGAGTCAAGGACTGGTTCATTTTTTTTTTTAAATTCTATATTTATATATTTCTAACTTTATCTTTGTTATTACCTCTATAAAATGAGAACAGTTATATTTCCTTGCCCATCTCCATGGTTGATGGATGAAAGTTATTTCATGAAGCTATCATAGTATTTTACATGCAATGTAACTCTTAGGTGATTGCTAAGACAGGTCACATTTTCCCATTTTTCTTTTATTTTTATGGATTGAATTTTATTTAAAGAGTCAATAAAATATTGCATGCAAGTTTTTAGTACAATATCAAAATACCACTTTTGAACACCTGAGAAAGTTAGGGAAAATAATAGATTCTCGCATGCTTGAAATCTTTGTTCTAAGATTATTTGGGTCAGAAATGTTTTTTTTCCTAAAATAAGCTCAGCCCCTGCTTTCTCTAATTCAAGAGATCATCTTAATACAAATGGAGCATTTTGGCTTGAGCTAGAGGTGATGTCAGTGCTCCAAGGACCTTTGTTTAAGTGTGTTTGGTGGGAAGGTTGGAGTGGACATCAGTGTTAGGGTGACATCATTCCTTCCCAGTCCTGCCTTTGGAGAGCAAATTCTGCAGAGCACGTTTAGGGTTAGGTGGCTGCTGCCCAGTGGGAGTGAATGCCAGTTGGTAGCCCAGATCAGGAATTGTAAATGTTTGGGGAGAAAGTGTGGGAGTGGGAGTTGTGGCCTTGGGCAGAATGCAGAGGTGGGCTGGGGAGCTCCGGGTGGCTCCCAATGCATGGGTAGCTGCTAGAGTGGATGAGCACCTGCTGTGAGGAAATAATAAAGGAAATCCCTTTATTATCATTATTATTGTGGTTAGTCCCTCCTCAAAGCTGTAGCAACAGTACTTGTTAGGAATGAATATGTTTGAACGGGACATAAAGATATAGATAGCCTTTGCAGTGTTGGTGTTAACAGGAAAGATTTCTGGAAAAATCCATTATCTCCCTTTCCCCA
This sequence comes from Marmota flaviventris, assembly GCF_047511675.1. NCBI lineage: Eukaryota > Metazoa > Chordata > Mammalia > Rodentia > Sciuridae > Marmota > Marmota flaviventris. The sequence continues at coordinate 6,017,926 of NC_092501.1, forward strand.
GTGACTACTAACCTTATCTACCTAACCTCATCTCCACAATTTTAAGGTCCTCTAGAGTGAGTGACCTGCAGAAAATTTTCCTCTATTTGCTCAACATTTTGGTTAGTACACTGTTTCTCCGAACTGGGCTATTGTCCAGATAAGTGAAGCAGACCCCTAGATCTGCAGTTTCCAAAGGAGAAGTGGGTGGAGGTGAGCAGGCTGCTGGGAGCATAAGCTCTTGGAAGACAGGTGCCTGGCTGGCCCCTGGCTGCATGCCCAGAACCCAGGACAGAGCCTGGCATGCAGTGGTGCTCAGAGTGTTGGGTGCTCAGTGCAGGGACCTCGGAGATCACGGTGTCCGTGTTCCCCTTGTAGAGATGACTCGGTGGGCTGGAGGGCCAGGCACTTGCCAACTTCACACAGTTGGTGGTGGAGGTTGAAATTAAACCATGAGCTCCAGCTTGTGAGCCCGGAGTTGCTGTGTCCTGATGCAGTGGATTTGGTATTCACCGCTGTAAAATCCTGGACTCAGAGTTACCTGGACAGTTTTAAAAAAGAAAGTCCCCAGGCAGGGAGGCTGGTCGGTTTACTTGTACCTCGATGTCAGTATTTTCCTTGAGCGTCCCACTTGGTCTCAAGAGGCAGCAGGAGTGAGGACGGTGGTAGGGGACCGGACCAATAAGCAGCACAGGCTCAGGTGGGGGAGGTGACAGGCTGGGCTGCTCCCGGCCAGTGCCAAGTGCTCTCTGGCTGGGTGCCCACCTCCTTGCTGCTCTGCTCCTCATGAGAAGGCCCTCAGCAGCCGAGCTCGGCAGGCTTTACTCCAGGCGGGGCGCGGGCATTCTCGGGCTCATGCGCCCCATCCTTGGTCTTGGTGCAGCTGTCTCTTAGGCCAGCTCCAGTTTGCCTCGTCATCTCATCTCAGACTGCCACTCACTTGTCCTGGAGACAGCCCCATGGGGCCAGGTGCTGTGCTGGGGATCCAGACAAAAGCAAGGTGAAGCCCCTGAGGGTGGGGCTTTGGAGCAGAGGAGCCGTGGCTGGGTGCTGGTTAGTACTAAGTAAGGTGGCACCGGCTGCTCTGTTAATGCTGGGGTTTAAGACTCTCTGTGCCTGGAAGGCTTTGTTCTCATGGCCACCCATGTCTTATCATCAACTGAAGAGCCTCACTGGGCCTCCCCAGCCCTCCCTACCATAGGGGGCTGTGCTTTGAAATGTTCCCCATGGCGGCCAGGAGTGGGCTGGGACTGAAAGCAAATGTGAACTGGACTCAGGACATCATCTGGGGCTCTGGCAAATTTGGGGTTACTTGTTGGGCTAACAAGGAGCCACAGCTTGCTTCCCAAGTGAGTCCTAGGCTGTTGTGTTCAGTTGTCGGGCTTACTAGCTCTGGTGGAGAGCTGCGGGAGTGGACCAGAGGAAGAAACCTGCCTCAGTGCTGCCCCCTTTTGGCCCGAGTGCCTTTGGGCCAGTGAGGCCACTTTGAGGCAGTTGGGAACTTACCAGGTAGACCCTTGCGGGGCAAGCTAGCCTGTGGGCTCCGGGAAGCAACGCCCAAGGCTGGCCACGGTCCCCCGACTTGTGCTGCAGGAGAGCTGTGTTCAGAGTGTGGCTACCTCTCCAAAAGCCACCAGGGTCTGGTGACCAGGGTGAGTCCCACCAGAAAGCGACTGCACCTTCAGAGGGGTGGATGTCAGGGAGGAGGGTCTGTCTAGTTTGTTTTTCCCCTCAGCACATTTTTGAGGCCTGTTGAGTGGAAACATTTCCTGAACTTGCGAGGAAGCCCCTAGACAGCAGCGGGGCTCTCAGTGCCTCGCGCAGCTCTGAGGGGGCCTGGGAACGTGACTGCCGAGCAGCCGGACAGCAGCTCCCGTGGTGCTCCACGGAGACCCCCAGCAAGGAATGGTTGTAGCCCTGGGAGGGAGGATGGGGTCTCCGGTGTGGGCTGAGGATGGGGTCTCCGGTGTGGGCTGAGGATGGCGTCTCCAGTGTGGGCTGAGGATGGCGTCTCCGGTGTGGGCTGAGTCTGGGGCTGATGCTGTGGAACAGAGCTGTGAGGGCTGGATGCCTGCAGGTGAGGATGGGGGCAGGAAGAGTCCCCCCACCCACCTGGAGAGGGCTTGCTGGACTGCAGGCTGCCCTAGAGCCAGTGACTGTGGAAAGGCAGGCTTGGATGGAGTGCGTGATGTGTGCGAGCATTTTTATCCACATTACCTTATTTTTTCCCTTACACAAACCGTGTGAGGTTCATGCTGCTATTATCCCAGGGGCAGGACCAGGCTGCCAGAGAAGAGGGATGGGGAGGCTTAGGACCTGCCTCACTTGTACCTGAGGCTTCTCTCGCCCAGCCTATCTGCGCTCAGGCTGGACAGGAACCACGCCTTGCTCACCTTCTATCCCAGCCCTTGGCTCCCCTCCACAATGTCCTGTCCCCCAGGAGCCCCCACAGCAGGAGGGGTGGGTGTGAGGAGGAGAGCCCGGCACCCCACCCCCAGCGATGTCCTTAAGCTAAGAGTGTCCAAGAGCTATCAGGACCAGCTTCCTCTGGGGCCGGCATTCGTCCTTCCCTCCCTCCTGTATAAGCAGATGTCTCCGGTCCAATCTGCAGCGGGTTCGTTCCTGGGCAGGGCCGTTAGCTGGTTTTCTTAACAGGAAGAGACGGCTGGTTGGTGGTGACTCCTGCGTGGCTGAGCGCACTCAGTAGAGCAGAGCGGCTTCCCCCCACCCCTCCCCCGAGAATGAGGAAATGATAAGCTGGTATAAATCATGCTAAAAGGAATGAGGCCCCATGGTGACTCGTGAGGACAGACGACACGTTGGTGAGCAGATGAAAGGCCTCGATGGAGACCAGTTGTGAAGGCTGCCCGTGCTGCAGAAGCGCAGCGCCCTGACTCAAGGCGTCACGCGCGCATCTCCCCCTTTCTCTCTCTCACTATTAAAAATATTGTTTCCCAGTAAATGTCAAGAGCGGCAGAACAGCCTTCCCTGTCCTGGAGCCTGGGGGGAAGCTCTAAAGACAGTTCTGCACAGCAAGTCTGGAGTGGCATCAGAAACGTGGGCTGCAGTCCTCTACAGGGATGTCCTGCCACAGGAAAGCAGCCGTGATAGCACCTCACTTCCAAGGCTCCAGAGTGTGGGTTGGAGCTTGGACGGACTTACCATCAGAGGTGTCCAAAGAAGGTGTGCATGTGCAAGTGCCGCCTTCCTTCGTTCTCACAAGCACCAGGCAGGACACCCAGGGCTGGCCTCGGGTCTGCATGGGCAACCAGCTCCGGGTCCTCACTCTTCCACTTCCCAGTCCTGCGACTGCAGTGGGTGATCTTAGGCATCAATTTGATGGGACACCCAGAGAGCCGACGAAGTGTTCTTTTGGGTGTGCCTGTGAGGGTGTTCATGGAAGAGACTGGCATTGAGTCAGTGGACTGAAGAAGGAAGGCCTGTCCTCAGTGGTGTGGTTGGAGTCCTCCAATCAGAGGAGGCCTGGGGAGGACAGAAAGGAAGCGTGGATTTGCTCTCCCTCTTCTGAAGATGGGAGTCCCGGCTTCTCCTGTCCTCAGACATCAGAACTCGGGGTTCTCTGGCCTTGAGATTCTAGGACTCGGCCCAGTGACCCCCCAGGTGCTGAGCCCTCCAACCGTGGGCCGAGCAATTTCCTTAGCTTCTTTAAACCCGCTTTCTCACCTGGAGAGAATGAAACCAGGACCCACTCTGTGGACAGGTTTCTTCTTTCGCAGACGATAGAAACAGAGTTGGCGGACTTAAGCAGAGAGACGAAAGGAAGGATGAGAAGCAGCTCCCAGAACAAGGGAGGCACAGAGTAGCCGGTCTCAGGAAGGGCAGGGACCTGCCACCTGGGTGAAGAAGACTCGATGGACAGGCTTGTCAGGGTCTGGTAAGGCCCACCCTTGAGTCATCTTGTCAGGGTCAAGTCCAGAGAGAGTATCAGATAGGTGCCTCTGGTCACATCCTAACCACCTGGCCAGAGAGCAAACCACCTTGACTTTGGCTAGAGGGAGAAACGGGGTTTCCATTAAGAGCCGCAGTAAACGCTTACTGCGTGATTGTCCTGGGGATTGATTAGCATCCCGCAGGTCAGGTTCTTAGCACTAAGGCTAGCACATCGCAAGAACTGAACACTGAGCAGTTGTGTATTGACAGTTATAAACTGGGATGATTAGTAGTTGACCAATAATATAAACTTTCTGAATAAAAGCTAACAATGTCTACACACAATTTCACTTTAAGTGAGAAATCTGAATAAGATCCTTGGATTGCATCCAGGTCAACCTCCTGGTTGTTCTGTTATAGTGGGGGTTTGGGAAACCTTTCCACTGGGGGAACTGGACAAAGGGTACACAGATTGTCTGAACTATTTCTTGACGTCCGCCTGTGAATCTATAATGGTCTCAACAAAGATTTCACTTAGTACCAAAAAGCTAATAATTATGACTTCAAAATCCCAGCAGGTCTTTTCTCCCTGTTGGAATTGATCGTTTTTAATTTTCCATACTTAAACAGCATTTTTCTGATGATTTTTTTAAGTGTAAAGGTCTTGATGGATTAAAAATTCTTTTTAAACATTGAGAAAAACTTCAGTACGATAAAAGAGTGAGGCCAGCTCAGAATATTCCCTTGATAAAAATGCTTATCATGGGACATTTGATGAGCTTGACCACACCCTCTCCCACACACACACACGCTACTGGCCTGGCAGGAAGCGTGTGCACAAACCGCCAGCCTGCTTGGTCCCCAGTGGTTTATTTTAGGGAGAGCTGTTTGTTTCCTCTTATCTCTCCAACTTTAGTTCGTTTATTTATGTGAAGGTGGGCCCCAAGGAGTGTCACCTCCCAAGGAATTTGTTAGGCTTATGGAGTCCTGAGTCCCTGTTTATACATTCTGGGATTATGCTGGGAAGAACCTCATCCAAAGACTTTGAAGAGACCTGTGGTCAGCCTGCCTGGAGCCCTGTGCTGGTGGAACGCATCTGCAGGACACACACCAGATCCTCACTCGTTTGTTTTCCCCCTTCCTATTTCTTCTAGCTACTGTTAACTAGTAGCCAGGCAGTTGGTTACCAAGACCCAAGTATCTACCCTAGAGATACTTGCAGTCTAACAGTGGACCATGCCTTGTCATCCAGGGATGACCAGTCGAGGTATGAGGTCTTTATGTCCGGTGCATTACTCAATTTAGCCCTGAGCTGCATTTAGGATTCCTGCATTTAGGATTCCTTGCTGAAGGCCAGGGTGGCATGCTGGTATTGGCTTGCTAAGGCATTTCTGCAAACTCATAAGCCCTCTGTTTCCCCTCATAGACTCAAATGCTCTCTCTGCCACCACCATGGCCACTAACTCCCACTCACAGCCCCCGCTGTGGTCTTGAGGACTGCTTGCATTTGATGCTATTGGCCAGTCAGTGTAGCTAGATTTTGGAGGGCAAATGGATTATAGGAGAGAAAAATCTTCTAGAGCTGAGTGGAAGGGGAGAATAGGGACATTTTGGCCTAGAAGAGGAGACTTAGGAGAAACCCAAGCTGCCTGGTCTCAGATTATCACACTTCTTTCTGCCTCAGTTTTCTCCAACTGCAAAGTAAGGGTAGTAATGATAGTCCAGAGGTGGTTGAAAGAGGTAAATACTTGTGAAACTCACTTGAGGCACATATGCAATCACTGTCAAAAATACTAAATGTCTTTGCATGTCGACGGGCCTGACGGAGGGCAGAGACGTCTTCCGATTGGCCACTAAGGGTGGAAATGGACCAGTGAGTGACAGTGGAGGAACGGAGGGCAGTAATCACAGCTCTGCCCAAGAGAGTTGAGCTGCCTACGAGGAGCGAGGCCTGCTTCTGGGAAGGCCACCCATGACCCCGTGGACCCGTAGCACCCCACACGTGGCCAGTGGTGCATGTGAGTCCTGGTTGAAAGTCCAAATGCTGAGGATTTTCAGCCGTGTGCTGGGTCCTTGCTCAGTGCTCTCCCAGGGTGGTGGGTGAGGGGAGGAGTATTTTGCTGGATTTGTTCATCTCTGAGCTCATTTGTTCAGTCCCAGTGTTTGGACCAGCACCTGGCACAGAGAGCAGGCACTTTCCAGGAAGGCACAGGTAAATCATGGCCTTCATCTCTGCCCACAGGCCAGGGATGTGCAGGAGGTAGGCCCGGAGCTAGGCCGCCTCCCTCGCGTTGCAGCTGCACATAAAGAAGCCTAGGGTGAGGTACGTAGCCCAGGTGCACGAAGCCGTGAGCACTGCAGCCTGCAGCGCAGAGTCAGCCTGCAGCGCACCGACGCTCTCCTGCACTCCTCCTCCTGGGCCGCTGCCCTCATGGCTTGCAGACACCCTCTGATTCTTCGGCTTTCAATCTGAACTTCAGAAATCTTGAACTTCAGTGAGGAGCCGCCGAGTCATGGGCTCACTGAGTCACAGGGTCACAGGCAGCGGGCTCCGTTTTCATTCTTGGAGTTTCTGCAAACGATGGGACAGAAAAGGGAGTGAGGTTACAGCCACCGAGCAGCATATTTGGTGTACTGCTGCCACTGTACTGATTTGAGAGGTATTTTTAGAGTCACATGTTCATTACTCGTGGTTGACATTTTTACTAGTACTGAAAGTTAGATAACAGCAAGGAATTCCTGGTGGGTGACATATTCTCAAGGTTGGTGCCGAGCCCTGTCGTAAATCATTTGCTTTCTTCTCAGGCTGTGGAACGCCAGCAGCTCCTCATGACATGGGCCAGAAAGCACATGAGATTCTCAGGACTGAAGGGCCATTGGGAAAACTCCTATGTGACAGAGGCAGCCTCTCTCCTAAGTATCTAGCAATGACTGTTGAGTGAACTGGGGTCTCCAAGTTCCTGCTATTACTGTGTGATATTTGAGTGAAATTTGGTCAGTGGATCTGTGCTGTGAAATCTTTCTCATCCTTTTGTCGGGGGACAGACAGGGCGAGAAGAGTTAATATTAGGCACAAGTGTTTTATACAGTAATATGTTCAAGCTCTCTCCAGAAGTAGTAGTGCTAAATACAGCTTACACCCGATTCTCCTTACGTTTTCCAACTTAGTGTATTAGCAAAGTTGATTTGTGATGGACACATTAAGGTTGACGTAGGGACCACTTTTAGATCTTTTAAATGATAATTGTAGCTATTTTCCAACAAGATGTGATTTTATACAATTTTGAAACCATTTTCATTTAAATGTCCAGTGACATTTCTTCGTTGCTATAGAAAAATAGAAGTATAAATTTGTACCTGCACGGATAGCTGGATGTCTGCAGAATCTACCTTGGGTTGTCTGGGGCCATTTTCTTGAGGATAAAACTATGAAATCTGGGGCACTTTATAACGGGTTCAAAATAAAGAGGGGAAGGAAGCAATTACCTGTACCTTCACACCCACAGACCAGTATCTCCATAGTTACCTTGTCATCCTTCTCCAGTTCATGAGAAATAAGATGATCTTTCTGACCCTGGGGCCATTTTGCACTGTGTCTTAGGTCCTGTTTATTTCTGCCTCTCTCCAGCAGAGCACCAGAGATTGGCTCCTAGGTATTTTCTCAGTCTTCACTGTCTTTCCTAAACCGTCACCATCCACTCTCTCCTTCCCACGGCTAAATACTGCTGGTATCACCATTGTTTGTTTTAGAAAAAAGAATTCCATTTGTCTGCCTACCTGTCTGCCTGTCCGTCCGTCTGTTCCGTCCGTCCGTCCATCCATCCATCCATCTCCGTCATCTTGTAGCCAAACTGTTGCCGCTCCTTCCCCTCTCACTCTGGCTCCCTTCTCTCCTTTTTGTTCAGAGGTCCCCAATGAAGAGCCCTTTCTTGCCAGACCCAACCTTCTCTCCCAGCCCACTGCCTCCTCCTCCTGACTGGTGCCCGTCGTCCTCTTGAGGACTCTCCTATGCTGACTTCCATGAGGGTCTCTTTCTTGGAGCCCCCAGCCTGTCCAGCCTTCTGTTTTCTCCTCCTCCCTCCGCTGCACGTGGGTGGGTGCCAGGACACCGGGTCCCCTGCCCTTAGGTCTGAGTTCTGGAGGCTTCCTCCTAGACCTGTCTCCCACTGCAATCAGTTCCAAAAGGGATTCCTGCCCTGCTGCCCCCTGTCCTCCAGTCCTTCAGAGATGGCCCACTATCTTCCAAGGCCAGCCTCTCCGAACATGAGCTCCTGGTCTCTCCCATGCCTCTGTGGCTGGTGTGATTCCTGCTGTGGGCCGGAAGGGAACTCCTTCACTTATAGATCAGTCCAAGCGCCTGGGTTTCTTTCCTCGTCCCACAGCAGGTCCCCATCAGTACACACTTGGGTTGTTTCAACAGTCTACTCTATAACCTTCCAGAAATTCCCTGCCACTAATTTTTCTTACAGGGAAGCCAGACTAGATCCCCAGACTTCTCACATTCCTGTCCCCTGCCAGCTGAGTGTCCTTCCCACAGCATGGAATGGAGCACATGACTGTGATGCCCACTCGCCCTGGGGTCCCCTGAGGCTAGGGAGGGGACGTCTGCACCTCCAGGAGGCTCCTCCGGTCCTGCCTCCTGCTCCTGCCACCTGCTGCCTACATCTTTCCTCTCCTCAGTATAACATCCCTGGCATGTGCCTGGCTGTCACCCCTCCTCTCACAGCTCTCCTGCTGGACCGCCGTCATCACCTTTGTGGGGACACCCCACCTGCCCCTTTTCTAGGTGCAACCCGAGGTCCTCTTCTGGAGCTTCTCTGCTGCACCTAATCCCACCCCCACCCCCACCCCCCACCCCCGTCCCCACTCGAGTGGAGCCCTGCTTTCTCTCTGGGCCCACACACCTCTATTCCTCTGTTACAACAGCAAGGCCTTTCGTTAGATCTGTTAGTAGGTTTGCGTACACTAATGGATTGGGATGTGACGCATAGGATGTCCCTGTAGCCCCAACACCACACTGGCATATTAATAGATGTCAGTGACGGCTGATGGAATTAACCCTTAAGGGACACTTTCCTGAAAAAGGAACAGGATTTCCCCTAGTAATCGGATCATGCAGTCCAAACTCTCCACCGTCTTCACCAGGCTTCTCCAGCCTACAGTTTTGCAGAAGATGCCTGGAGAGAGTCCTGCCTTTGTTCCTGCACCCTCTCTTCTCTTAGCCTCTCTGGAGTCGTCTCTCTCACCGTCTGTAGCTCCTTTTCTCGTCCACGCAGTCTGTGCTACATCAACGCAGGCGGTGTCCTGACGGCCAGCCTGTGCGTCTGCTCTCCAGCTGTCTCGTGCTCTTTGTCTTGTCTCCACGGCTCTGAGCCACGTGAAGACAGAGGCTGTGCTATATGCTTGCCTTGACCGTCACCAGCGCTGGACTTGTGGCAGGCACCGAGCAGCAAATCAAAACCTGCTGAGTTGTTTAGATAACTCCTGCTTCATTCCCAAGTAGTCAAGACAGTCAAACCCACAGTTTTATGGCTGAACCCTTGTGTCCTAATCATGGGGCTGCCAAAGCATGAGTAGGCAGTCTAGAAATGACTAGAATCTGAGCAACAGAAATCTTCGAACCCTCCTGATCCAGTTGGTACCGTGCCCTCCAGTGGATTTTAATAGCACTGAAAATCTTCTTTCAACCACTTACTCTAGAATCTAGAAGCTCATAGAGGTCGGTCGCTGGAGTTGAGCCTGACGCTTCCCAGTGTCAGTGTCTGTGCCGTCCCAGAACAATCAAAGGCCCTTCTACCCCTGAAAAGCAGCCAAGGCCCTGCCACAGGACAAAGAAAGAAGCAGTGCCTTCCACTGGGCGCCTTCTCCCAAACCTCTAGGCGTTTGCATGTCTCTGAAACCCAGAACATGTTTTTCCATTGGCATTCTCCTATTTATTAAGTTGATATCTATAAGAATATGACTTGTATCACCCCTAAAAAGAGGTTGGTAGAGATCTATTCACCCTGAAAGTGAGCCAGGCATTGCCTAAACACTTTGACCTGGCTAAATGAGTCTTGGGACTCACGGGCAGTGGCTCCCCCCCTGGGTGGCACTGAGAACAGTGTTAGTCCCTGCCTCCCAGGGCACCTGGAGAAGTGAGATGATGCCCCAGAGCAGCTTAGTTTCCAGTAAGAAGCCAAACCAAGGTTCTGGTTATGATTACACTCAAAATTGCTATGTCTAAATATCATCAATTTTATTTTTGTGCTGCTTAAACATCCAAGAGTTTGGCACCAGACTTCTGGTGGGTTTTGAAGGTCAGCACCATGAGCAGTGTGGGGCCAGGAGCCTCACGCAGAAGTCCCCTGTGGCAGGGGAAGACTTCATGCTGCTCCGAGTGGCACTGCAGGGGCCTTGCTGCAGCTGCTCGGCCTGCAGACAAGAGGACGTGTCCACAGGGGAGAAAAAGGACAAATTCATTCATAGTCGCACAGTGGGTGGCAGGTAGCTGCTCTGGGCTTGCCTGTGCATGTACGTCTCTGTGTCACAGCCATGGCTGGGTCACATTGCTTTCAGGGGACATCTTTTACATGGAGACAAGAGACATTCTCTTGCATGAGATCACAAAAGCCCACCACAATTTGTGACATTAAAATCAGGCATTCAGCAGAGCCAGTGGGCGATATTTCTCACCATGTCTGAGCCCAGAACTGGAGGCGGATCGGGGTCCACCTCTTTCTGCCCAAACGTGGACATCTTGATATCCTGAGGAGCCTGGGACCCCGGCCATAGCTTTGTTTGTTATTTGTGTGGAAGTCTCAGGGAGAGAACTCTGTACCTATTCCAACCAGATAAGGCAAAATGGTCTTCATGGAACAGGTTCCCACAGCTGGTGTTGAAGGCTTTGCCCTAGACCCTCTGGTGGGACAAGCAGCCTGAGCTTTACAAACTGCTGAGCTGGCACTGTCACGAGGGGAGCGGCCTCACCCCCCACCCCCGCTGTGCTGGGCCAGGGCTGCTCACACTGCTTAATTTTGCATCATTTTGCCTTGATTTTGAAAGTCTTTGAGGAATTTCCATGGAAAAGGAGCAAGCCCGCTCATGACTGACCCAGAAATGCAACTCCAACCCCTGCGTGAGGAAAAGCCTTAGAAGTCAAAGTCTGATCATACAATGTAGGTAAGTGGGGGCTCCTGGAAATGTCAAGGGCATGGCAAAGTATGTTTTTACAAGTTGACAAAGTCTGGGGAGAATAGAGGCTTAAAACTAAAGTGTTAGGAGCTGCTGCCAATTGGAAATGATTCACAAATGAAGATAAATCACCCCTGAGCATATAATGTGGAACAATGGGAAAATATTATCAAAATTGTAAAAATTTGATTTGCATGCAACTTTTTAGAAACATAGCTTTGTGAGTGTAAATTGAAACAAGCAGACTGACTCATACAGTGGGGCGGAAATCAGTCTAAGTTTCCAAACGTGTACGTCGGGAGATGATTATTGGATTTGGGAAAAAGAAAAGAAAAAACACTCAAAGCTTTGTTTTACTCCAGTAACTCTTTCTCTGCCATGAAGGATTCCAAAGAGTCTTTATGAAATCCCCAAACTGCCACAACCCTGTACACTACATCCATATGACAATTAATAGCACCACAAAGCAAATATCTGCTGCTTGTTTTTATTCCATGAAGTCATCTCTAAAATTATAGTAATGCTCTTGCAAGTACTCTTGTCCTGATTTTACAGATGAGGACACTGCTCAGAACATTCTCGAAGCTTGCCCCAGGTCGCATAGCTCTTGAGAGACAGAGTCACGATCCAGGCTCCGTCCACACTAGCCGTAACTACACCTGCATGTCCAGGACCTCCCAAGGCCTCCAGCCAAGCCGTGGGCAGGGACAGGCCACTTCCTGCCATGGCCTCAGCACGTCTTTGGAGCAGTGGACTGAGAGGCTTAGTGTGTGCGTTCCACTTGTGTGAGGAAGAGATTTAACCCAGGATAGAGGTTCTGCCCATTCAAGTAGAAGTCGTGGTTTCTGAAAGACGGAGGAGGCAATTTACTGGATGACTTTTTTCCTAGAAGTCAGACTGGTTATGATTTTTCTAATGTATGATTCATAAAACATAAACCTCCCCATTTAAAGGGCATGGTTTCGGTGAGTTTTGATACGTTCACAATGTACAACTATCCCCGCTGTCTAATTCCAGAACATTCCCATCATCCCCCAAAGAAACCCAGGCCTGGGAAATTCACTTCATATTGCTCATTTTTCCGCCTCCCCAAGGCGCTGCTGAGCACTCATCCTTCAGTCTCTGTGGCTTTGCCTTTTAGACATGTCTTATAAATGGAATCATACAATATCTGTCCATTCCTGTCTGTCTTCTTGTACTGACAAGAATGTTTACAAGGTCATCCACATTGTAGCATGTGCCAGAACTCCTTTTTATAGCTGAATAGTATTCCATCATATGGGTATGTTTTGTTTGTTTGTTTATTTGCCAGTCGCAGAATGACATGTGGAGGCTTCTCTCAATTTTATTTCAAGGAGTTTGGCATAAGCTCTAGAAAATCAGAAAAGTGAGGCATGTCACTTCAAAATAGAGGCCATGTAGTCATCCAGCAGCACTGGCCCAGCAGTTGAAGCTCTCTAGTGGTTTCCTGTTGCCTTGGGAACACCATGTGTATCAGTCAGGGTTCTCTAAAGGAACAGAATCAACAGGAGGTATGATTATAAAAAGGGGATGTATTAGATTGGTTTACCAGAAGCTGGACAGTCCACAGTGGCCATCCGCAGGCTGGAAAGTTGGAGGAAACAGTAGCTGCGCAGTCCAAGAGGCTGAGGCCCCAGGACAGGAGGGATCAATGGTGCTACCCAGTCTGAGACGGAAAGCTTCTGGAAACTCCCTGGAGACTCACGCAGAGCCCACTTGGGAAGAGTGAAGGAGCAAGAGGCTGATGTCCTCAGGCCATCGCAGCCGCAATCAAGAACCCATTCAAGTAGATTTGAGCTTGCATCTACTGCTGCTGCTGCTCCCTTGCTCTTCCAAATTTCATTTCATCCAAACCACCATCCTATTGGATGGTCCTGCCCACACTGAAGGCGGGTCCCCATTTCCCTTCGCTATCCCACACGCCAATCATTCCTAGACACACCCTCATTAAAACACACCCCAAAGCCTCTTGATCATCAGCATCTCTTAATCCAATCAAATTGACGATTCAAATGAACCACTGCCCCATGAAACCCCTGACCATGACTCTGCAGGCTGCCTGTCCAGCCCTCAGCCTCCTGTCCAGCCTCAGCTGGGCCGGCCTCAGGAGCTCCATCTGCAGTTCTCTGTTCCTCAAACACACTGTCGACCTGCAGAGTCTCCCATGGTCTGTTTTCTCTGCCTGGACAGCTCTGCCTCCCATTGCTGGCTGCTCTCTCTTGGCCTTTGATTCTGTATAAATGTTGAAAGAGCTCAACTGACCACCATCTGAATGAGGCCTGCCCACTGCTTACTCTCTCCTGGTGCATCTTCAGAATCTATTGTTGTATCGTGTCATGGGTTTTCTCTTTTTATGTTGGCCTCCTCCGTGACCCATAGTCACTACTGACGGGGACCCTTTCTCTCTCTCAGAGTAGCTGAGTCAGCACCTGTGGGATCAGTCCATATCAGGAGGGCTACCTTGATGCGCCTGGCCAGGCTGGGATGCCTTGCAGCCAAGACAGTGGTCCAGGAGCCAGATCAGCTCCAAGAGCTGCCGCAGTCTGGCTGGGCACAAATCACGAGCCACTGAAGCAGGAACAAACTTTATTTTTGAACTGCAGGAAAACACTTCACACAGCTCCCGGGGAATCCTCCCGAACACCACGCGGCTCGTCCAGGAACCCCCAGCCAGAAATATCTCTCCCGGAAATCCCTCCTCCTGCACTTCCCCAACCAATGGGAACTCTCGGGGAATCCCCGGAAATCCCCACGAGAACTCCAAAATAGTGCAAGAACTCAAAAGTTGCGGCAGAGGCGGATAGTAATGCCTCGCCTGTCAATCAATACTGTTGGCAAAATGCCAGGGGCCATACAGACTCGGCCGTGGCTCTCAGCATCTCCCCCTTTTTGTTTAATTAAACAACAAGCAATGTGGCTTAGGGACCGTGCCTGTTAGGCAGTCCAATTCAACATATGGTCCTTACCCGTCATCGGATGAACTGACCTCTAGGCGTCAGCCTCCTGTCTTAGGTTGGTACCACTGCAATTGGATCATACCCGTCATTGACTACTGGTCCAGCATACAGCCATACTTGTGGATAGGCCTTTGCACCAGCGGGGGGGGTGAGGTTCTTTGCCTCACCTCTGTTGGCCCCCAAATTTGGCCTTGGTGCCAGTGGGGGGGTGAGGTTCTTTGCCTCACCTCTGTTGGCCCCCAAATTTTAGACCATCACTAGTAGAAGGGAGGAGGATGCAAAATGCCATGACACTAAGCCAATTGAGGGCTCCTTTGAAAAATTGTACCACCGGTGACACCATCAGCAAAAATACTCCAGCACTACCACAATTCGCTGTACCAACAGATAGTTCACAATGCATACAAGTGATAAATAGTCCAGGCAAGTTCTGCAAGCAATTCAAAGCAGAGGAATCTATCAATATGTCCATTTCCTCCCAAAGTAAGTCGACTCCTTAATTGAGCATTACTTGTTGAGTTATTATTCATTGATGCATCAGTTTTTACAGTTTGTTGTGATAACTATCGAAGAAGCTGTAGTTTGGTTTTATCTTTGTCTTCACCGGCACTGGGCTGAAGACAGGAATTCTGGCAATGATGCTAAGAAAAAAATTATGTAACATTCTAACAGGCACTAAGAAAACAATTTTTTGAACAATTTACATTATCCTGAACAGAATTATTAAATATAATGAGAAGGAAAGGTGAAAGTAAACAAACAGATCTGTTAACCTCCTTATTTGTTCACATATTAAAACAATTTTCAACAGCTGTTTACCCAATCTAAATTAAACCATTAAAATCACGTGAATAAAAAAATTCGGATCCATTTATTCATGAGCGCTCCTCATATATGATATATGGACATACGCACATACAGACATACAACACAAAACAGAAGTGTGCACACATAACATACAACACATAAGACAATAGTAAAGGCCTTGTAGCTTTACCTAGGCGAAATCTCCATTGCAATGCTTAAAAACTCCACAGTCAAAAAATAAAACTGATCAGAAAAACATTAACCTAGGTCTGTATGAGCTCAAAAATAAAATAGAACTTTATGATGTGGGAAAAGGCAAATAATAAAATAAATATTGAAAAAAGCATCCTGGTTAATCACTGTCGCAGATGTAAGAATAGCCAAACTGGAGTTCTGGATATCAGCTGTTATGGATTTGAGTCAAATCATCTTCCTTTTGGTCTGTAGAAATTGTTTTAGTTAATCTCTCTGGAATCCAAATCGGCTGCTGTTCTCCCTGTGGAAAAACACAAACAGAACCCTGACTCCAGACAATCACTGGGTCAGGACCTTTCCATTGTCCTGTTAGAATATCCTTCCAAAGTACCTTAGGCTTATGTACATTTTTTGGACACATATGCCTTTCCGCAGCACTAAGCCCTGAGGAATCCAAATTTAAAAAGTTTAGAGTAAAAAGGGTTATTTTAAGTTTATCTTTGGGTGATATATACCCCTTTCCAATTCCCTCTTTTTGCTTTAGTAAGTACATTTTAATAGTTTGATGAGCTCTTTCAACTATGCCTTGTCCCTGTGGATTGTATGGAATTCCTGTTATATGAGTAATGCCAAATGATGAGCAAAATTGTTTAAAAGAGGTAGAAGTATAACCAGGACCATTATCTGTTTTTAACTGTTTTGGAATGCCCACAGTGGCAAAATTTTGTAAACAATGAGCTATAACATCTTTAGTTTTTTCTCCGGAATGAAGGGAGCCCATCAAAAATCCGGAAGAAGTATCAACTGTAACATACAAATATTTTAATTTTCCAAATTCTGGCAAGTGTGTGACGTCCATCTGCCAAATATGGTTAGGTATCAGTCCTCTAGGATTGACTCCAAGATTAACTTGTGGTAAAAAGGTCACACAATTTTGACATTGTTTTATTATTTGTCTAGCTTGTTCCTTAGTTATTTTAAAACGCTTTTGTAAAGTATTAGCATTGACATGGAACCTTTTATGAAAATGTGTAGCTTCTTCTAGTGTAGAGAAAATATGTATGTCATGTGTAGTTTTATCTGCTAAATCGTTGCCCAAACTAAGGGCTCCAGGCAATCCTGTATGTGCTGTGATATGTCCTATAAAGAATGGATATTTTCTGTCCCAGATTAGACTTTGTATAGCAGAAAACAAAGAGAAAACAGTAGAGGAAGGGGAAATCCTGCCAGCATCTTCAAGGGATACTATAGCATTAACTATATACTGACTATCAGAGAATAAATTAAATACAGAATCTTTAAACATCACAAAAGCTTGTAAAACTGCATTAAGCTCTACCTTTTGAGCTGATTGTTTGGGTACTAAAAATGTAAAAGTTTGATCAGGGGTAACTACTGCTGCTGTACCATTATTTGACCCATCAGTGAATACATTTGGAGCATTCATGATAGGGGTTTTTCTTGTCATTTTTGGAAAAACTACAGGATGCGAAGACCAAAAAGACAACAAAGGATTAGATGGTAAGTGGTTATCAAATGAAACATTAGATTTACACATGACTATTGCCCAAGTATTTAACTCATTAGCTAACTCATCAATTTGATCCATAGTATATGGAGTAATAATTTTATTGGGAGAAATTCCAAACACTCCCTTTGCTGCTTTTATTCCTTTGAGTATTAATTGTCCTACAGCCTCAGGATACCTAGTAAGAATAGTGTTAGGAGAATAAGATAAATGTATCCACAATAATGGACCTTCTTGCCAAAATACTCCTGTAGGAATATTTTTGTTGGTATTACAATAAATAATAAAGGCAAAGTTATATCAATTCTATCCAAATGCATATTTTCCATATATGTTTCAATAATTTTTAATGCCTTTCTTGCTTCAGGCGTTAACATGCGGGGTGAATTTGGATCTGATGGACCTTTTAGGATATCAAATAAAGGTCCCAACTCTCCTGTTGGTATGCCTAGATAAGGCCTTATCCAATTTATGTCTCCTAATAACTTTTGAAAGTCGTTAAGTGATTTGAGTTGATCTACTCGTATTTGAATTTTTGGTGGACGGACCATGGTTGAGGATAATAGAACTCCTAAATAATTAATTGGAAGATTTAATTGTACTTTATCTATTGCTATCTCTAGATTATAATTTTTTAATAAATTTGTAAGTGTGGCATAACATTCTAGCAATGTGTTTTTATCTTTGTGTGCTAACAATACATCATCCATATAGTGAAATATTTGTAGTTTAGGATTTTGATTTCTAAGTGGCTGGATTGCTTTGTTAACATAAATTTGACACATAGTTGGGCTGTTAGCCATCCCTTGAGGGAGTACTTTCCATTCATATCTCTGATCAGGACCTTCATGATTCAGTGCAGGGATAGTAAATGCAAAATGTGGACTATCCTCAGGATGAATTGGAATTGAAAAAAAACAATCTTTGATATCTATAGCTAAAACGTACCAGGTTTTTGGCAAAGCAGACAATTGAGGAATCCCCGATTGAGCAGGTCCCATAATAACCATCTCATTATTAATGGCTCTTAAATCTTGCAATAATCTCCATTTACCAGATTTCTTCTTATTGACAAAAATGGGAGTATTGTAAGGAGATACGGAAGGTTGTATATGTCCCTCCGCTAATTGTTGTTTGACCAGGTCATGGGCTGCTTGTATCTTTTCTTTAGTCAGGGGCCACTGAGGAACCCATACTGGTCTATCTGATTTCCAAGTAATTTTTATTGCCTCAGTGACCCCTTCTGAAAACCCAGTCCATGTCTATTTATTCCCTGATCTATTTGAATTGGTGCTGCTATGCCTTGTTCTCCTAATCTTTTTTCTTTCCTGAAACCTTGTCTAGCCCTAATAGTGGGCGCATTTGGATTGATGTTATTTGTTAATGTCAAACCTAATTGATCTAGGACATCTCGTCCCCATAAATTTATAGGAAGATGATCCAATACATATGGCTGTATAGTTCCTTCACATCCTTCAGGATCCTTCCAATCTAATACCATCGCACTTCTATGGGGATTAGTTGCCACTCCTAGGCCTCGAAGCGTTTGAGTGGCTTGTTGTAACGGCCAATGTTTTGGCCATTCTTGACGAGATATGATGCTAAGGTCTGCACCTGTATCCAGTAGCCCATTAAATTCATGTCCTTGAATATTTAGTTTTAGCATGGGGAGAGAATCTAAATAAGACAGCATAGCCCAATCTACACCTGTGGAGCCTAATCCCCTGGAACCTCTTTCTATAGTACTACTGGAAAATTTATCATGTAGGCTGGGTATTATTAATAACTGTGCTATTCTACCTCCTGGTGAAATTACTGATATACCCTTTGGAGAACTAGCTATAATTTTTATTTCACCTTCATAATCGGGATCAATTACCCCGGGACTTATCATAAGTCCTTTTAGCGTAGAAGAACTGCGTCCTAACAATAAGCCTACTGTTCCTTGGGGAAGAGGTCCTTTTACTCCTGTGGGAATGATTTGAACTCCCATCTCTGGAGTTAGTACTGCTCTGGCGGAGGCGCAGATGTCCAACCCTGCGCTCCCTCTGGTTCGTCTGATGAGAGATCTGATGGATAATGTGTCCTGGGCACTACCCTGATGGTGTTGCTGGGTTCCTCCAGTGCCCCGTACATTTGTGGTCGTGAGCCCCGGAGCATTGGGCCCCCCTGTCCGTTTTTTGACAATGGAGCCCGATGCCTTTCTCCACGATATTGTGGGTAAACACTTGGTCCTTGTAACGGAATACCCTCTATGGTGGTTTGAGAACGGCATTCATTAGCCCAATGTTTCCCTCTACAGCATCGTGGGCAAATACCCGGTATTCTATTCCTTTGATACCTAACTTTGTTAAACCCTCCTCCTATGGGGCAACTCCTTTTAAATGTCCTGTTTGATCACAATTATAGCATGTTTTTGGCCTGGCATCTAAAGCCTGTTGTACTGCTGCTAAGACTTGCCCTTGTTCATTAATGTCTCTACATAATTTAATATATGTGTTTAAATCTTCATGTCTCCATGGTCTAATGACCTCTCTGCAACAACGATTTGCTTGGTCATAAGCCAGTTGTTTTATAAATGGCATTGCCTGTTCTATATCCCCAAAAATTCTGGAAGCTGCTTGAATAAGCCTATCTACAAATTCAGCGTAAGGTTCATTAGTTCCTTGTATTACCTTAGATAATTGACCTTGTAAATCTCCATGCCCCTGTAAAGTTTTCCATGCCCTAACCGCATCTACAGCAATTTGTGCGTACACGCCAGGATCATATTCAATTTGTTGCCGTTGACCCTCATAAGGTCCTTTTCCTAACAACATATCTAGATTTCTTTGAGGGTAACCGGCTGCTGCATTTTGCCTAGCTGTCTCCCTGCAAAATTCCTCATTGGCAACCTTCCATAACAAATATTGTCCTCCATTTAGCACAGATTTACACATACTAGCCCAATCTGCTGGCGTCATGTCCAAGTTGGTAATGGATTCGACCATGCTTACAGTGAAGGGTGCTTGAGGACCATAGGTTGTTACAGCCTCCTTTAACTGCTTCACTGTTTTGAAATCTAAAGCACGGTGAATTCGCTGCCCTCCTGCCTGCTCAAGTACAGGGCATGCTAATCTTTGAGGTCCTGTCTCAGGATCCCATCTATCAACTACGGGGTTTGAGGGCCACTCAGCTATCTCCATAGGGGGTGCTGTTGGTTGAATTACGCCCTCTGGTGATAGAACGGTGTTAGTAGCAGCCTCCTGTTGTAGCTTTTTCCCTAATAGCTGTTTCTCCTCTAAGCTTTCTTCCTTTAAATTTTCTTCCTCTGTCTGACTAGCTTGAGAGACCTTCTCTTTTGCTTGATCTAAAATGTCTTTCTCCATGGTCTGAACCTCTAACAATTTACTTAACACTCTTTCAGTTTGTTTTTTACTAATTTCTAATCTGTTATAAAGATAACGCAACCCAATAAGATAACACAAAACAAAACCGAAACAGAATGAAACAAAAACGGAACAAAAAATCGTTGTATCAATTTTCCTATTTTCTTGACATGTGCATTTGTGGTCTATTTCTATCTCTTCCTCAGGGGCGAACAACTTCAAACCTTGAGCCAACCATTTTTCCCAATCTGCCTCAGAAAATTCTAGGGATAGGCAGCTTGAAACAAACACAAAACAAATCAAAACAAGAACACATTGTTTTTTAAAATGGTCACCCATTCTCTCGCCTTCCCTTAGGGGCAAGCAATTTCACTTACCCCGAAGCTTCAGACGTTCCCTGCACGGGCCGCCAAATGCCGCAGTCTGGCTGGGCACAAATCACGAGCCACTGAAGCAGGAACAAACTTTATTTTTGAACTGCAGGAAAACACTTCACACAGCTCCCGGGGAATCCTCCCGAACGCCACGCGGCTCGTCCAGGAACCCCCAGCTGGAAATATCTCTCCCAGAAATCCCTCCTCCTGCACTTCCCCAACCAATGCGAACTCTCGGGGAATCCCCGGAAATCCCCACGAGAACTCCAAAATAGTGCGAGAACTCAAAAGTTGCGGCAGAGGCGGATAGTAATGCCTCGCCTGTCAATCAATACTGTTGGCAAAATGCCAGGGGCCATACAGACTCGGCCGTGGCTCTCAGAAAAGAGCATCACTTGGGACCTCATTAGCCATGCTGGTCCTTGGCCTCCCCGGGGAACTCTGGGGATGAGGCCAGCCCTTCAGGAGATTCTGGTGGTGGTTAGCATTTGACAAGCACTTGCCAAGAAAACACTCCCAAGTCCACTCTTATTGCTACCCTAGTGTTAGAACTCCCTCTCCAGGTAGAACCGTTGATCCCCAGAATGAGTCACAGAGGTCAGGAGAGGTTGCCAAGTCTCCCATTGAAGGTGTAAGCAGCACCCAGGCCTCCTACATATTTCATGGCTCTTTCTTCAGTATGAGAAAAAAGAGCTGCTGTGTGATCTGGAAATCCTACCTCTGGTGTATGTCCAAAGGAAACGAAGTATAAGATTTCAAAGAGATAATACCTAAACACCCATGTTCTCTGCAGCAGTATTCACAACAGTCAGGATATGGAATCAACCTGCCTGTCCATAAACTGAAAAATGGATTAAGAAACATGCACACACAGACACACACAACGTACTACTATTCAGTCTTAGAAAAAAGGAGATCTTGTCCGTTGCAACCACATGGATGAACCTGGGGACACTGTGCTAAATAAAATAAGCCAGACACAGAAAGACGAGAGCTGAATGATTGCTTCTGTGTGGAATCTAAAGAGGTGGAATTCACAGAAGCTGAGGGTGGAAAAGTGGTTGCCGAAGTCTGGGAGGGGGAGAACTAGGAGATGTTGGTAAAGAAGGAAGAATAAGTTCTGGAGACCTGTCTGCAGCATGGTAAATGGATGGTCTGTACACTTGGAATTTGCTGAGATAGATGTTCTCACCACCAAAAGATGACACGGTCACCTAGCTTGATCGTGGGAACCACTTCACAGTGCACACTCACATCAAGAGATCGTGCTGCTCACCATAAATATATGCAGTTGTCAGTTATTCCTGGATAAATCTGGGGAGGCAAAGGAAAGGAGGACCTGGGCTCTTCTAGCCTGGATTCAGGGTGTGGGATGTCACCATGTCACATTAGGAGATAGAACCTCCCTGGCACCAGTTCTCACCCTGAGGATTTCCAGACATTGATCTCTCTCCTGAAATCACAGATATCCTAAAGTATCCCTGACGGCTCTTATTTATGGGGTGGTTTCTGTCATCCTCTTGGGGCTGATGTTCCCTCTGAGAATTGCCTGCACCCATGGTGCCCAGAGCAGAAGGATTAAATTTTTAAAAGGGTGTGTGTGACTTGGCTGTATGCCTTTTTTTCAGCTAGCAATTTGAATGCTTAGCAATGCATAATCCAGGCTTCGGGTGAAGACAGTGCTCAGCCAGGTTCTGTCCTTGGGCCAGCCGCTACAGGATAGATGTGCGCCTTGCTTCTGAACACCTCCCGCACTGGCAGGCAGCGTGGATGTGCCAGAGGGAGCCTGGCAAGAGGGTCTGGGCCAACTCAGACAGGGCCTGGGCATGTGTCCTGGAGGCATGCCACCTGAGCTAGGCACAGAAGGATCGAGGAGCGCGAAGGTGGAGGCTACCAGGTACTGTGAGGACACCAGCAATTAGTGTATATTCCTGGCTTGGAAGCCACCCAAACCAGAGCACTGTGCAGATCCCACCTGCCCATCATGGGACGAGGTGCAGGCCTTTAGAAGGGAACCAAATCTGAATTCCCCTCAGAAAATTATTATAGTCTAAGCATCCCTAATCCAAAAAAATCCAAAATACAAAGTGTTCTGCTATTTGAAACTTTCCCAACAGTGTCCCAATGCTCTGAAAGTGTGAGCTCTTATAGAATTTCTGACGTCAAATTTTCAGATTAGGGATGCTCCACTAATAAAGGCAGAAAGTCGATGTGTGCAAATCCAGGAACAGGGTTCCCAGGCACAATGGGAGGAGGGCTGCAGCATCCGAGCTGTTTCGAGGCGGCTCACAGGACCTCGGGCTTTCCACCTCCGCCATGCCCCACGCTGCCATCTTGTCCAGCAGCACGTTGGTTCCCAGGGCTTCACGGAGGCCAAGAGACTGTGTTCTATGTAATTTTATTTCTGCGCTTTCTGTCCTACCTGCAGCTGGAAAATGCGCTGTTCTGTGTGTGTACTTAAATTCATATACTTTAAATTTGTTCAGTCTTGAAAGTTAGTCTTACACACTGTTGCACCCTTCTGTCTACTGAAAAAAATGTTGACACAGTTTTTGCCTGTTTGGTTTATTTCAGCCCCAAGGTGCCCACTCAGTCAATGTGATCCCACTCACAGAACCCGAGGCCTCAATATGCTAGTCCCTGAAACTTTCTCCCCTTTATCTCTTGGCGTATGAATAACTCATGTGTGTGCCTAGCCTCAGAAGAAAACCCTTCTTATGCAAAAAAAGAAAAAGAAAAGAAAGAAGAGGAGGGAGGATGTGCGGAGCCGAGTGAGTGCTGGTGAAGTCTCAGGTTTGCCTCAGACACGAGCTCAGACTCTGGTTATCGTGACTCTGAAGCTGTAGATAGTTTCGGATTTATTTCCCGAGCTCTTGCCTGGGAGAAGGAACGACAGAGACGTTTAAGCATAAGGCCAGGCAGCTTCCTGTTCTGGATATTACATTGCATGTTCTTGGGTTAATTTCTGAAGTATGCTATATGTTTTTCGGACTCACAACTTTTAAAAAAAGTTTTTATCGTGCGTATTTAAGGTGTACCGTGCAATGTTATAGGGTATGGGCAGGCGGTAAAATGGTGACAATACAGACCTATAACTTAAACTCCTGATTTAAGTTTAAATTCCATGGAAGCAAGAATTTTGAAGGACCTCATTTTAAAATGATTTATGCATTTCTAAAGTGGAATTAAAGTTGAATTTTTCAGAATGATTTATTTTTCTTAAAGGAAGTCTTGGATAAATCCTTTCTGGAGTTAAGAATCATCCAGCTTTGTTTTTTCTGTACCATTGCAAGGGCTCTGAACTCATCCAATCCCCGGTCTTTTCATCCTAACTTCAATAATCGCTGAGCCACTCCTAAGACCAGTGCAGGCCAGGTACCACGAGAGAGCACCACGTGATACACCTTGATTTTTGCATCTTCATGGGTAGTCCCAGGCCACCACCTATCATCACGGTAGGCTTGGGGACAGGGGTTTACATTGTATTCTTTGAATGGCCTCTCCTGACAGGGTGCAGGACATAAGCCAGGCCTCTACATACAGTGGGCTGAGTATCATTTCCATTAGGGGAGTTTTGGTACCTGAGTGCTATTTTGGGGGGTCCCTACCTAAGGTGAATGATATTTGAGTGGTAGAGGCAAACTCACAAGCATCACAGCCTGGCATGAAATTGAAAGCCAGGGAAAGGGAAGGAGGAGACAGAACACACTAAGGAGCTAGAGATAACGCCTGTTTGGAAAGGAAACTCAGCTGAGTGTTTTCGGGAAAGACTTCTGGGATTTGCTTCCTGTGAGTCCAGTGAGAGGAAGGGGACCAGTTGCATATGGTGGGTTGAGGTTGGCCATGATCTGCTGATGATTGACTCTGGCTGATGAGTCTATGGGGCTGATGGGGAGAGGGGGTGATAGAGGGGAGGCTCTCTATTTGTATATGTGATTTAAAGTCTCCAAAAAAAATTTCTAAATTGTAAATTGTCAGGCTGGCAAAGAGGAGCAAGCTGAAATTCCCATAGTGTTCCAATAGCCAAGGCAAAGAATGCAATATTGGATTAGGTCTCAGTACAGAAAGGAAGTATGGTGGATTTTTTAAAGTCCCCACATTAAATGCTATGTTGAGGGTGTTTATTTAAAGAGTGCTGGGAGTCACGCTAATAAAGGCAGAGGCGTATGGGGCAGAGGAATGGGGCAGTGGGAAGACTGGCCTGGCTGGAGGAATGTGGGAAGGCTGACGGTGCTGAGGATTGCCAACACTCAGTGAGAGTGGAAAGCAGGCTGACTCTGGTCAGGATTAGAGCCTCTTAGGTGATGCCCCCTGACCTCCTGGCCAGGGAGGGGTGCTCCAGTGCCATGTGAAGGTGCCCTCTCCCCAAGCTCCCATGCTGCACCTTGAGGGCTCCACTTGATGCCAGTCCCCTTCCCTTGGTGCTCTCTGTCCACCTCTCTCCATCCTTCCTTTCCTCCACCCTCTGCCATGTGACCCACAGATCCAAGTCCCCAGCCCAGCTTCTCTGGAGTTGCAAACGAGTCTGATTTCCAGGGACCAGCTCAGTTGTCCCACAGGCACCTGAGATTCAGCAAATCCAAGTCTGACCTTCCACCCTGGGGTGCCAGGTACAGGCCCTGGCATCAGCCACCCAACATGCACCAGGCCCACTGTGCACAGCCTCTGGTTCCCTTTCTGTCCTTGTCTGGTCACCCCAGGCTCAGACATATCCTCTGGGAGAATAGGCACAGACTGCAGGCTCTGTGGGTGCTCAGCCCTGGAGCGAGGGGTCCCTTCTGAATCACAAGTGTGTTTCTCCTGGAGGATGACCCTGTCCTCCCCAGCAGGGCACCGTGCCCCACACTCGCCAGCCTGGACTCCAGCCTCTCTAGCTGCCTCCCTGGTGCACTCTTCCCCTGTCCCTTGGTTCGGCCTCATCGGATGCATCCAGCATCACCTGCTCCTGAGCAGCCCCTCCCTCTGAATCTCTGCCTCCTCTGGGTTCTGCCTCCTCTTGTCCAACAGGATATCCAGCCTGTGATTTGAGCCTCTTGTTGCTGTTGCCACCACCCTATTGGAACACTGCCATCGTTTTTCTCATAAACCAATGCTTTCCAAACATTTTTTACCAATAGAGCTGTTTCTTCCACACAACCCAGAGCATTAAGTGGGCGGACAGCAGTAATGGATGCTGAGGCTCAGAAAGGAATTGAGTCTTTGTAGTGTTTAGTGAGCACACGCCGAGCTGACCTGTTCTCGGAGCCCCATCAGACAGGTAAATCCCTATCCCACAGATGAAGACACACTCACATGGAAAGTCTAAGTCACGTGGGGGGACCTCGAGAGGCAGGAGGCAGAGCCAGGACTTGTTTGTCACCCCCAAGCGGAGTCCCTCCAGCCCTCTGCAGAAGCTTTCTCCATTCTCCAGCCTTTTCCCATCTCCTCCAGACAGGTTTTCTCCTGCCTCTGGGAAGCCACATTTGAGCCTGGGTTGTGTTGCTTCTGAAGGGGACGGAGCCTCCGCAGACCAGGCAGGCCTGAGGCTCAGCCCACCATGGAGCCACACACCCTCAGGGCCTCAGCCCCCGTCAGGCCAGGTCTTTCCCGGAGCAAGGCCACAGAGCTCTCAGGGTGCCTGGTGTGGACTCAGTGACCCTGTGACTCATCTGGCTTGTGTACAACATGGACATGTGTCCTCCTCTTGTCTGTGACTCTCCCCAGCCCAGCTCCCCCTAGCTTCTAGATACAAGATGCCCTGTCTCAGGTCCCCACCCACAGCATGATGCCCTATTAATGCCTCATTACTATCCATCACTGCCCCCAGCCTTCTTCCCTGAGTTGGGCACTTGCTCTGGGCCCCTGAGCCATTCTCTCATTCTCTCTCGTTAGACTTGGCTGTGGCCTGGTGTGACCAACGTCGTGGTCAACACTCCCACTTTTTTAAGTTATTCCTGTTTTTCAGATTAACCAACCTGCTGCTGTCCCAGCAAATCCCTTTCCCTCACCTATCCAGATGAGGGTAGGGACACAAATCGATGCTCTAGAGGTCTGAGCATCCAGATGGGCCAAGAGCATCAGAAGTATGTAGTTTCTCCGTTCCCCACAGCCAGGCAAGTTTTGAGCTTTGATACTAGACTGTGCTTATCTTTATTTTCTCCACTCACCAACTCAATATTTCACACAGATTAGGCATTCAAGAAGTAATAAAGGAATCGTGTTATTGGACTATGGACCGTGTGATCCGACTACTTCCTAAGCCTGAACTTGGATGTTAGGTCACGTGGCTTCCATTCGAATATCTCTCAGGGTTATAGCATCACAGAGTGTTGTATGTATTTGTATATGTGAGAGTGGACAACAGCAATCTGACTAGCTTTTAAGCAGTTAAAAACCACTGAGCTGTGTTATGTGTGCTTAAAGAGCCATTTGGAGTTTAGGCAATGTATGTTCTAACTGCTTTTATTAGTTTTATATTATGAATGTAATTCGTGATGGTCATAGAAAATAGAGAAAACACAGGTGAGCAGAAGCAGAATAGAAGCGACACCGTCCTGCCCTATTTGGCACACTTCTTTCCTGCCTTTTTTCTATGATGTGCTGAGCCCAGGGTTGGTGGTTTCCTCCGTGTGGGACCAGTGTGCATGCCGACTGGCCCGGGGATTCCGGATCCAGCTGACGGGTGTTTCCACATCTTCATTCCTTTTCTCAGGAGGCACAGCTGCAGCTTCCTTCTCAGTCACCTAGGTAGACGTTGATGTTCCTGTCATACACCTGCGAACAGCCGTCTGCCCACAGCTCTTCCCTTAATCTCTTCTTGTTTCCTTTATGGAACTTTCTAGGATACAGAATTATGACTATGAAGCCTCATGATATCAAGGATGACACATAAATACGGTTGTCACTTACCTCTTTATCTGCTATCGTAAATCAAAAGCTGCTTCACTGCGGCATGAGAAGCAACATGGGTGGGGGGGATCCCCAAAGCAGCCCAGTGATCGGGGGAGGAGCGCTTGGCTCACAAGTGTTGGGTGATCGTCGCGTGCTGACCCTCCCGCTGGATTGTTGAGGCTCTGGGAGGGCCAGGCCTCCGGGTTCCATTTCTTGTGTAACGGGTCTGTCTCCTGCGTCTCCAGCCCCCTCCTCCTTCCCAGCTCCATATGGCTATAAGAATGTGCCTTGGAACCTGCCTTAGAAATGGGCCTCCTGGGCAAAAAGTGGAATCACAGGAGGGCCCTGGATTTCCCTTCCCTCTGCCCCTGTGGACTCGGCGTCACCTGGGTCCCCTAGTGGGCATTACTGACAAGTCCTTTGATGTTCAGCATTGTCTATCAAATCTCACTCTAGTGATCCCTGGACTCACATTTGCTCATCATGTGCCTGTGAGGGAGACGGCCTCGTGGAAAGAAAGAGAAGTCGCGGGCTGGCAGGACGTTTGGCTGTGTGGGTGGGAGGCTCGGCGTGTCTGCTGTAGGACAGAAGGATGAGCATAAAGTTCACCCCTTCCTTCTTAGAACTCGAAAGTGCCAGAAGTAAGGACAGATATGTGTGACCATGTCATTGAGTAGAAAATTTCCCTGCATTTATTGAGTGTAAAATACCCTACTAGAAAGGATTTCTAATTATCTGGTTTCACTCTGGTATGAAATATACTTCTGAGTAGGATGTTTTCCATTTAAGTATTTCAAAAACATATGTTTAAAAAATATGACTAAACCTTCTCAGGGTTTTATAAAAACTAAATCCTTCTATCTGAGCCGAGCATTGTACATTTGAGGTTACTTTTTTAAAAATCTGTTTTGCTTCTGTTTTTGTTAGCTGCCAGTTCCTGGTCTTGTATGGGATGATCTCTTGGAATCGTACATTTAATAGAAGTTGAATGGAAAAACATCTTAGGGTGCACATTAGTGGGTGGAAAGCCCTCACATTACGAGTGTTAAGCTTTTGTTAATACCAATTATTTGCTGGCGTTCAGAGGCATTCTTGGACTTTGTGAGCTTTCAGAATACATTGGTTTGCTTTTGCCGACAAGAGTTGGTTTTCACGGAGACCCTGGGAAGTGCTAGGGTGCTGGGGTTCCTCAGTGGGCAGGGGCATGCAACCTCCTCTTTAATGTAAAGGTCACTTTACATGAAAGTCAATGACTAATCCATGAGGGGTTGAGTAAGGGGCCTGGAATATAGAAAGTACTTAATATTGTGCTCAATATTGAGGAAGATGATGGTGATAGGATTGATGGTGAAGATGTGGTGGCAATGGTGATAATGGTGGTGATGGAAGTGATGGTGGTGCTGGTGGTGATAATGATTATGGTGATGATGGACATGATAATGATGATGGTGGTGATGAGTATGATGATGGTGGTGGTAATGATGGTGATAATGATGATGGTGGTGGTGATGGTGGTGGTGGTGGTGATAATGATGATGGTGGTGATGGTGGTGGTGGTGGTGATAATGATGATGATGGTATGATGATGGTGATGGTGATAATGATGATGATGGTGGTGATGATGGTGATGGTGATAATGATGATGGTGGTGATGATGGTGATGGTGATAATGATGGTGATGGTGATAATGATGGTGATGGTGATGGACATGATAATGATGATGGTGGTGATGGGTATGATGATGGTGGTGGTAATGATGGTGATAATGATGATGGTGGTGGTGATGGTGGTGGTGGTGGTGATAATGATGATGATGGTGGTGATGATGGTGATGGTGATAATGATGATGGTGGTGATGGACATGATAATGATGATGGTGGTGATGGGTATGATGATGGTGGTGGTGATGGTGATAGTTATGATGATGATAGTGGTGATGATGGTAATGATGGTGATAATAATGATGATGGTGATGATGGTGATGGTGGTGATGATGGTGATGATGGTAGTGGTGATGTCAAAATGTTGATGATATTAGTAACTGTCTATCTTTATAGGAATGTCGTTGTTGAAAGTGCTGTAAGGTAAGGGATTATTTTCAGAGGATGAACAACAAGAATAAGAAGTAAAATGGGAATAAAGTGAAACTAAGTATAGGCTGTGTTCATATTTTTAAAACTTGCAAACTTAGTGGTTTGCAGATCAGCTGTCCTTCTTTGGCTCATAAAGCAGTTCCATGGATTAGTCCGTCTTCTTTGTCCCTGTGTACTGGCCCCTGGAAGGCCCCTGGACTGTACCGACCCCTCAGCAAGCGTCGGCTGTCACCTCATCCCTGAGCTGCACTCTAGGCCAAGCACTGCAGACACCTTTCTGACTTAGCCTTACAGCTAGGGCAGGGCTGTAATTACTAAGTCTCCCCCAAAGTCACTTAGCTGGTGGGGACGGAGCCAAAGTTCAAACTCAGGCCCCGCCTCCCAGTTCCTGAACCCTAGCCCTGTGCCCTCCTGGTCCTGTGCTTGGATGGAAGGGTTCTGGAGCCATGCTGCCACTTCGTGGGTGAGAGCCTCATCCTGCGTCAGGGCAGCTATGGGCTGGGGGGCAGCGGTCACCTCCTCCCCTTCAGAGGGCAGCTCTGGACCGGGGGCCACGTGCTCACTGCCACATGCACGCTCACCCTTGTCCTCCTTCACTCCCACTCCTGCCCAGGAACTCGTGCATCCTGCCCACGTGGTCCTGAGCCTGCTCAGGCAGACGCCCAGCAGCTGAAGTAACAGCACTGGCCCTGGGAGTGACCCGGGCTGTCGTGTCCCTGTGGCACCATCGTCTTAACACCATCTGTAGCGTGTGTGTGGAACACCATCCCAGCTTCCGTGGGCTGCCTGGGCCAGGTGTCCCCGACTGCAGCTGTCCCCAGCACGATGTCCACACTGGCTGTCCCCTAAGGGGTCTCAGGCTGAACTTCACTCCACATCCCTGTTTCAGTTACAGTTACGAAAGGCGTCCACTTGGCTCCACTGGGGAAGTAGACTGGGATCACCACCAACGGGCTCTCCCACCCTGAGAACAGCACTATAACAGTGGCTTTGTGACCCGGGAATTCCCACCTGCGATTCTGGGGAGGTCAGAGCGGAGCAACGCTCTTAGCCACACACCTGTGAGCTGTGGTTCATAGGTCTTTTTTTCCATCACAAAGGCTGACCGTGGAATGTGCTGAGATCCCAGCTGGCTATCAGACTGTCAGAGAAGAGCAGCCCACTTTGTGCAAGGGGCTCCGAGCTCCCCCATCCTAATTGTGTGGCCTCCATGTATGCTTGCTTTCCAATCCCATGTGATAAATAGAAGTGTGTGCCTCCAATTCTGCAGGGGAGGCTGGCTCCCAGCAGAAAAGTCAAACCAGACTGATTTTCCAAGTGATGAGGTGAGATAATAAAAGAATCACAGAAGTTCTTCTCACACTGGTCTGCTGTGTGACCTTGTTCAGATTTCCTCACCTCTCTGAGCTTGTTTCCTCACCTGTAAAATGAAGTCACTTAACTAGAACACCACACAGAGATCACTCAGCTTTGAAACCCTATGACTGCCAGACCACAGTCCCTGAGTGTGTGACATATTTTGAAATAATTTATTTCTCCTCATTTCCGTTTCACCCCCTTGCTTTGCAATCTTAGGATGTGGCATATAATATAGACATAAGGCTTTAACAAATGCCACCTGCTGTTGCCCCTACAATTATGAGCTTGACACCGTGTCATCGGGGTCATCACTGTCCCCTCCCCAGGGCTTGACAAGTGTCTTCGTCCTCCCTGGGAGAAGCACTCCACCACCACCTGCAGGGCAGCCTCTCCCAAGAGCAGTGCCCAGGGCAGTGCCTCACTCCTGCCCTTTCCTGAGCCCCTTCCTTTCTCTCATCCAAACCTGCTCACAGGTGGCCAGAGCCATGTCTGTGAGTGACCAGGTCGATGTGACCATGTGACACTGACTGGCACTGTGGCCGTCAGGGCCGAGGTGAGCAGGGAAGGCAGGAAGCAGAGGCTCTGGAGGTGGTGGGATCCAGATGGGCTGAGAGCCGTGGTGCTGTGGGAGGACACCCTGACCTCCTGGCTGCCGGTTGAGCACTGTGTCCTGGAGGCTTCCCGACAGCCACTGTCCCCGCTTGCGCATCTGTCCCCGCCTGTCCTGCCTGGGGACGCCCCACCCAAGAGGGATGTGTCCAGAGCGGCTCCCAGCTCCAGGAGAGGGACAGGGCATGACAAAGGTGATGCCTGGCCTGGGACAGGGCCAGCGGGCCTTTCTCCCTCCGTCATCAGCACAGCCCCCCTGGAAGCCGCAGGGCTGCGGTCTCAAGACTCGACGGAGGAGCTGAACATGGGGCTCCAACCTGGGGGCAGGGGGAGGTGAAGCGGGGGCCCACCAGGCGGCCTCTCCAGGCTGCCCCGAGGGGAGCCAGCCCCACATCTGAGCCCTCTGTGTTGCAGAGACCTGGATGATGCCACCCTTGGACATTAATGACCTGCCCTAAAGTGCCCTTCCACCCTCTCCCAGGCACTATTCCCACGGCAGCAGCCCCGATGTTTGGAGCCCCACAGCCATAGTCAGGTGGGGCCATGAGTTGCTGTGAGGGCACAGTGCTGGGTTCAAATCCAGACCCTGCCTCTCCAGGGCTGCACCACCCTGGACCCTCTAGCCAACCTCTCTGAAGTCAGTTTCCTCATCCTGAGCACTGTCCCCAAGGGATACTATGACAGCAGTCATTGGTGAAGTACCAGAGTGGAAATGTCAGCCATGGCTTCATAGAAAGCACACACTCAGATGTCCCAATTATTATTATCACGCCCAAGAGCAGCTGTGCCTCATGCCCATATTGCCCTGCCCAGCAGGTAGGGTCCGAAGACCCTGAGAAACTCCCTCTAGTCCAGTGGGGCTTCTGCTCTGAATTTGTCCAGCCTGGCCTGGCTTCAGCCTTCTCCTGCACCGCGAGGTGCCCAAGCAGGGCCGCACGACCTCTTCCCAGGCCCGCAGGTGCACTCTACGTGTGCCAAAGAGATTCCCCAGCATTACTGGCCTTCACTGCACTTTCTCAAGTGTGAGTTGTAGCCTTTTAAAAATCAGATGCAGTCACCTCATAGGTTCTCAGTTCCCTTATTCAAGGGCATTTAAAATGGAAGGTGATTCTTCATTTTATTGCACGTGGTACTTATGGCAAAGACTGGCCACAAAAGAATTTCCAAGGAGGAGCAACACCCACCCCCGATTATTGTCTCTGCCGCTGGCACTTGGCTTGACTGAGTGAGGAAGGGAAGAACATGATAGGGAGGAGCCACACTAAGAGGGAATCACATTTGTGTCTGTGAGAGCATTATTCTTTGGACTTATTAAGGAAGGAGGAACTACTAGAATAGATGGCACACAGTTGTTTAGAATTGTGCTCATTATAAGCCGACGACTCACCCCACCCTGGATTGCATGCTGAGGGGAAGAATTCGTAGAAACTTTCAACCATAAATTGATAGGAAAAATGACACGAGACAAAATGAAGAATATTTTTTGTCTGAATAAAGCATTTGCAGTGGCTTTGGCAGAGCAGTGCTGTCTGAGTCTCCAGGGGACGAGGAACAATTAGCTAGTGTGATGAATCAGCTGACAAAGGCTTTTCCCCGTCCCTGAGGGAGGCGATGGAAAATTTCCGATCGCAAGTCTAATTTCCCAGGAAATTGGAATATGCATTGAATAAAGGCTGAGGTCTCCCGGGACAGGCAGAGAGTAACTGGTGATGGGAGGCTGCACAAAGACAGAGTCTCTCTGCTTCTTATCCACTGACTCGGACACAAGAAAGCAGAAATTGCAGGTCTGCAGCACCCACTCTATCCTGGCCACTCCCAAGGGAGGATTGTCACCCCTGGATGCCCAACTTCCTTGTGGTGGGGAACAACCCAACGCAGGATTCCAGCCCCACACGAAGCCTACGGCGACTGCCTGGGTCAGCAGCACCATCAGATCCACCAGGGAGCGCAGTGAATGTCGCCCAGCAGCTGTGATCAGAGCTCAGTGGTTGCTGGGAAGCCAGGAGCCCTGGTTACAGGAAGAGACACGCCCCATGTGCCCACTTGGCCCGTAGGTGGCCTCACCAGAGGCCCTTCCTCCACAACCTGATGCCTTGTCAAATGGCCTTGTCCCCATTTCTCAGATAAAGAAACTAACTCCCAGAGGCTAAGAGATTCGCCCCTGGAAGCACCACTAGGTGTGGGGCCACCTTATGAACCTGCGGATTCGTTTCATATAGGGCTCCAAAGGCCAGTTCCCTGAGTGGGACGCCTTTGATGGGGGAACGCGCCATGCTGCACAGATGTTGAATCCCGGCACCCTCTCTGCAGACAAGAGCTCTGAGCAGAAGCGGAACGTGCCCCGAGTACTCCCAGGGCCAGGAGCCTGTGAGCAGGGGGAATTGCCTGCCTCCCGGCTTCGCTAGGGAGAGGAAGTGCCCCCAGTTCCACGTAACTCTGAGTTTGTGTGACATGTGACAACATCACAGTTCAAAGGGGGCTGAACCCCACTGCCGAGGACCTCAGGATTAAGGAGGAATAAGGGACTTCTGATGGACAGTGAGACTGCCCCCCAGGTGATACAGGACAAGATGACCTTGGGACATCTGGCCTGTTGGTTCTGACAGTCTGTGACAAATGTGTCACTTAGAGATAAACATCGGACTTACGAAAGACAGAGGTGCAACCATTTTTTCACATGTGCTTTGTGACAGCCCTGGGGACTTGTGTCTCTTCAACCCAGCAGAGTTTCACAGCACCTGGCCCAGACCCATGGCTCTGTAGGGGAGGAGGAGAGTCTAATCTCCTGGAAGAAGGGGGATTCCAGCTCTTTTGAATTTTAGTCCTGCCTCCCGTTCCCTGAGACAGATTTCAACACTTCTCTCCCCTCTTTGTCGGATCTCAACAATGAACAGCAACTTGCTGGCCAAATTCCTTTTCCTTAAGTGAGAAAGAAAAGACAGATGGTGAAGAGTTTATTTTAAGCATTTTAACCTTGTCCACATGTTATAACATTATAAAATGAGTAGAAACTGGTACATATTAAAATTACCCATAATCCAATAACCTGAGCATCATTGTTAATTTATATGTCCCACTCAGATCTTTTTAATGTGTGTTACACCCTAATGTCAACATGACTTTGCATCCTTCTCTCTACATAATATACCATGTGCATTTCAAATGCTGCTGCATAATCTTCAACATTACGGTCCTTAAAGCCTGAGAACTAGTCCCCCAAGTGCCTTGGCCATCTGTTGGAGCCATTCCCCTATTGCTGGGCAACTAGATGAGTCTTGTGTTTAGAATATTATAAACTAGACTGGGATGAGCATCTTGGTAGCCAGGTCCTATAGTACTGTTACCTGCTCCTCAAGACAGGGTCACAGGAACTTATCAGGGCTGGAGCATATTTATAGTTCTGGGTGTTTTGCCAATTCCTTTCCAAGAGGTTGTATGAGTGTCTGCAAGAGGAGACAGGGTTCTTTTCAACCCTTAAAGTTCAGGGACCAAAATATGTTTGTCCCTGGGCTTCTGTGGCCTGCTAAAGATGCAAATTTCCTTTGCCCTGGGCAGCTGGTGCCTCAGAAGAAGGGCCTCATGTTGCCATCAGGGCATGGATGCCAGGCTCGCATCTGGAGGGAGCAGCTCCCCAGCACAGGCTGCTTGAGTCAGGTTTTCAAAGGCATTTTGTGAGCAAAGCACTGAAAAAATTGTAGCCGATTATCAGCATCACAGAAAGGAAGATGCCCAGGGCAGCCAAACACAGCAGACACCAGTAAAGGATCCCCACTTGAACTTGAGTAAAGAAGAGTTTTCTATAAGTATGCCCCAACTACTATATAAAACAAGCTTTACTGAAAAATCGTATTCATTGTTGATGTGAAATTCAAATGTAGCCCGGCCTCCTGCGTTTCAACTAGCATCTGTGGCTCTCCAAGCACAACAAGTGTGGCAATGCCCCTGTTAAGTGTGAGGTGAAGGCTGAGAGACTTTGGGCTGCTGATTCACACTCCTGACCTCTCTTCCTCCACCTCACAAAGGACTGCAGCGTGGTCATCCCTCAGTATCCCTGGGTGCTTGTCCCAGAAGCCTGGGGGATGGCAGCACCTGCACATGCTCAGCTGCCTTGGATTGAGTGGCAGAAACTAAGCCTGTGTATGTCCCCCTGGGCAGAGTAATCATCTCTGGGTTACTCACAATACCTAAGGCCAGGTAAACCCTGTGTAAGTGGTCGCTACACTGTGATGTACGTGGTGTGATGACAAGAAAAGGTCGGTACATGCTCAGTACAAATGCCATTTTTAAAAGAGTTGCCATCCATGGGCGGTTGGATCTGCCAAGGTGGAACTCGCAGACCTGGAGAGCTGACTGCACTTAGGGAGTGCTGTGAGGGGCATGTCACCTGGCGGGAACTCGGCAAATCCTCATGAGCACCCCGGCTGTCATGCAAAGGGCGCCTCAGTTATTAGAGGGTGAATGAAACTAGTCCTGCTTTATGTAGCCACATGGAGGTGACTCTGCTTCCCTCTGAAGAATGAAGTCCCTCATGGTTGACAGATGCGTGGGCATGTGGGGTCCTGGAGGGGACTGTGAGTGTGCTTCTGCCCAGGTGGAGTCTGCAGAGGTCGTCGCCCTAGTTGCTATGGTGAGACGCCGTTTCATTTCCATGACAAAGTTCAGAGTTACCCAGCTCCTATTTCCATTCATTCCCCTTATTTCCAATTCCCAGTGGCCTAGTTTAGACACACGAGATCCAGTTCAATTCCCGCTGGTTGTCCAAGTCAATGAAAAACCCCTACAAACCGACAGTCATTTTTCATTTGCCCAGAGTTATCTGATAATAGCAATAGGAAAGAGAGTCTATCAACTTTTTTTAAGTAGGTGAAATCAATCAATGCACCTATAACATCAATGACTTCACTGGGATCGCCAGAGAAGGCGGATTCTGAGCCACGGCAAGCTATCGTATTGCCCCGAGGTGGTTCAACCATAAGGATTTTCACCAGACTCCTCTGAGTTGTTAAAATATAATATAGTAATGCTTACAATTGGATTTATGGACATTCTCTTTCTCCATAAAATGTAGGCATTTTATAGCTCTACCATCAAAAAAAAAAAAAAAAGGAAAAGGCCGTTGGTATACATGCTGCACAGAGCTAAAGAGATAAGTGTGTGTCCAGATCAGCCAGTGAACACACCTGCCTGGGGAGCGTGACCTGGCTGCTGCAGGAGCCGTTGGGCTGAGAGGAAGCTCCAGGTAGCCGTCAGGAGGGCTGTGCAGGCTTTGAGGCCACTGTAGCAGGCTCCGTCTCAAAGTCCTGCAACCTCCCATTACACCGGGGTGATG
Source organism: Marmota flaviventris (assembly GCF_047511675.1). NCBI lineage: Eukaryota > Metazoa > Chordata > Mammalia > Rodentia > Sciuridae > Marmota > Marmota flaviventris. The sequence continues at coordinate 6,054,479 of NC_092501.1, forward strand.
AATCTGCTGGAGACTTGCAGCAGTCGGTTTCCTTTCGTTTTTATTCTTTCTCAATCAGGTGCAGCCCCCAGGTAGCCTGGACCCTGTGGTTTGTACCGCCAGAGAGCGCAGAGCGTGGGTACAGAGTTTTCCATTCCCGCTACCACATTCTGGCCTTCCTCACCTGTGATCTCTGCATCTCCTCCTCCTCACCTGTGGGGTGGGGCCAGACGTAAGTCTGTAAAGCATGGACACGAGGCCAGGCACGGAGCAGTAGCGCTGACGGAGGCCCCGAGGGCAGGACTTCCTGCAGGCATCTCCCGGGCCTCGCTCACTCCTGGCACCCACGTCTCTACCCTCCTAACTGCCAGGTGTCCTTCTCATCCTACCGCCTGTGAGGAATGGGGAAGAGCAGTGCACTTTTCCTTTGAAGGCTGTGTTTCTGGGGTTCCCTTTGTATTCAATCAAACAGTGGATAAGCAAGTCTGCTTTGATAGAGACTGAAGAAACCACATAGAAATCCTGCACAAGGTCAAGGGCACCAGCCAGACAGCCCCATTGCCAGGGGCCTTTCTGCTCCCCTTCCTGCAGCCCCTGTCCAGACTCTGTGGCAGAGTGGGAGTTTTCTTGTCTGACCTGCCCTGGTCCTTTTCCCAGACGCTGAGGGGAGGAGCGCGGAGGTGCCCACCACGTGTCTCTGTATGGGAGTCTGCCCAGAAGGAAAACGCTTTGCCACCAGCTCCAGCTAATCCAGCTCTTCTGTGTGTAGCTCTGTGACACCGAGCAAGCCTCTGCTTCCTCCTGTGTGAGATGGGGATAAGAATACCTACCAGGCATGCAGGAGGACTGTCCAGTTCTACCTGGCCCAGTCAGGCCACCGTCAGGAGGTGCTTATTAACAGCATCCCTTTGCAGTTTGGATGGTGTCACTGTAAACAAATATTGCGTTTGCTTTTATTGTTGGTAAGGATTAATAATCATAATCACAATGTCACTACTGTGCCTGGACGTTCAATGAGACTGAAGTACATACGCCAAAATTTTTTAAAATCTTCTTTTATATTATACTTCCATGCAATTAAAACGTTCTCATTTTTTCCGATTAGAAAATATCACCCTTTGTATGGCAAAAATGTGCGGCATATACAAGCTTCTCCTATTTTCCTATGATAGCTTCATAAATTGAGGGTTTATTTTTCTCCTTTTGTAAAAACCTATGGAATTGATCATCTCTTTCTCAGTTACCTTTACTCTCTTCTAGGTAAACTTTAGTTTGTCATTTCAAACGTCATGTATATTTAGGACATTTATCAGCGACTAAAGTGTAGCCTTTCGTGGTCATTGTTATAAAAGTGCATCTGTCTTCATCGTAAAAGATGTTTTGACTTTTTGTCCTCAGCCCATTAACTAAGCTCCTCTATGCAGCAGGAGTTATTTGGTAGCATCCCTGACTGTGGAGCACTGAGAGTCAGAAAGTTGAACACCAGAAACAGGAGAAGCAGAAGAGCCTTCTCCTTGGTCATGTGGGACTTGAGGCAGAGTCGAGGGAGGAGGGACCAAGCTCTGTGGATTTGGGGTACTATAGGGTTGAACCTGGAGCATGGGGGGGGGGGCATGTCAAGACTCCTCATCTCTCAAAATCTGGAATTGGCTATCTGGCTCCGAGGCAATGTCCTCTGGCCTTCACCCAGGGTCACCCCAGAGACCTGGCGGAGCTCCAGGCAGGGCGGGGTCCTCCTCCCTGACCTACCTGCCCCTCCAGTGGTTGGATACGCAATCAGCATTCCAAATGGTCAAAGCCAAAGGCATCACTAATAAAGGACAGGTCCGCAGCAACATCTGAAGGGACGCGAGGCGATTCGCAGCACACCAGGCGGAGAAGATTTATGATCCTGGACCATCAGCACTTTTCCTGGAGTTACTCAGACCCAACAGTTTCTTGAGACTGGAACAAAAGGCCGCTCACAAGCCATGATTTATGGAGAAAGTGCCGACAGAATACATCTTGTTAGAGGTGAAATTGAGAGTCCTGGAGCTCGGGAACGGCGGGGAACAAGCTGACTGGTGTGCGCCTGGGGTTTGTTTTTAATCTTTATGGGAATTCTTTTGACTTTGGAGGCGGCTTTCCTGTCCCAGGGAAGGACATGGCTTGTCCTGGCTGCCCACAGCCCAGCTTTATCTCCCCAATTCCATGACAGTGTTCCGCACAAAGTGGGCCCGAGTGGGACGGAGCCTCCTCAGGAACAGTGAAAACACTCTGTACTTGGGACCGTGTGGGACTTGGGAGTTTCGCCATCTTCCAGTCTCTCCAACAACTTTAAAAGAAGCAAGTTGTAAGCGAATACTTTTAAACACCGAATGCCAATGCGAGCACACAGGAGGGCAGACCAGAGTCCAGCGTGAGGTGACGGGGGCATGCGGTGGCAGCTGCCCCTTTGGATGGGTCGTGTCTAAGACACAGGTGTCCTCTGGGGTCATGAGCATGAGGACGTTGGCCAGAGAGTGGGGACGGCTCACGAGCTCTCACTTGTCAGTGTCCACGTGTCCACGGGGGCCGCCCAGGTGGTCATGTTTGTACCGTATACAAAGCTGCTGTGGTTCACGGGGATTGGCGGACCTTCACTGTCACTAGTGCACAATCTGCTTTTGGAAAATGGCCTGGTTCTCATCAAGGACTCAAGTTTCACACTGGGGCTGAGTCCTCTTTGGTCGCCTCCTGCCCTCCTACAAAGTCCCTTCTCTCTTCTCCTGGACCGTCCAGTTAGTCCCATGGCCTGGTCCCTGGGCAACCCGCCCACCCACATTCCCATGAACCCTCCAGAATCCACGCCCCTCCATGACCCCATCAGGTACTGTGACTTCAGCTCCCCTGCCGAAATCCCAAGTTGATGGAGTGGAGCCAGGGGAGGGACAAGAGGGAAGAGAAACACGACATAGGATTGTCCCCAAGCCCACGACATCCCTCCTTCTCCCTCTTGCCTGTGTTGCCAGTGGCTGGTTATCATCCCTGTGCACCCTGGGGAGGCTGGAGATAGAGAGGAATGGCACCTCTTGGGTTCTACAGACACAACAGTGACGCAGCTGATTTGGACCCAGGTGTCTTGGGGTCATAGTTCAGTGCCACGTGGCCCTGGAAGAAGGCATAGGTAGAAAGAGCAGACTGCAGGTAAGGCTGGCTCAGGCAGACAGTGTGTGGACAGATGAGCTGGAGGACTTTGAAAGCCAGGCCCAGGAGTCTGCACCAGGTGCCAGGAGAAAGGGTTTCCAGAGAGTGCTTTTGGGCAGGAAAACTGCCCAGTGAGGGTCCCAGGCTGAGTCTCACAGGTGGATGAGAGCTAGCAAGATGAGGTAGAAGGATGAGCAGAGACAGGAAGGCCGACAGGAGAGAAGGGCCCTAATCCAGGCAGCCATCATGCCAATACGTAATGGCCCTTGGCTGAGCCAAGGGTCCCCTTCCAGAGTGTTGGCTGTTCCAGGGCTGGACATTGCCTGTGCATGGCCCCCTGCCTTCAGGTTTGAGGTGGAACTTGGCGTCTAACTCAGAGTCCAGGCTGAGTCACCGTGAGCCTCGCAGACACTCGACTCAAACACACTGGTTCTGGCCAGCGGTCCTAGTTTTCCATGTTTCAAAAACTCACTTTGTTAAGCTAACAAATGCACACAGAAACTCAATGATTTCAAAGGGATTTTGTGAGTAGGGGAATCTTCCTCTGACCACCTTGTCCCAGACCTTCCAGAACCTTCTCTGAGGGGCAACCACGGTTCCCACTTCCCTCCCCACATTTCCAGGCCCCCATGAACGTGTCTGTGTTCTGCTCCTGGTGATAATGATGGCGATGGTGGCAAGAAGAGTAGCAAATGCTCCAGTCGGCTTCATCACGCCCAGTAGCCTTCTAAGGGCTCCACACATCTGACCCCACAGAAACGCGACGTGTGACCACCCTACGGGGGCAGCTCCTACCCCTGCTCCTGTTGTACTGTGGAAAAGAAGAGGACGGACGTGACCTGTTTAAGACACATACGTAGCTCACGAAGGGCAGAGCTGGGATGTGACCATGTGACGCTTGTCCCTCTGCATCTGGGTTCTGCCCGTAGCCCCACAGCTGTCCCTCTTCACCAGCCACACCCAGACCAGTTGTAGTGGTGGCACAGAACACCACTGGCCGTGTGAGTCCAGCTAACCAGCCTCTTAGTGATGGACGTTTAGGTTGTTTCCAGTCTTCTGATTTTAGCCTTGTCTTGAAGTGATTTATTGGGTCACATCATAAAACTGGGCTGTGGTTATCACTAGGTTACTTTCTTAAGAGTGGTAACAAGAGCTTTGTAAAGCTGGTGTCACTAAGGCTGGAACTCATCTGAGGTCCGAAAGCTGGGTTTGAAAAGAAACAAGCTGCTTTAATTTGCTACTCATATGTCCAGGGAGGGTCAAGGCAGCAGACAGTGCCGGTGTCGAGGGGTAAACCAAGTGAGAGTGCTCTCTAGGGCTTTGGCTCGGAAGCCCAAGAACAGCCTGAGAACCGGGGCTCTGCTTCCGTCTGAATGCTTTCGGTATCCTGGGAATTTTTTAAAATATGGATTATTAATCACAATAATTATTAGTTTTAGTCACACGGAGTTTTCAGGATAAGAATAAATATCCAGTTTTATGGGTAATTTAGCCTGTGCATATTTTTATACCCAGCAATTATTCTGCTACCCCCTAGAGAAAAGTTTGAATGTATTCAGTGGGTGGCTTATTTATTTCAATGAGTTGAGAAATTCTAGCACGTTGCCTCACAATACCCTTTGAAGCAAATATTTTATCAATTACCGGTCTGTGTTTTCTTCCTGTCTGGTGGAGATGCTTTCGAATTGGTGACATTCAACAAACTCCCACTGGCACATAATCTGAGCATCAGATTTTTGAAATGTTATAGACTGAAATTAGGAGAAAAGTAAATGTATTCATTTTTTTAATAAGATAAAACCTACACATAGCACACCAAAACTTATAACATCTTATTATTTATAAAGTTCTAACTTATTATAAAGTTCTAATGCAAACATTTCCAGATTTAGTAGATCTCTGATCTTGGGCTCCCTCTAAAATTATGGCTGCCTTCCTCCTGCAACTGTTAATTCTAAATTCTTGTTTGTATGTAGTCATGACAAGGAGGAAAAATCCTTTGCCCACTGTATCAGCAAGGTCGAAAAGAATCGCTCTTTCTGTAATCAAAGCCACTCAGTTAAGCTCAGAGGGACCCAAATGTGCATGTTGAAGAGACACCTCCGTCAGTCACTGGAAAGCTGAAGTTAGACAGCAAAGCAAGACTGCCATCGAGACCCGTGAAGCTGCACCAGCAACATTGTCTTCACATTTACAGGAATAGAATGACTGGTACACACACAAAAAAAAAAAAAAAAAAAAAAAAGAAGAAGAAGAAGAAGAAGAAAGAAAGAAAAGAAAAAGAAGAGCTGTCATTTAACACTCCATTAATTTTTGTTTGCTTTTGGAGATAATTACCAAAGACAAACTAATGTTTAATCAAATATACTCAATTTTTCATAAAACTAATGGGCAGGACACACGTGTATTGAGGATATGCCTTTTAATCCTGGGTTCAATGAAGCCAGTAGAATTTAGCAGAACCCGTGATTCAACAGATTCAGGGTTGTGGACCCACGGACAGTTCAAACTCCAGCCGAAGGGCTCCCCTCCCTCTTGACCTACTGTGATGTGCAGAGAGGTCCCAGTTCTGGATCCACCCACCCTCCACTCCCCCACTGTCTTCCAAAGCGTGGATTCACTAGTCCTCCGCCTTCCTCATTGGCTTGTTCAACCAGGAGGAGAGACACACACTTCCTGTCCCAGAACACTTTCCTCCACCTTTTCCTGGGCACTGCCCCCACTGCACTCTGTCACACTTTATTGTCCCCATCTAGTGCATGGTGCACTGTAGTCGGCCACACCAACCGAATGGGACGTGCTGGGGCCAGATGCTAGGTGACTCATGTGGGGCTGGCACCCAGGGGGGAGAGGAAGGAGCTGCTGTAGCAGTGGTTCCCTCTCTCAGGCTCAGCACCGGGCACAGAACCGAGTGTCAGTCAGCAGGAGCTGCTGCCTCCACTTCGTCAGGTGCTCTATAGTTCACCAGGCCCAGGCAGAGATGAAGGAAGGACCTGCATCATACAGGGTCAGCGGGGAGGAAGCCAGCATGCTGGGGGGCCCTGGCAGGTCAGGGAGGACAGGGGTCAAATTGACAGCTGCACTCAAAAGACCCAGAGTCAAGTCTGGGAATTAACATGGTGGCAGGAGAATCGATCCCGAGGTGTGGTCACGTGCTTCTGCATCAGTAAGAGCACCGGGGAGAATGCCCTGCTCCTGTAGGGCTCCCCCTTCAGGACGTTCCCAGGACGGACGGTCCCCATGAGGTGCTGTGCTCCCTATCTAGCTGGGATATCCAGCTATATACAGTCTGAACGTCACATGGGCCCAACCCCAACTCTGTTCAAACAGGGCTTCTGCTATTGCGCTCAATACTCACAGGACTGAGAGTCACAGTAACAGAACAGAACAGGGAAGGGCTTCTTGTTTGCTATGATCTTTTTCTTGATCCTCTGTGGCTTAAGGCCTGTGCCCAGTGTAGCATGGAGTCCCTATTTTGCCATCCTCACTGAAACCTTGAATAGCTGTTGACCAAATGCAGCTGAAATGTCTGGACTATTTTGATAGCATGTGACCATTGCCTCAAGCCCCACCAAGCTGGAAAAATGTGACCCGTGTACGTCACAATCAAAGCCATGACAAATCACCATACCATCGTTATTGGGATAAATCCTAATGCATTCTCTGTGACAATAAAACTCCCAGGATTTCTTTTTCCACCATCAATAATCCTTATGCATTCTAAAAGAGAGTCGCCACTTGAGACTGTCTTGTCTTTCAAGACAAGAAAGGAACAGCACCGAGGATCACATAATTTGTATGCATTTTTATCAGTCTGAAACAATTCACATGTCCAACCGAATTTTATTGAGGTGTCTAGAAAATTTATACCCAGGCTTTCTGCCATAATAAAGATTTCAAAATCCGCATTATCTTTTTACCCTCCTTTGTCAAGGTGTGAACGGTTTATATTTTCTGGAAGTAGCCATGAGAAGCAATTAAAGGATGAAAAATGTACCTCCTACGTTGATGGGATTTTGGTTCACTGCCAAAATTCCCAACTGTGACTTGACAGCATTCCTGCCTTTAGAATTCTGGCTTTCATTGCTGTCTCGCTGGTCTCAATTTTGACAGCAGTATAATGAGTAATAGAAAAGTTTCATTAATTCTTGAAAAGAAATGTTCTGCCATTCTCAGAGAATGTTCTGTGACAAGAAGTTGGCATATAATTGAGAAAAAGCTCTATTTGTGTAGGACAGGGGAGGAAATTACCAAGAAAGATGTGAGAGGTAACAGGAAAAAAAAATACCACCTCATTTCTTCACCTCCCTTCTCACCTGCAGGGCAGGGGTTTCTGATGGACATGATTCGGAAGAGGCCACCACCTCGGGCTACAGAGCGTTTTCCTGCAACAGCCAAATGATCCCCTTAACTAGGTTGCTCTATTGCTCTGCACCAGCTTCCCTGGTTGTGGGCTCTGTTCCCTTCTATATGCATTTTGGGGTGTTGGTTTGACCCCCTAACAAATATATCTGATTAGCCACATGGCCGATCACCTACCATTGAAAGGCATAAAGAACCCCAGTGCTATTTCCCGTCATCTGAACTTCATGAAGAACTCTGTGCTGGGCCTCTCTGGGGCCTCCACATTTACTTGTTCTTGTGCACAGCTGCCTGTGGGTTTTCAAGAGCTCTGGAAGGCGCTCACCCAGGCCAGACAGAGCGCCTGCTGACATCCTACAGGTTCCTGGGCCTCGGCACGGTCAACAGGCAGAGTTCTTGCGGGGCTGCCCTGTGCATGGCAAGATGCGAAGTTGCATCCCTGGCCTCTACCACAGCCCACACCCCAGGCTGCAATAACCAAATATGTCTCCAGACAATGCCGATATTCCCTAGGGGTCCAAATTCAACTGAATTGGAGAAACACTCCTTTAAAATTAGGAACTATTTTGGCAGCATTTTTAAATCTGCTGGGGATTTCCTTCTCTTCCCTCAGTCACTTGATAGAAGCCTAAATTTCATCAGACCAGCCTGAGACCTTTGGTAAGAAACAGGACTTGCAGACTTGTGTGATGCTAAAATGCAACCAAGACGAATAACTCTCCTTGGTTAAACCACACGTTATCAGAAGAGGTTGTGATCCTTACTTGGAAGGCTCACTGTCCACTGTTTTTCCTTTTAGTATTATTCATTTTAAAACATGTAAGTTTTTGTATATTCTTGTACTCTTATCAGCAATTAATTGTGGAATTTAATCTCTAATTCCTAAGGGATGATGATAAGGAGATGAGTGGAACAAGAATCTGGTGTTTGTGCAACCATTTAAATAAATAGCAGCAACTGTAATCTTCTTAATATCAGTAAATAATCTAGAATAATACAAACTTTTACAAAAATGTTAACCACAAGAGCAATTACGTGCCAGGAACCCGTTGTTATACGAGTCAATATAGTTGGAGTGGAAACAGTCCTATTTTATGTTGAGCTTATTGTCAATAGACCAAGCCTGGGCCGAGGCCTCCAAACCAGAGCCGTGTCAAACTGAGAAAATAACATCTGAAGTTCACAGATGTATGCTGAGCATTTCTTTGAGAATTTTTTCCTAAATCATCATTTTAGTGTAGTTTCACAGAAAATATCAATTGCTATAATGATTTGCCTGATCTGTGCTCCAACACAGCTAAGACTACATGAAAAGACTCTAATGCACCTTTATTTTTTATAACATCAAAAGCACTTCATTTTCTCAACCCAGATGCATACTGCCCCCCTTCCCTTTCTCGTGCCTGTTCTCCCTAAGCCCAGATCAAAAAATGTCCATCTGAGTGACCTTCACTTTGTTCTTCACCCTCGCTTTCCCGCCTGTCTCCAGGGAATCATCAAGTCCTCCTGAAAAAGAAAAGCCATCTACTGAGGCACCCGTAGACCTAGAGCATGACCCTCCAGTGTTTCTTTAAATGTTCACGTCCTCCAGATAATCTTATAGTTACCTGGCGTTGGTCTCAGCAGACGCAAGTGACACATCCTGAAACAGGCCAGGACGTGATCTTGATGGAGGTCTGGTGCTGTGCTTTTCCATACTCATATGAATAAATCTGCTCTGGAAAGAGAAGACCATTTATCTTTATTTGTATGATGTTATGGTTTGCTTGACTCCCAGGCTGAGTACTGGGCGCTCAACTTTTACTTTAATGCTTGTGTTTGGAAATGTTATCAAAATTGGATTCGTGTCTCTAGGCAAGAGAGTGTCCCCACTTAGTAGAAATTAATAGTCTGCCAGTGCTTGTTGATTTAGCATCTTGAGGTCTCTCAGGGTGTGGGTTTCAAGCACTTTCTTAAAAGGAAGAGAGGAGTTCATGTCCAGGCACTAGTTCTACCGACCAGTGGTTTTAGCTCACAAGACAATGATGCTTCCTTACCATCTCTTTCCTCTCAATAGTGAAATTTTAACTACCACACAGCATCAGAGATTTCTGTGGGCCAGTTATTTGAGTTCAGTTTAGATCCAGCTTTGCTAATTTGTTTAGATGCTGTTGGAAAAAAAAAATAGACATTCATCCAGATCCATGAAGTCTTGCTGGAAGGGCTATGTTTCAGTCTTTCCACCAAGATTTTTAGACTATGATGTGGGTGTGTTTAATGTGGGTGAGCATGTGTGCGAGCATGCATTGTAGAATGTGCTCAGATACCAGCAATGTTTTGTCTATAAATCTGCTCATCTGGTGGCCAGACCCTCTCAAATTTAAAAAAGATATCAGCTCATAAACAACAAAAAGGAGGGTTGCCACTGATACTGGTCAGCTTTTCCTAAACAACAGCTTGATGCCTGTTCTCAGGCTGCCAAATAAAGCCAGGAAGGGTTGGAGGGGCAGAGAGAAGTTTTGCAGAATCTGAGGCAGCATGTCTTAGCCTGGGTTCTGGCTTTCCTTCTGGAATATGCACTTCACTTACCTGATGCTGGGGGCTAAAGAAGCTGTGTCCGTCAGCTTTTTGTCACTGTAACATAATACCTGAGAAAATCAACTAAAAGCAGGAAAGATCTATCTTGGCAAGTGGTTTCCAAGGTTCCAGTCCATGTGTGGATGGCTCCATTGCTGTGGCCTATGCTGAGGCCGAGCAATGTGGCAGAGAAGGCGTGGGGCAGAGTGGCTCACCTCACGGCAGTGGGGAAGCAGGGGTCAGGGTGGGAACAGCCCCAAAGACCCCCTTCCTCCAACTAGGCCTCACCTCCCAAAGTTTACACCCCTCCCAATAATGCCATCAAGTATGACTCCGTCAATGGACTATTTAGATTGGAGTCCTCTTGGTGCAATCACTGCCCAAAGTCTCACCTTTGAATATTGCCACCCTGGGGACCAGGCCTTGAATATGTGAGCCTTTGGGAGGCCTTCCAGAGCCAAAGTATGGCAGGAGCCCGCCCACTCCAGAAGAATGTTCCACATGCAGAGCAAGTCTTGTCTGACCTGTGCACTGAAGCCAACTTGGTGTGGCCTGAGCTGGGCTTTAAGAAGTGGGAACAAGCCAGTGGGTCAGTGTGATCCCTTCATCTCGGTTTTACGTCTTCAGCAAACATTAAGTCTTTCTCCATCCTACGTAAAGTGGCTTGTTGTGATTAAACAAATTAAATTTAAGGTAATTGAAATTGGCCAAAAAGTACACAGGGTTTTTCCCTTATAGTCAGAATTTTTTTGGTGACAAATGACAGGAATCTAACTCAAGCTTCTTGAACAAAAGGTAAAGACGTTGTGCATCTACCTGGGAAGCAAGGTACAAGCTGCTTCAGCTGTGGCCAGTTAAAGAGCTCGGATACTGTTGGGCCCTGTCCCCGGGCTGTCTCATGGTTCGGATTGCCCACTGTGATGCTCACACACTGGCTGCTGGAACCCCAGGAGAAAGCTGTCTTTCCAAGAGCCCATGGAAAAAAAGTCAAGAGGGCGTACAAGTGGCCAGGCCTTCCCAGAACCAAGCACCACGGTCAGGAACCCGGGCTTGTCCTGGCCAAATGTGGCTCTCGTGCCCATTCCTGTGACTGTAGGTGGGGTCAGACCTCCTAATCCACAGGAGAACAGGGTTGTGTCATGAGCAGAGGAAGAAGGAGTAGATAGAAAGAAAGTGGTGACCAGAGCGGCAGTGGTGGAAGTATCAAAACAGAAGCTTCTTCAGAGCTTCAAAGACCTTCTTCAAAGACAGCCAGTGAACACATTTAAAATCGATAACACAGGGGCTTTTTCTTAGGGGCCTAGAAGAAGCCAGAAGTGCAAGAAATCACTTCTGTCCCAGGTGGCTGTGTCCCAGCAGTCACTCCATGGTTCACGGGTGCCCTGGAAGGGTGACAAGCCTCCTCCCAGGTGGAGTCAGATGAGACTCCCCAAGTTGACTATGGACTAGGCCTTGAGGGTGAGAGGAATTCCCAGAGGACCCTCACCTATGAAGACAGGTGGTGAGGGGTCCCCCATGCAACCCACCCATCTACCGCGGCACTGCGGGGACTGGTTGGCTTAGGAGCTGGCACCCCTGCACTCCAGGGCAGCTTCTCTGAGACTGCCGGGGCTTTCCTTCTAGTCACAGGGCACGGCTGTGGGGCCATGCCTCACCCTGTCACCCAGCAACATCGGATCTTTGAATGCCAAGGGGACCACATTTTCTCCCATGCATTGCTCTCTTCTCTGGGAAGGAGACCTTTTCAGGGGAGCGCCCCACACTCTCCTGCCCCTGGGCACTGTCCCCCATGCTCAGCCTCTGTGGGGAGAAGGGGCACCTTCCTGTGGAGTAAGGGCAGGGATGGGCAGCTGGGGGCTCCCGGCCCCCTGTCCTCCCCAGCAGTCTCGTGCTGGTTGTTGCTATTGCAGTGAATTCACAGCAGCTTTCCTACAGCTCCTGGGGGCACTCCCGCGGGCTTTGAGAGCCCACTGGACCCCCCCCACACGCACGACCTGGTCTCCTCCATTTTTCCAACTCGTCAACCACAGAAAGTGAGGTCCCTGCCTGGAGCTAGACCAAGCAGTGGGCCCGGTGCAGTCTCTGCGGCCCACCCTCCTGCTGCCCAGGGTTAGGAAACTTAAGCAAGAGTGCCGCTGAGCAGTTTCTGAGGAATTTGTGGGAGTAGGAGGGAAAATTGTACCTTGAGAGATATTCAGCCAGACCCTGTCAGATTCGTAAAGGGTGTTCAGGCTGTGTTTGTGAAACACGACTTCTTATCTAAAAATTGGATGGCTCTTCGGTAAAACGGCATTTGAGCCTTTGATAGAGCATCGGCCTAAATCACTTTTCTCACTGACTTCTGTGTTTCCGCATGTTTATGTTTCTATATTTGCTCAAAACGAATGTCTGAAATCTGTAAAACATAATTTTTCTTGGCTAAAGCACCTACATTCCATAGGAGTTCCACTATACTTGTTTTTATAAAATAAAGTTAAAACGTCTGTTGCAGTATTTACCTTAAATATGAGTTTTGTTACAATTGAACCAAGGTATTTTTCCCCTCAAACTGTAATTCTTTGGAATAGACGGTGGGATGGCATATAGCATATTAATATGCATGCCCAATAAAGACTGCTTTCCACTTATTGGAAATCACAGCTGGGATTCCGATCAATTAACTAAAATTCGTACTGTCATTAGGTATTAAGGTATTCAAAACCTTTCAATTTAGAAATGATCTGCTTAGGCTCTGCCACCTTAACAACCTTCTGCCTCCAACCAGGGGCTGTGGACACAGGAACCTCACGTAAGACGCCTCCGTAAGAGCCAGAGTGAAAGTTGGTCTGTAACCCGCTGTGTGCTCCCATCAGCAACCACGTGAAATGAAAGAAAAGTTTTGAAAAGAGACATGTTTTTCTTTTCAGTGGGCTGAGAATCGAGTCTCAATTTAACCTCTGGAGAAAAGTCAGGGCAGCATTTTGGAGACGAACCTGTGGTCATTTGGGGACCTGGAATGACTAGAAGAAGCTACTTGGGTTCTGTAGACCCTGAGGACGATAAGGATTCTGTTATGGCAAAGTGCTCTTTTTCTCTCGGCCCTGACAAAATTGCACGCTGTGAGTGGCTTGTATTTTTAGTTGAAGGTTTTGCTTTGGGGTTGAACTGCAATTTTACTTTCATCGTTATCTTGAATCTATAATTTTGAGAGAAAGTTTTTAAAAATATCTTCTCTCCACTGTAGCAATTATTCTGACTGGAGAGTAACCTTTATTTTCTTCTGGTTAAAAAAAAAAAGAGAGAGAGAAGGATGAAAAAGGACAAGAGCAGTTTGGGGTTTTTCAAACCCTTGGATTAAGGGTGGGACACCTCAAGATGAAAAAGAAGCATTGTCAGGTTCGTCATGTTGTTGGAGAGTCCTTCCATTTATACAAAATTACAGTTCGGTGAACTTCAGGGTGAACCAAAAGAGGTTAAGAGTGGCAGTAATGGGAAAGGCTAAAATCTGGAATCAATTAACTGGAAACAAATTAACCAACAATTATGGCATGACTTGTTTACTTTTCTAAAGATCTTGAGACAAAGCAAACGACTCTCCACAGGTACTAATAGCTCCAAACCCATGAGTCGTGTGGTGGAGAATTCCTTCACCCACGCGGGTGGGTCTCCAGCCACCATGGGCAAGGCTGGCCAAGGCGCTCACAGCCTGTGGTTTTCCAATCCCGGGCTTTTCCAGAATGGAGGTGACGGTGGGGCGGGCGCCTGGCCCCTGGCCTGTGCTCTGAGTCAGAGCCCAGAGCTTTGCCACTGAGCGAGTTCTGACATGAACGACACAGCAGGCACCTATTTGGGGCAGGGATGTCCTTCACCAAGGTGACAAGGTCTAACCCACAGCCTTCTTTTGTGGGCTGTCTGTGGCTCAGCAGGAGCCCCCTCGTCCTAGGCACCTGACCGTTTCCCGTCCTCTTTCTCAGCATGGCCACTGAACTTCCGAGGCTGCTGACTTGTTCTGGGGATGGTTTCTCAGCATCCCCTCATGGCCGCCATCTCATCTGGCCAGGGCGTCCCAGGCTCCGTCTTGCTCAGCCTTGGGGCAGCTCCATGGTTATTCCTCTCCCAGGGCTGGCACCACGTCCTGAGCCGCTTAGACATCAGAAGCTTATTCCCTCGCGTTCTGGAAGCCGGAAGCACAAATCCAAGGCTCCTGCTTTCCACTGACTGCTCTTCTTTCCGGCAGGGCCATGTGGTCTCTGAAGGTGCCAGGGAAGGGTCCTGCCTTGCTCCTCCCACTGGCGTGGCGTCCAGCATTCCCTGTGCTCCTTGGCCTGCGACTGCATCTCTCCAGCCTCCTCTGCCTCCACTGTCCCATGGCCTTTGTCCCTGGTCTCTTCTGGGCCTCTACATGGTGTCCTCTTCCTGGGTGTCTGTGTCTAGATTGTCTTCTAGGGTCTGCCTACTCCAGTCTGACGTCGTCTTAGCTTGACTTTATCTGCAAAGATGTCCTTTGAAACAAGGTCACATTCACGGGTACTGAGGCTAGACGTTGACGGTTCCTCCTTGGACAACAGAATTCCACCATGTTGTCCTTTCTCCAATGTGGCTTTTCCTGTCCACCCATGCTTAGAAACATGGCCTGTGAAAGCAGCTGGCTCCTTCATCTTGATGCCCACAGCCTAGCCAGACCTGTCTTTCCAGAGCTGCACGCTCAGCCCCATCAGAGAGCCCTGTGCCCCGCCCAGCCTGAGCCACGCACTGTTCTAGAACATTCTATGGGCCTTCTCCGTATCTGTGTCTTTACTCACAGTATCCTTGTTATCGTAAATTAACTGCCACCTCCCTGCCCCCCCACCACCCAAATCTAAGTACTAGCAGCTCTCCAAGCCACACCTCAAGCCACACCCTGGGTCTCTTTCTTTGGGGTCTGGAGGGCCTCAGCCTGCTGGGACCTTTCTCTGATATCTGTACCACATGGTGCTACCGTCTGGTGCTCCCTCCATGCTGACGTCCCGGGCCGTGCATAGCTGACATCCATGGAGAAAACACACAGCTCTGTAACTGAGCGCTATGCACACACATGTCAGCCTGCCAAGTCCCATGGCAGCACTGCAATGTGGGCACTGTGGGGTCCTGGCATCGTAGGTCGGGATGTGCAGCTAAGAGAGGTAAATACCTCGTCCAAGATCCCGCAAACTGGTGAGAGACGGAGCTGGGAGTCACACTGATTTTTCTGGCTCCAGAATTCTGGTTCTTAAACCACACCCCCACTTCCACTGGTGTTGGTTACTATTGGATTTCATTTTCATAGTTAGAACAGGAACTTCTTGAGTGTTGACACTCTCCCTGGAATCTCTGGTGAATCTTCAGGTATCTGATCCTGTGAGGGTCAACCACATGGTGACCAGGCTGGTGCCTGTCAACCCTCACAGACATGAGCTTCGGGGTAGCTGAGGACCCTTCCTGCCTCCCTTGATGCCCCCTATCTTGGCCCTGGGTGACTGCTCTTCTCTCCAAGATCAACAGCTTTCACCTGTTGCATGTCACCGTGGCTCAGGTAGGGCCCTGCAAGGAAACTCCGACCAGTGGAACATTCTAACCACCAGAGCAATGAATGTCAAGGCACATCTTCTAGGGGACAGTGGTCTGCTAACAACCATGTAGGTCACTGTCCTTCCACTGCTGGTAGATTCTACAGATCACAATGCCTGTTGAAGGCCCCATTCATGAACCGCATATGGCCTGGGGAATGCTCTATTTAGTGTAGCCAGTGGACATCTTGTTTTTATTAGCCAGTTATTTGAACAAAGATTGTTGCTTTGATCAAATAATTACTACCTACATTTGTTTGTAGAACAAACACTGACTCTTGTTTCAAGATGGTGCATGACCTCAGAGAGCGAGGGGCACACTTATCTTAAACAAAAGCGTCCTCATTGCCCCATTATTAGAGAATGTTGTTGACATGCGAGGAAACATTCTGTTTATTTGTTTTTTAGTATTTTACTTACAACCTTAAACGTCTATTTGTTTTTCGCTGATTTAGTGGAAAACTAACTCACTGAAGTCTACCAGTGAAAACCTGGTTTCAGCTCCTTGAGACCTGGGTCAGGAAACCCCCCACAGCACATGGTGGTGGCTTCCCACTAACACCAGGCCACATGATGCCCAGCCACCCATGGCAGGAAGAAGCCTGGCAAGCAGGGGTGTGGGTTGGTGGCAGGGGAGCCTCTGTAGCTGGTGGGGAGCAGGCTTGCGGCAGGACATAGCTGCACCCCCCCCCCCCGGCATCCAGTGGGCACTGTGGGCACCATGGTGGAGTACCAGCACATCTCCTGGAAGCCAGGAGGCCCTTAATGGCACCATTGGAGTCCCGAGCAGTTCCCAGGGAGACTGGCTGGCTGCCCACGCCCAGCAAGTAGCCATGATGTGGGTGTGACGCAGACATGGCCGTTTCAGCCAGGACACTAGTCCTGCCTCCCTTGCTGGTGGTCAGGTGGGGATTTACCCGTGATGCCTCACATCACCACAGGTCTGGGTCCTTGAAATCACCTTCTCTTATGCTTTACTGAGTTATCCAGATGGTTGCCCTACATCAAGCCTTCGTTCAGTTAGCATGAGTATAGTGGAGTATTTGGGAGTCCAAAATCACTTTTGAGGGATTTTTAAAAGTGAGACTGAGGACGCACTCCATAACATCCCTCTTCCTGGAGCCCAGAGGTACAAAAGCTCCAGTTCCCCAGAAGGAAAGCTCTGGATTCTACAGACCTGCTTCCTTCCTCTTTGATACCAGATATGTGGTCATGCATTTCTGATATACTGGGAAAAGTCATTTCTTCCCCTCCTGAAAAATGTTCTCCTCTTTTCTCACCACAGCTGGGAGCTTAGAATATGAATACATCGCCAGGAATTTGGCAGTAATCGTATATTCATAAATACACATGAAATTTGGTGGGGTTTGAAGAAAAATAGAATTGAAAGAGCATATTGTCAGGGTTAAGCCCAGACGTACCTTGAGACAAAACTGAGTTTGTTTCTCATGGGTCATTCATTTGCTTTGCAGGGACAGATGCCAGGCCCTGGGCCCTAAGGTAGAGGTGTAGGCAGAAATTCCCGCACCCACAGGCTGGGGTGGGAGGTGGGAGCAGCAGGATTCTCCAGCACAGAAACAGGAGCAGCAGGATTAACATGCAGATAGAGGCTGCACTGGCCTGGGCCGCACATCTTGCCTCCGCAAACCAGATGGCAGATATTTCACTGCGAGAGCCAGCGCGACGCGGAACATCTGGCCCCCGCCTGATGGCTCCCTTTCAGGGCTGGGAACCACTCTGGCATTGAGAGAGGGAACTCGCCGGGGTGCTCCCACCCCTTCTCCTGGCATATAAATTCTGTCATCTGACACTTCATCAGACCCCTCTCCAGGTGGTGTGACCTCTCCTCTGCCCTGGCAGGGCTGAAATTAAATCTGTGAAATGTGTCTGTGGATGGTAGAGATCACGGGCATCTGCCAGCAGGGACTCAGCCGGCTCCATCCCACGCTCGCAGATTCTGGGGTGGGAGCTGGCCAGGAAGGGCCGCAGAGCCACCTGAGGAGGTCTGGTCCTCATCACGGCCGCGGGTCTTGATTCAGAGCTGGCCGGACGTGCGAGGGGGCCCTGGTTTGCATCTTCATGCTCTCATAGATCAGTGATGTGCATTCTGATCAAGTGACGTCATGGGAGAGGGATGAACCCCAGCCCTTCTCCACCCCTTCCTGCAGCCTTGGAAGGCACTGTGACTTCTTGCAGGCTGAGCCCACCAGATGCAGGCCCTCCTCCAGGTACGCAGGCCCGGAGAGCTTTCCTGCTGCTCCTTGGCTTGTGCCTGCCTTGCTTCCTCCCTACCTTGTGCCCTGCGGCCGGCAGGTATTCTCTCCCCTCTCTAGTACCCAGCCCGCCTCTTCCCTTCTCCGTCTCAGGAGGCTGTCAACTCAGGGCTGTCTACTCACTCAGTTCAAGAGAGCCCTCCATAAAGGAAGGCCGCCCTAACTTCCATCCCAAATACGATTCTTGACTTCTCCCCACTGCTCCACCTGTAAGCTTCTCCATCTCAGTAAGAAGCATTTCAGGCCACTTAGCCACCAAGGCCGACAGTTGGGATTATCCCTGGTTTTTTGTTATTGATGTTCCTTTTACCACGAAAGACAGCCCAACCATGACACCTATCAGGCCGACCTTACAAGCATACAGGACCTACACCTGTCCCCCTGGCACCACATCCTCACTGATAGAAGTCACCATCCTCCCTGGCTGGACCTTCTGGCTAGGCCCAGCATAGCAGCCACGTGTCCCTGTAAGACACCAATCAGCTCGCTCTGGCCTGCGCTCCCAACCCTCCAAGGTCTTCCCACCTTGCTCAGGGCAAACCCGTCTTCCCCTCGACAGCCTCCCAGTTCATTCCTTGGGTCTCCAATCAGACGTCACTTTGTTGAGTGTCTCTGATCCTACCACGTAGAAGGGTGACCCTCCCAGCCGGGCCTGTGCTCTCTGGTGGCCTTACAGTACCTTCTCCTCTAAGTTTTGACCAGCTCAGTTCACTGTGTTTGTCTGCCTCTGCGAACACAGTGAAACTGCACAGTGATAGCCCCCTGAGTTGTGGTCCATGACTGCATTCCTATGCCCGGGACCATGTCTAGGACAGCAGATAGTCAGCACGTATTTTTTAAATGAATGAGCAAATGTCCAAGTTCATTGATTAATTGGGGATACCAATGAGGTATCCACACCCACACAGTGAGCAAGGCCTTCTCTGCCTGGACCTAATTTTTGTAAAATTAGCCATCACTCTTCTTCATCATCTTACAAGAAGTAACAAACAGAAACTTCATAGACAATGTAGAAAGTAAAGGAAGAAAACTTCACTTGCTCACCATTTCACCAACCAGTAACTGCACAACCAGCCTGTTCCTGTTAGCTGGCATTCACCATGCAAATGCATCCCGAGCTCCCAAGCCAGTGCGTTAGCGAGGCTTGAGCTGACAGGTTCTGTTTCACACGGTCCCGCCCACCCCGGTTCACTCTCAAGTTCCACATAGCATCTAACCTAATGCTTCTCTACAGAAAGGGCTCTGCAGGCCAGAGAGCCAATCAAAGTTGCTCAGTAAATGTGTCCTCGTTGATCAAATGTAAGCAAATACATTATGTATTTAAGTGGAAATTCCAGAGTATTAAAAATCATGACTCATACAAAGATGTAGCCAGAGTCTGTCAGAGGTTTATCCAGCTCATGGGCCAGGTCCCCAGCAGGAGGACCAGGCCAGCTCAGAGGGGAACAGGGAAGGACAAGCTGTGGGCTGACTGGGAGGTGAAGCAGGGAAACAGTAAAACCGTAACTTTGTCAGAAATCACGGGCAGCTTATCAGTCTCCTACAAGTTAGCCACTAACTTTACAGAATCTGGTCTGTAATCAAAAATGGTAAATCAGCCCATTCGGCATCTAGAACAAGGGTCTGCAAGCCTTTTCTGCAAAAGGGAAAGTATTACATGTCTTGGTCTTTGCAGGCCCCAGAGTCTCTGTCCCATGACTCATCTCTACCGTCGAAGCACAAAAGTGGCCTGAATGATTCATAAGTGGTTGTGTCCTAGAAAGCTTTATTTTCAAGAGTCAGGTCTCCAGTGACAGCTCGATGACCCTGCTGTCCTCACCCAGGTGGCTCCAATGCAGGCTGGATGGTGCTCTGGGGGCTTTACAAGGGTTCACAGTCAACTTCTTGCCTTATCCCCAAGCTTTAGATAATTTATTCTTAACAGTTTCATGACCGCTATCTGTTAGGTATCAGTTCCCAAGAGTCTATCTCATAAATTGAAGGGGAAAAAAAGTTAAAAAAACATTTTCCAGAGATCAACAATATTTAAGATTGAGACATCATTAATGCAGATTTTAAAACATTTATCAATTTCTTTGAATTGATAAATAAAAATGGTATATATTTGCCGTGTTCTTGTTGTTTTGTTTGTTTGTTTGGAGGACACTTAAAATCTCTCTCAGCAGCTGGTAAGAACACGGTGCATCATGGTTGACTGTAGTCACCAAGTTGTACAACAGATCTCTTGACCTCGTTCCTCTTCTCTGAAATGTGATGTCCTTGGATCAACATGACCCCAACCCTCCTCCCCCAACCCTTGGTGACCCCCATTCCACTTTCTGCTCCTGTGAGTTTGACTTTTTCAGATTCCTCATGTAAGTGAGAACAGTATTTAAGGTGATACGTAACCTGTGCAGATTTTTAACACTATGAACATTGCTGTCTTAGCATCAAGTGACAGTTATCAATGCTACCTCATCGCCACAGTCATTCAAAGACTGCTTACTAGCAGAATTTGGGGGCCATAGGAAGCTGATTGTCCTGTTCTAAGGACTTTCATACCATCCTGTTATGTAAGGTACAAGCAGACCTGCATAGGGTTTCATTAAAATCAAACACAGAAGCATTCAATGTAGAACCAGGGACAGGTCTGCATGTTTCTTCTCTGAGATTTAATGTGAGAACTTTTGTTTCAACAAAACTGCATCATCATTAGGCTAAACTAATGTTGTTCAACCGAGTTTGGTGGGGGGGGGGGACGGTTGTAGCTGACTTTCTATTTCATTTATAAATTTGATTGATGTAAGTGCTAGGAGCATCTGTTTAGGCCTGTTTTACACTTGCATACATTTAAATGATATTAGAAATAATTCTCGTCCACCCTGGGGGAGTCTGAGAATCAGAGAGTTTTTCTCCACATGTGAGAAACACTGCTTAAACCACCTGCTGGATCCGCCACTGGTTCCACAAAACCCCATCCAGCCTCCCCTTCCCCCTTCGCCTTGGATGTTCTGGGAAGCCTCAAGCCTTCCTCTCTGTCTTCACACAGAGCGCTAACAGCTCCAGAGAGCTCCGTCCCCCACGCATGTGGGGCTCTTGTCAGGTGTATGACATTGCTGGCCAAGAACACAGGAGACTTTCGTCATTTAAAACTGGGACACTCCAAGGTTGGATTTAACATTGCCTCACATAAGGCAGGATGTTCACAGAGTTTCTCTTTTTGATTGTTTTCCGCTATCTTCTGATGAGGACCTGGAGTGTTTGTGAAATGGCAGTCTCCCTAGTTCACAAGTGTGAATTTCCCAGGAAGAGGTACACTCATCTCAAGTACTCCGGGTGCACACGTCTGCATCGTCCCCACCCCATTCCCAAATCCATCCCTCGAGGTTGGTTCCCCATCTGGCCTTTCCCGTGTATTTTAAAGGTGGTGTTAGTGCTGTTTTTGTTGCTTTGTCTTGGGGAAGATTCATGGGTTCCCTGGGCTGCCTCACATTCAAGCCCCCAGTCTTCTTATGTGCTCCAGTGCATCTATCTAACTTGTGACCAGAATCAGATTGATGCTCTCCTTTGTTGCCACCAGACTGCAGACTTTGCACATTAACCGGAGCCCTTGGTCACACGGGTCACCTGAGTTCGTGGTCTCCTGGAATCATTTGCTTAGTCATGCTCATTGCATATGCTTGGTCTTTTATTTATTTGTTTTTTTTTTAATTTAAATAACCCCAATCACAGTATTCCTTTGGCCAACTGTGCCTATCCTGCCTTTGGAGGACGGCTGAGTGTCTCTGCCTGTCTCTAATTTGCATGGGAGAAGCCACAGCTGAAGACCAGTCAAGATGAGGCCACTGTGGAGAACCAGTTCCATGTGCAAATGAGATTTGGGCCCATTTTATAAAATGCCACTGGCCTCCTTGCTTAAATTGGATCTTTTCAAAGATTCCATTAGCACTTCAGAACTTGTGTGATCAACCCGGGGTGGAGGGCAGACTCCCAGAGAGAATCATATTATTGGAATATAAAAACAGAGATTTTGTAAGTGGCACTGGTGGCTATAGACAGATTCCTAGGGCATGTTCCTCTGGGCATCCTGACAGTCTCTACCGGTGGTTACAGGGTCATCCGCTGTAGCAGGAGTAGCAGAAAGGTGATCTTCTAAACAAGAGTGTGTTGTTCCAACAGAATGTTAGCCTGACACCTATGTCTCCTGGCTCCCAGGACAGGGATCATTTGTCATGAGGGAGTTCAGTGTGCGTCTGAGGATAATAACAATAGTTACCATCTTTTGGGGCCTTTTTTTTTTTTAACTATGGACCAGACGCAGTTTGAATACCTTATATATGTGTTAACTCATATAATTCTCATAATAACCACAAAAAAGCTATCACCATTTTTTAAAATGGAAAAAGCAAGTCATAGAATTGTTCAGAACTTTAAAAGATGCAGAGTTAGTCATTCGCAGAGCCAAGATTCAACTCTGAGCTCGCCAGTTCCTGAGTTCCAGCCTCTCAAACCCGAGGTCCACTGGTATTCACCACATTCTGCGTGGTGGGAACTTCTTCGACATCTCAGCCGGGGACCCTTGCATTTTGTCCTACTGCTGGCCCCGCTGCCCCACCACAGAGGGACAGAGCGTTACAATGTGACTCGACCAGAATGCTCGAGTCCTTCATGAGGCCTCCACCTGTGTCCGTCTCCTATCTGTCCATCTCCCTCCGTCCTCCGGGTCCCTGCCCTCATCCAGGCCAAGCCAGCATCATGTCCCACCTGGACTTGCAGAGTGGCCTCCTGACCCCCAGGCTTCCCTTGTGCCACCCATCAGATCCCACTCAACAGCTGGACAGTGGAAGATAAGCCAGGTGAAGGCTCTTCTCAAGGCCTTTACAGGCTCCTGCTGCTGCCAAGACCAGACTCTTCACCCTGAGGTTTGGGCCTGCTGACCTGGTGTCACATCGTGGCCCCTCCCCCTGCCATCTGCCAGCCCCCTCTGCCCCAACCCAAGGAGGCTGGCGTGGCAGCAGAGCGTTTGCCCTGAGGACATGGCTCAGCCCTGGGAGAAGCAAGAATGGGCCCTCAGTGCCCATCTGGCAGCCAGAGGTGCTAGAGCAGCCACTTGGAAGAGTGGGCTCGCAGTCACCTTGGGATGCTGTGCCATCAGAGTCTACCTCACACAGAGTGGCAAGGACCTACAGGGACCTAAGGACTGCGTGGGAGCCGTGCCTGAGCACAGAGTGAACCAACCCTAGATGGCCAGAGTAGTCAGAGCACTGGGGATCCCTGCAGGGCCATCTTCTGGAAGCTTCTGCAGGAGGGTCAGCCTAACGTGATGGAGAGCAGCTGGACGTCTGGAAGGCCGTGCAGAGACAGGAGCTCGAGTGGAGCTCGAGTGGAGCACGAGTGTTGGGGTTGAAAGCGTGCACTCCACAGTGCGCCTTCCCAGGGCGGACTCAGGCAGCAGCGTTGGCTGCCCGTCCCGCTTTGTCATCTGAAGGGAGAAAAATAAGACATCTACTCATGGCTGCTGGAAGGAGGGGACAAGGCCGTGCACACGCAGCAGGTGCCTGGCACACGGTCAACTTGAAAATTAGCCACGACCCTTAGTCTCAGCAAGTGCAGGAGCCAGAGCGGCTGCTGTTGCTGCGATGAGACCAGGAGAGGACGGAGAAGAAGCCAGGCTGGCGCTGGAGGGACCCTGGCCTTGGAGGCCTGAACACTCTTGTGACAACTTGTCCTTCCCACTCCATCGCCACCCCCACCATGTAGCGCCTGCTGCCCCTCCTTCTGTTCCATGGCTGCCCCTGCTCCTTCCTGTGTTAGTGCCGTCCGTGCACTGTCCCTGCTGTCTCAACACCCACTGCCTTCCCTTGCCTGGGACCCTTCTCCTTCCTCGTGATCCTTCTCTATGCCACTTGGGGTGCAGAGCCTCCCTTAATTCCTTGAGTGAATCCAGGGCTCCCTCCTCAGGGCACCTCAATTTTCATCACATTCTCCTGTCTCCCCTTCTCTAGGCTGCAGCTTCTTGGCAGCAGGGATCTTTGTGCAGCAGAGCTCATACTGCCCCGGTGCCAAGATCAGGTTCATGACTGGGGTGTGGATCATAGACGGAGAGACGGCAGACGGATGATGGATGATGGGTGGATGGATGGATGGATAACAGAGGGATGGGTGACATGATGGATGGATAGGGAGGATGGATGCATAGACAGATGAGGGAAGGATAAATGATGAATGATAAAATTGTGACAGAAAAATTAAAATGCAGATTGAAAAAAAAAGAATTCCAAAGATAAGAGGAAAGAATCAAAAGGCATACAAAGACATGTCATAAGGTCAAACAAAAGAAAAATAATTCCATTACAGAAGAGACCTGTGATTGATAAAGTTCCCTGAATTTAGAATTTGGGAGCTCGGAGTGTTCTTGACATCAAGTCACAAGCCCCCACGCTGGCCGGGTCATTGCTTTTCCTTCAGGCACCCAGCAGAGTGCCTGGCACATACTGGTTTAAAGGACCATGGATGACAGGCAGAGGGACCGTCTGCGAGGCCTGCTATGGAGTGGGGAGAGAAGTGGGCCAGTGCACACCTGGTGTCTGGGTAACCGCAGGAGGCCACTCTCAGTCCCCAAGGGCCTTTCAATCGTGATGTCACCAAGACATCACAATTGTACACACTCCGTGGTGCATGCAGAGCCCAACAGAGGTCCACGGAAACTTGGGGGCTTCGCTTTGGCTGATCGACAGCGCATGAGTCACCTTGGGCCTCAGCATCTGCTCCCAACAGATCTTTTCCTTATGGGCCAGACTAATCAGAGGAAAGAGACTGAGTGGTGAGTGACAGGGGACTGTGTTGAGAGGAGGAAGAGGACAATGAAGAGCAAGAACCCATCAGAGTCCACCAGCTCTTGCCGTGGGTGGGGCCCTTCATAGGCCTTCCAGATGAGGTCACCTCGGAACAAACACCTGCTCTCTGCAGGACCCTCGTGTGTCTGCTTGGCACTAAGCATTCTCTGAGCTAAACCAGGTGGACCTTTCTCCCCAGCTGCCTGTCCCACACCAGGTGCCCCTGTTATTAGCAGGAATGACAAGGCTGGGATGTTATCAGGACACAGGGCAGAGCATGACTGCCATGTGCCATCTACCCTGGACCCCACAAAACATGAGGCGAGAGCTCTTCAGGGGGCTCTGAACTGAGCTCACCGGAGAACTGGGGGGTGCTGGACCACGCCCTGCTGGGTGCCCATCCCTCAGCCTGCCCCTTCCTGACTTTAAGGTCATTCAAAGTGGCCAAAGTAGGAGCTTCGACACCACCCTCAGGGCAGAGCAGCAGCGCTGCCTCAGGCGTGGGGTCTCCCAGCCGGGACATCCCACCGCACCGACCCAGCTCTCTCCTCCCCCTCCTCAGGTGGTGGTGGCTGCACAGGTCCCCAGCTCTGGCACACAGACACCACAGAGTTATGCTAGGGTGCCCCAGCACCTGCGAGTCGGCACTTTGGAGTTAGCTTTCCCAAGGAGCTAGAAGGAAGGTTGAAATCATTTACCAAAATGCCCCCAGCTGAAAGAAGACACTTGATATTTCATTTGCAGCATGACATTTATTTTTTATTTCCTTTCCTTCACAGTTGGGGAGAATTTTAAAAAGGGAGAGAATGAGAGCCATAAAAATCTCCTGGAGGCTAATTCCCCCAGGTGGACAATTTCTCAGAGGATGCCTGTCCTTTAAGGTGTCTGTATTTAGGAAGAAACATAAAAAGTCGACCTATGCAGTCATTTCCACCATGTAAGATCGTTCTATGTGAACAGCACCTGTGCAGTAGGCCGAGGGAAGGAATTCCTTACTACATCATCACATCAGTCACAGAATTCACTTTTAAGTGGTGCAGAGGAGCCGCCAGGCAGGCAAAGCCACGGTACCCCGAGGAGACTGTGCAGCAGGTCTCTAGAGTGAGGCAGGTTGGTGTGCTTAGACCTCCCCACTGTGGCCCGGGGTAGTCCACTCACTCACTGTGCCTGGGCTTGCCCATCCAGGAAAAAGAAGCCTCTCCTGCTTCCCAGGGCTATTTGAGGATAAGTGGAAAGAGTGACAGCTCGCGAGTCTGTGGCCAGGTCAGCTTATTTCACAAGATTAACAGTCATTGTCCACCCTCCCTGTGCGCCCCACCCTCTGATCCCCCGTCTCGGTTCTTGGTCCACTCCTCCCTTGACCACCTGACTCCTTCCTGGCAAACCCTGGACCCAGCCGCATCCCTGGTGTCCATTGATCCCAGACATTACAGTTCCTACCACAGACTCCCACGCAACTCATCTCCCCACTGTGGACACAGAACTGAGTGCAGAATAAATATTCTTGGGGCTGGGGCTCCGAGGTAGAGAGCTCACCTAGCATGTGTGAGGCACTGGGTTCAATTCTCAGCACCACATATAAAGAAATGAATAGAATAAAAGTCCATCAACAACTACAATTTTTTTTTAAAAAAAAAAAGAAGAAGAAATGCACTTTGTTCTAGTGAACCCAGGATGGGGGGCTGATCTCTTCCCCAAGTTTCAGGTGGCCCTCCCCGTGTGCAGACCACAGCACTGATTCTGGCAACAGTGAACTCTCCTCCACTCGGGGAACAGCCCCACCAGACGTGGCACTCCAAGTCTTCATCGGCTGCTCTGCAGGCACAGGCTCTTGTTTGTTCTTCCTTACTGTAAATGATACCCCCAAAGGTAGCGCTGTTAATAGGATCTCACCGTCCCACTGGGATGGCCGCCGGGAGAGCCTGGCGGCTGACCATCACACACTGTCCAGTTGGAAGACAGAAAGCTGCAGAGACGGGCTCCCTTGTGCAGACTGGCGCCTGCTGGTGATCATTCTTGCCCCACCCCTGGGAATGCAGAGAGAAGCAGTGTCCTCTCTTAGCTCTTCAGCCCTGCATGGGCTAGGGCAGTGGGCAGCACTCCAGGTAGACATCAGTGCCCCCCCCCATGGCACAGTGAGTCTAGGTGGCACATTTAAACAAAATGTCATCAAACATAAGGATTACAAGGGACATCTGTAGTCACCTAGTTTGCTCCTTTGGACTTCTAATATCTTTGAAAACATTCCCTCAATGTCTCATTCATAACCAAAGCCTTGCCCACAATAGGGACAGGGACAATACTGAGTTGTCAATGAGCAGCCAGCACAGCCTCCACCACTGCCCCTCCTCACCCTCCAGTGGTGCCCTCGGCTTCTCCCTTTGTCTCCATGCTCTGCCACCTGTGTGGCCTCCTGATTGCCACATTCTGTCTTCTAGAGGCCTTTTGCCATGATCTCCCCTTGAAGAGCCACATGAGCACATAACAGATGCAGCTGGCCCTCAGCATATTTTCTAGGAATTACTTCCCCCTCTTCTAAAACACAGATGTTAACAGAAATCTAGATATTCCAGCAACCCCTCGACCCCTGAAAAGGGGGAGTGCTGCATTGGGAAAAGAACACCATCCCCGGCTTCTGTTGGGCCACCAAATCACTTAACTCAGGCTCCAGGGCTTTGTGCACCATTGTTAAATAATAAAAATACCTTAGAAAAATGCCATGCAGCAGAGGTGGAGTGTTCCTTATCCAAAGTACTTGGGACCGGAAGTATTTCAGACTGCCAATTCTTTTCAGATTTTAGAATATTTGTACATATGTGATGCAATGACTTGGGGATGGGACCCAAGCTCAAGCAAACATGAAATTCATTCATGATTACTATGCACCTTAAAACTGTAGCCTGACATTAATTTTATACAATATCTTTAGTGTCCGGCTCTTGACTGTGATCCATCACGAAAAGTCAGGGGTGGGATCTGGCACCTGTTGATGCTAAAAAGTTTTCAAATTTTGGAGCATTTCAGATTTTCAGATCAGGGACACGCAACCTGTAGCAACACCTTTCTTTCTTCAAGGATGTCGGAATAAAAGAATAGTCGATGACTTAGAGGACAGATAAGCAACAACCCAAGGTCACTCCTTACTCCGGATGTGAGCTAGGGCTCTGTTGGGTGTTTTAAAACCTCACCTCTGGGAAAGGCAAGTGTGGCCAGAGCTAAGGCCCACGGAGATGGAGCATGAGAGCCCAGAAGAGCAGAGTTGGCCGCAGTGCTGCTGTGGTCTAAATCCTGCAGGAGGTCTCCTTGCAATGCCCAGCTCCCCCCAGGTAGGACCTTTTGTGTCTTCACATGGCCAGGAGGGGGTAGGCTTGGCTGTTGTCCTTTTATTCCATTGGATTTGAGCAGTGGGAAGGTAGGTGGCAGGTTGGCACCTGAACTCTGGTCTTCCCACCTGGACCCTCTGTACTTTCCGCTGCTCTGGGCTCGGTTTGTTTTTCCTTGTCCACAGACAAGACCCAGCAACAAGAGGCAGTGCTGGTCAGTGGAGGCCTCAGAAGGCCATTGAGTTTCGAAGGGACCCCAGTGCAAAGCTTTCCACAAGACCATGGGCTGCAAGGTTGAACTCTAGAGCTGAATGCCTCGGTTCCAGACTGGAAAGTACCATTTTCAATTTGTGAAATGTGATACAGAATTTGCCATTTCATCATAATAGTTGGAATACTTAAGTCTAAATAAATCATATTTGCAACAGTAATTTAATAACAAATGCTTAAGCATGAAATCTGAGCAGGATTAATAAGCAGTGTGCCATATTAAAAATCTGAGGTCACTTCAGTGTAGCACTCAAGGGCCATAGGCTCTCTGTAGAGAATCCCTCATTACTTAGAGAAAATAATAAAGCCTGTGGCAGGTTCAAGTGTTAGTCTTATTTAAGAGTTGCTGATGTCACAAAACCACACTTAATGCCACTGAAATGGAGTTTTGCAGTCTCATTGTTTTCTGGTAGTTCTATTTAGATGTGCTCTGGATTAAACCTGAAAGACCTGAGGACTAGGGAGCCGGGCAGCTGGGACAGTGCTTGCAAGGAGCTGAGAATGTGTCCTTTCAGTAGGACACAGCCCTGGTTCTGGTATAGACGTGGGGATGAGGTCCAGACTCCTTGGCTTATGAGTCATGGCGTTAATACAGATTTCATGCTCTTTTTTCAAGAAAACCAAGCAAATATAAGGATAGTAATAAAATAAAGAAGGAATATTAAATATTTCATTGTGTTATATAATCATTTATTAAGTGTGGATTTAGGAAACATCTGGGATGCCAAGTTTTTGAGTGTTAGTCACAGAACTCAGTAATAGATTCTTCTATAGTTACATGGAAACTGCCCCAACGTCTCTGTGTTTGGATTTCAAAACATCCTCTCATTTATTCATTTTTCCAGCAGTCCATCCATTCATGAGACTTTTGCTGGTGCCTGTTGTGTGGCTCTGGGAGAACAGCTGCTGTGGGATGCCTGCCGCCATGGGGGTGGCACGGTGAACCCCTCATTTTCTATCTTTGTCACACTCTCAACACTTGGGATAGTGCGTGGGAAAAAGAGACATCCAAGAAATGTCCAAGTGAAGTAAGAGAAATAGATTTTTTTAAAAGTGGAGGTCTGGGCTAAACATCTAAATGGAAAGCATATCTCTTGTTAGCTTGGTACAACTTCAGAAAGCTCCTGCTTCCTGCTTCCTGCTTGCCTGCAAATGCCTGATTCACCTCTAGAAGAGTTTGTAAATATCAAGGCAGGAAGTGAAGCCCACCTGGCCAGAGTAGGTGCCAGGGACTGGACCAGGGTGTTTTAAAATACAAATCTCTGCCTGCATACCGAAGAGTCCTCATAGATGGCTGCTCTTGTGCTGGGAGGTCCATCATGGGGTAGATGGGCCCTTCCTGCTTCCTATGGTTTAGATATGAGGTGTCCCCCAAAAGCTCATATATGGAGACAACACAAGAATGTTCACAGGTGAAAAGATCAGATCATGAAAGCTGTAATTAATCCATGGATTAGTCCACAGATAGGGGTTAACCAGACTGTAACTGTAGGCAGGTGGGGTGTGGCTAGAGGAAGTAGGTCACTGCAGGGGGTGCTTTGGAGGTCGTAAGCCCGGCTTTCTCTTGCCTCTGCTTCCTGGATGTCATGTCCTGAGCTGCTTTCCCCCACCCCCCATGCCCTTCCCCATGATGTTCTTTCTGCCTCACCTCAGACTCAGAGATGGAATGGAATGGAACAGGGCAGACCATGGACTGAACCTCTCTGAAATCCTGAGCCCAAATCAACGCCTCCTCTGGTATGTTGTTGTCAGCTCTTTTGGTCACAAACAAAAGTTGACTGACAAACCATGTGAGCGAGCCCCCCCACCCCATGACGCCCATCGAGCTCAGCCCCTGCTGCCTGCGCCTGCTCCACCGTGATCATGGTTGACGGCGTCTCTCGACAGCTCGCCCACCCTGGCTCTTCACACCCTCGCTCAGTTTCCCTCTCAATTTTGCACGTGTGATTAGTCTTCCAGCCCTGGTGACCTGTTAAACTTCCCAGAGGCAGATGCAGTATCTTTGTCTTTCTTATGTCTTTTATGTCCTCCCCACATCATGCAGAGGGTGGTATTGAGAGATCAAGGATCTGATCAGTCTTCATTGAGTGAGTGATTGCATGGAGGAGAATAACTCAGAGTGGACATTTTTTGTTTTCTGAATAAATGTAGTTTCCTTGTAAAGGAAGGTCCATCTGTGTGAGGCTAAATGAACGTGTTTTTGGTCTCTTTGACATTTTTTTATTAGACATCTGTAATGTCTTCAACATGGTGGATAAGCAAGAGCTCCATAATGTCCCAGAATCTGAGCCTTAGTACCCGCTTCTTCTAGAGTAGAAATAGTTTCATTGTTTTTAGTAATTAAAAAGGTAATACTTGGTGTTCTTACAAAGCATTCAAATGTATAGAAACACACAAAGTTGAAAGTTAAAGGCTCCAAAATCCCATTCCCATGTGACCAACTCTGGGAGGTATGGAATGATTGGGTCACAGTTAGAAAGAAATGTAATAAATACATGAAATAAAAACTTTTTACATGATCATAAAAAAACAAAACAGTAAATATGGTTTAACAAACCATTTAACTTAGCCATACTGGGGAACTGAAGAAGACAGAGGGAGATATAAGAGCTTGAAAAAAATTCTCCCTTATCCCTCAGTGAATAAATGAGAGGAATATACACATTTCACTTAGTAATATGTACATAAACACGAAAAGAAATGGTTAATAAAGTTAAAAGTAGTTGCTTATGGGGAACAGAATTTGGTGCTAGGAAGAGCAGTCAAACAGTTTCGGTGTAAGATTTTTAGAGCTACTTTGTAGTTTATGGGTATTTATAACATCAGATTCAAATCAAGCTAAAAGCAAAAAGGTAATAAAGCGCCCATGCTTAGAGGGAAATCTCTCTTGAAAAGTTTATTAATATTATTACTAATAAACCATTCAACTTCACAGTCTTTATGAAATTTTGTTTTAGAGATTAAACTTATTTGAAAACTCCTCATATAATCCAACTGGACCTGAAAAAGTTTTACTATGAAGTTTTGAAATAAGTCATTTTAATCTCTACCTTTTTCCATGGGATAACAATAATGTTACTATAATAGTTTTCTTATTTTTATTACAATTAGTTCTTTATAAGTGTATCACTAACAAATCCTGATTTTTCATACAGGTTGAGTATCCCTTATAAAAAAAGATGCTTAAGCTCAGAAGTATTTTGGAGTTTGGAATATTTATACATAAATAATGAGATACAGGGCTGGGGACGTGGCTCAAGCGGTAGCGCGCTCGCCTGGCATGCGTGCGGCCCGGGTTCGATCCTCAGCACCACATACAAACAAAGATGTTGTGTCTGCCGAAAACTAAAAAATAAATATTAAAAATTCTCTCTCTCTCTCCTTAAAAAAAATAATGAGATTTATTAGAGATGAGAGCTCAATTTAAGCATGAAATTCATTTTTGCTTCATGTGTCTTTTGCACATAACATGAAGATAAATTTATGTTTTTATTTTTAAAAAGGTCTTTTTCACAGTACTGGGGAAGAACCCAGTGGAGCTACATTGCCAACCATTTTTTATTTTATTCTTTATCTGGAAATAGGGTTTTTCTAGTTGCTGAGCTGGTCTAGATTTTGTGATCCTTCTGCTTTGGTCTCCCAAGTCAGTGGGATTAAAGGTGTGTGCCACCACACGTGGCTTATATAATATTTTTAATAACATAGGTGAAAAAAGTTGTATGGTATGGGATTCTCCACCTCAGGAGGCATGTTGGTGCTCAGAGTTTTGGATTTGGGAGGATTTTTAATTATTTTGGACTTTGGAGTTCAAGACAGAAGCACAATGCTTTAAAATTATTTTTAAACATTCCATGAACTATTTTGTAGTTTAAAAAAACTATTTGGTATTAAGTGTTCTCAGACACACTAAAAGGAATCTTTAGTCCCCAATGAACTTTATACTCCGAGATTTGTTTTATTTTAATGCTATTTACATAATAAATAAATTTGAATCACTAAGTTGTTCCTCCTCCCCGAGGGTCAGTATTTTCCTCTTTCCCTGGCCATCTTGAGCCGTCTGGTGCTGGGAACCCGGCTCTGGGTTCCCATGCCTGTTCCCCTTCCGTGTTGGTCGGCTGGGATACTGTGGCCCACTGAGACCGTCAAGAGCAGCCTCTTCCCCTTCGCCTTCACTTCCTTCTACTTCCCCGGTTTCTTCTTCTGATTCAGGAATTTCCTTTATTTTTCTTTCCTCTCCGGAGCTGTATTCTCCAGCCTGTGTTTAGGACAGGTGTGTGGTGTGTCCACCCGACCCTCTTGGGTTCATGGCAGCAGCATGGCCCATGCAAGAGCCCCACTGCTCTCTCTCATGGGCCACAGCAGCGCCTGCCTTTCTTGCTCTACCAAACGACTGTGGGTCACTTATTGCTCCAGTGCAGGCCTGTACGGTCTTCCCCCAAAGTCACCTGAGCGCAGACCCTTCCTCGCCCGGGCATCTTGGCCTCCGTTACAGTGACCTTCACAATGTTGCCCTGCTTGGAAAAGAGCAGGTAGAAATAGCTGTTTGCCAGGGATCAGGGCAAGCTGGCTGCTGCCCTTCCTGGGAGCTCTTTCTTCAGGTGGGGATTCACTCACAGACAGGGAGACAGAGGACCACGAGCTCGCACTCATCTGGTACTCAACCCTGACTCTTCCTCGCCACTGGCAGTGGACCTGCACAGAGACGAGGTGGTATTACTGGCCGTGCCCCTTCCTGCTCTTCTGCCCAGAGGCACTTTATCACTGAGCCCTATCCCAGTCCTTGGTTTTATTTTTTTTTATTTTGAAACAGGGTCTCACTAAGTTGCTTAGGGCCTCACTGAGTTGCTGAGGCTGACCTCAAACTTACAGTCCTCCTGCCTCAGCCTCCTGGAAGCACTGGAGTTACAAGCCTGTGCCACCATGCCCAGCTCCCTCCACATTTTTGTTTTTGAAATAAAAGTGTTCCTGACAAGCCATGTGAGAGGAAGCTTTCCGGCCACCTGGCAGATTAATACGTCCTTGCAGGGCCACCACTTCCCGTGCATGCTATCCCTCCAGTGGTCCCTCTCTGAGCATAAGCTGCATTGCCATCAGGTTAAGTCTCTCTAGTCATGTGTTTCAAATGTCTCCTCAAGGACTGTATAGACTCTGCCACCACCTGAGAGAGACAGGCACTGTGCGGGCAGCAGACTGACAGTACCGACCAGGCCGTGCAATTATAGGCAGAGAAAACCACATCTCCATGTGGCTCTCAGCTCCTTCCAAGTCAGGAGACATTCCTGCAACAATTCACCTGCCCAGAAGAACCGCCCTTGGGGGCCTGATCTGACGGTCACATGCAGGCTCAGACCCAGGTGAAGTAGTGCCAGTTAATGCAAACCCAAAGCTTCAATTTTAACCAATAAGAAATGGAGATGAAATCCCACAGTGTGCCTCTCCTGGCTCTCCTCTCCCTCGGGTAATCTTCTTTGATTCACTTGATTCATTTGTCTTTCACTGCCTTAAGGAGTGCCTGACACTTAGCACACACACCAGTAACAGTCCTTGAATGGCCAGAGGCTGGGATACTGGGGTGATGGATGGATGGATGGAGAGGTGGGTGGTTCCATGGGTGGCTGGGTGGGTGAGATGAAGGGTTGATGGATGGAGAGTGGGTGGCTGGGTGGGATGAAGGGTGGAAGGATAGAGGGTGGATGGATGGATGGGTGGCTGCCTGAGAAAGATGGATGGCTAGATACATGGGTGGGTGAGTAGGTGGGAGGGTGGGTGGTTGGGTAGATGGATGGGTGGGTGGATGAACTGATATATTCACAAATACTTACTGATGAAATAATAGTAATCATAATGTATTGAGTAGAATATGGACACCATGTAACATATATGAATATAATTATTGGAATTATTTTGAGGAATTAATAAAATCATGAGCAAAATACCTGTGCAGCACAATCTGTATTGATATTTACTAGATACTTTTATAGTTTTTATCTTAATAAGCTAGCATAGCTTTGTTCAATATCTAAATTATCAGACTAAAAGTAATCCTTAACATTTCTTCATCCAAACTCTAGTAGTACCTCTTCTTCTAGCATGTGGCTGGCTGGTTGTTAAGTAGGGCAAATGTGTTTAGTTTAGTTGCAATAATAGCACCCCTCTGCAGAGGTGCAGCACCATGAAGGAAATTGACGACCAGCACGAGGCAAGTTCACCCTTCGTTAACTTTCTTTCTAAGGAACTTCTTCGCACATTATAAGGTTTTATAATTGAGTAAGGCAATGGACCAGTAACTTCAAATGCAAATGCAAATTAAAACTTCATAAATATTTATGGGAGGAAAATGAGGCACTTGTGCTGTTCAGTCTTAAATCCTTTTGGAGCAAGTGCTGGACACATACCAGGACTTCTCTTTCCTTGGAAAAAATGATGCATATTATAGGAATAACCACATGTAACATTCACCTTCAGATTTCCCATATTTACTCTGTTTGACACTTCAGTGTTTCATGTTTGCTTTTTCCTGAATATGGTGATGAGAGCTACATGCCACCCACATACAGACATTCACACATGCACACACTTACAGGTACCAAGCCAGGTGGTGGTTCCTGAGGTCAGTGTGCATGTGTCGCTGCAGAATCACAGAGCCTGGTTCTTGCATGCAGAGCACTGAACACTTGGAAAGGTTTTCCTTACTAAAAGCCTGGCTGGCTCGGATCTCTAGCCCTGCAGTCAGAGAGCTCAGATTCAAACCTTGGTTCAGCTGCTCATTGGATGGGTGACCCTTGGTCCTTGCTTGATCTTTCCAAGCATCAGTCTTCATGTGTAAATTAGAAGAACAGTAGTGCCTGAGGTTGTTGGATGAATTTAAAAGTTTCAATGTCTGCCTGGGACATGACAGTCATCCAAATAGCTTCTGTTACTTTTGATACTATCATCTGTATCAGTATTACTTAGATGGATGTTCTGTAGACCTCAAGACCCAAGGAATATTTCTCTTTGAAGAATGCCTATCTTTTTTGCATAAGTTTCAAAAATTGAAGAACTTCTTTGGAAGCAAATAGAGGAGCACCTGTCTGTATCCATCATGTCCAGTGAGCCTTTCGTAGGCCCTCACCCCATCCTCAGCCTGTCCACCTAGTGATGTTTGACCCTTCCTCTGTCATGCCCATGTACCATGCACAGACTGATAACCCAGCATTTGCAATGTCTTAGTGACCCTTGTTTACATCTTGGCCACCCCAACTAGGCAAGAAGGATCTTTGAGTATATGGAACGTGGTCTAATTCTCCCATTTCCCCAGTTCCCAGCCTAGCATGCATAGGCACATGATATTTATTGAATTAATTAACAAACTGATTCTTATCCCCTACATAATGTTGAACACTGTCAAAAGACAGAGTTTCTGTGACCTGTAACACATTTTTGCATTCAAAAGGTGCAATCCGTGCTGGGCAAGGTGACACACACCTATAATCCCGGCAGCTGGGGGAGAGGGTGTGAGGCAGGAGGATTATGAATTCAAAGCCAACCTCAGCAACAGCAAGGTGCTAAGCAACTCAGAGAGACCCTGTCTCTAAATAAAATTCTAAATAGGGCTGGGATGTGGCTTAGTGGTTGTGTGCCCCTGAGTTCAAGCCCTGGTACCAACCTCCAAAAAAGATGCAAAACCCATTTCTCCCCCCTCAAAGTCAAAATGTTTCTAAACGGCTTCAACTCTCTCTCTAGGACTGGCCCTTTTGTTTAGGCTAGAGTTGGTCTGATGGGTTTCATTACTGGTTTCAGATCTATCTTAATGATGTTTATCAATAATCACGACAAAACTTACCACTCTTGGTGGAAGAGTTAGAAATTCATGTTGATTGACCAGTCAAACCAGCTCATTTTGAGTCCATTGTGTTTAAAAAAGAAAAAAGCGGTGCCAATGACATTCATCCTGTAGAATGACTTGATGCGTAAATCAGAAGCTGGAGTGGAACAGAGGAGAAGGTGACACTGAAGGTGCCGTCCTTTACTGTGGGCCTTGTGAGAGTACAGGAGGGAAGGGGGAGGGAAGGGAGTGTGGATCCTCCCCCTCGGCCTCGTTGTCACTGCTGGACCAGCTTTGGCAAGAAGGTGGGAAGCGCCCACTGGCTCCGCTTAGCTGGTGAGATACACCACACAGTCCTGTCTCCTGGGGTTGCTTGGGGCTGGATAGCTGAGCGCCCCATGTCCAGCTCACCTGCATGGAGACGCCTTCCTTCGGTCTCCTGCGAGGCACCTTGGGAGGCAGTCTGCTTCCATTGTTGTCTCTCTTCGATTCGTTTTTCTGTCTGCAGCCTGATTTCATTATGTTCTTATACTTCAATATCATAAAAGAAAGGGTGAGAAATAAATCATTCTTAGCCATGTAAGGAAACATGAAAGAGACTGCCAACTTGTCACAGTCTTTGATGACCAGTTGCAGACCTACCTTAAAGATATTTATCAATAAGAACAACAATAATAATACTCTCCCATGAGGACTAGAGTAAAACAAAAGGAAAAGATAAGTATTTTTAAATTTTTCTAACACATTTGACTGATTTAAATTTAAAATATAAAATTCCTTTAATTCTATAAAAATATCAACTGATGCCAAGTGTGGGGGCACATGCCTGTAATCCCAGCAGCTCAGGAGGCTGAGGCAGGAGGATCGAGAGGTTAAAGCCAGTCTCAGCAACTTTATGAGGCCCTAAGCAACTCAGTGAGACCCTGTCTTTAAATAAAATACAAAAAAGGGCTGGGATGTGGCTCAGTGGTTAAGTGCCCCTGAGTTCAATCCCTGGTACCAAAAAAAAAAAACAAAAAAACAAATCAATTGTCAGCATAACCATGGTATCATAAACCAAATTCCTGTGATACAGAGTTTTATGACTACATTTTTTTCTTGACTCTTATAGACCACATTTATTTTCTATGCAAGAAAATAAGCATATAGATCACATTCATATGGAAAAGATTCTGAAATGACTGTGATGTGTGGCCTCATCTGATGTAGACGCTGAGAAGCTAACTCTGCCACTGTCGTGCCAATCATAGCCATAAATAGCACACAAAAGCTTGCACAGTTATAGTCAGCTTTTTAAATCCAAAATTAAATTAGACTAAAATTTTATTCAAAGTGAGGTTAATAAATTAAGTAAACACCAGAGGACTCTTAATTAATGAAGCTGAATTGAGCTGCTAAAGACTGGATGGCACCTAGCCACTCCAGTACCACATTCAAGGGCAAGCCCTTCCTTTCTTATTTTATTATTATTTTTTTTACATTTTCTGTTTTTTAATTTATTCTAATTTTTTATATATGACAGTAGAATGCATTTCAATGCCCTTCCTTTCTTTTTAGCCACAAGCCTGGTGATAAAGGACTTCCATAGCAGCTGAATCCCCGTTCTTTTTTGGCCATACAATCAAGCAGGGGTAACTCTTGACTTCATTATTTAAGTTTTCTTCTGAATTCATATGTTTATTTTTTTGTTTGCTTATTTGCAAATTGCTATCTGGG
Source organism: Marmota flaviventris (assembly GCF_047511675.1). Lineage (NCBI taxonomy): Eukaryota > Metazoa > Chordata > Mammalia > Rodentia > Sciuridae > Marmota > Marmota flaviventris. The sequence continues at coordinate 6,092,309 of NC_092501.1, forward strand.
TTCTCCAACGAATTCCCTTTCCACATTCTCAAAGTATTATTCACTTTTATTTTTTAAATAAACAATCGGGAGAAGGAAAATAACGCCTGTTCCTACCAGGGTCTCCAGTCTTCAGCAGGAAACCTTGAAACAGGTTCTGGAATCAGACTAATTTAGATCCAGTCTAGTCCTGCATCTTCTGTTTATTTATAGCCGCATGATCTAAAATAAGGTAGGTGATCTTTGTGCCTTGGTTGTCTCTTTTTTAAAATAGTCAGATTCATGGCCCCAAGGAGTCTTGTTAGTATTAAATGAGCATGTGCCTATGAAATATTAGCACCCTTCATGAACCAAAATAGGGGCTCAAGGATCAGTGGCCACTGTCCTTGTGTCTTGGTCACCACCACTGTTCTGCTCCTCACCAGCATCAAACCTCCTGGCCTCTGATTCCTTACTTTATTTTATTTTTGCATTTGTAGTCGGCTGCTGCCTGTCTGTCCTCCTAGATAAAGCAGTTCTGTGTTTCTCCCTGGTATTTTCGGACTGCCTGGTCTCCCCTTTCATAAATGTTCTCATCAACATCTCCCACAGCACAACTGCAGTGAGATTCCGCCCTGAGTGAAGCCAAGTGTGCTCCTGACAACCAGGACGCCCTCCTACTCTGCTTTGCACACCCCCGCTTAGAAAATAGGTTGCAAGGACAGGTCCCTGATGATTCTCCACACAGGGGTGGCTCTTCTTTAAATGAAGGAAAGAGTAAAAGTCACAGCTGTGGGTTTCTCTCTGCATGTTCTTCTCCCTGGGGTTCTGCAGTCAGCTCTTCCAGGAAAGGCCCAACAGCCCGTTGACATCACATTGAAGAGCCACCTGACAATTAACCCTGCAAGTCTCCATATGGTGGGAGACCGTGAGAGATTTTATCCCAAGGCCTTATGAAATTTTTATTCCCTTTTATTTTTATAAGGTCATTACTTTTAAGCTACAAGAAGATGATCATATTTTAGTTACACTGTTGCTTCCTATGTGATCGAAACAAAAGGATTGCATCACTCCATGAACCATAAATTACACACAATGCACTTAATTCAGCTTATTCTGAAGTAAGATGAACTATGCGCCTGGACGGAGGACTCAGAGTCCTCCTTGGAATTGCAACATCCTGCCTTTTCTCCTTTTACATCCCCTCCAACCTTCATATGACTTGAATTTCACCCAGTGTCTTTATTTAAAATGACAGTAAACTCTATTTAATATCGCATACAAATGAATCCCCTAAGAGGCCTGTTGATAATAAATCCCACCCTGAAGAATGACACAGCCAGAATCCTGAATCATGGTTTGGGGCAGAAAGCAACGTTTGTCCCTCTCCCTTGTGTTGTGAGTCCTTGGAAGCAAAGGGCGGCTGTCCTGGGAGGGCGTTGAACGCGTGCTGATTCACAATGCTCTTCCAGTGGAGTCCCCCGAGCATTCTGCACCTGGGATCCTTCCCCAGGTGTCGTGCGTGCTCAGTGACTTCACTGAGCCATCACAGAACATGGCCTGTGGTCTTTTAGGAGCTGCCCAGTCCTCTTCCCTGGGCTGTGGTGGAGTTCTTTCTCGTGGTAAGGGAAGGGAGGACAGCTGTTTCCTGACGCTGACTCTGTACACACCGAGTGTCGATGCCAACTCATGGCTCTATCCAGGCACGCTCCATGGCCCGTGTTGCCAAAAGGGGGAAGAAGGTGTCCCGCCAGCCTTTGGGGTTCACATACCGGTTGGACTGCCTTGCAGGAGGCCATGGCCCCGTGGAATTCCAGGACGGGAATGGAGGCCTTCCTCCCCAGCCAGGCTCGGCCTGCAGGGCAGCAAGACCCCCCCAACCTGACCCTGGCCTGGCATGAAAATCTGAGGCTTCACCCTCACCCATGCCAGTGAGCTAACTAGGTTAGGCTGCAGAACTCCTTGTACTGTCCCGGGCTGTTCTTGATGAGAGAAAACCTTTTAGGGCATTTACAGGCAGTTTCCAAAGCAAATCCTGTACACAGAAAAAGGAAAATAGATTGGATGCTGAGTTTTTGGCAATTCTCCCCGACTTTCAGAAACATATGTTTAAAATAAAGACCTTTAGAAATCTCTTCTTGGTATTCCAATAGTTTGCCTGTTTTGGTTTTTATTTTCTGAACCATTGTTATTATTATGATTAAATAATAATAATATTTTGTGGAGTTGCCCTGGGAGCAGGGAGGCCAGAACCGGGGCGAGCTGAGGCTCTCAGCACCTGGCTGTGTGGCCCGCCGTGCTCTCCTGTGGAGTCCCCACTCTGGGTGTGTCCCTCCCTGTTTGTGAACACCCCGCCTCCCGTGTGTGCCGCTCTGCTTCCTTTGGCTGTGGGTCCTCAGGAGGCCACGGTTTCCGGCCGTGCTCACAGGACGCTGGCTCTGAGGTGGTCTGGCCTTCTCCTCCCCGGCCCCCACACCCCTCAAACAGGAATCCTCAGCTCGTGGGGGGGTCCGCCCCACTGCTCTGGCTCTCAGCTGCGTGAGGGCAGCAAGTCCTGAGGCCCCGGTCAGCTTCAGCCTGAGGGGAAAGCGATCCACAGGAACCATCTGTCGCCCTCCCCACTGTCCAGCCCCCCAGCCCTGTGCTCCCTGGGAAGCTCCTTCAGCCTCACCTTCTCTGCCTCCTGCTGCTGAGAGGGGGCAGGGGCAGTCTGCCCTCCCTGGCATTTTGCTCTGGAGATTTTAGGGAGGTGACAAAATGCCTGAAGGAGAGCAGAAGAAAGAGGCCTTGGGGACATACGGGACTCTCGCAGGAGAGCTGAGCATTTCAGGGGACCCATTCGTGAAGCCACCCAAGTCGAATGAAGGTTGGGCTGGGTGGCTCATTCAGGGGTACAAGGTGCCATGGGTACAGTTACGATGGCCTTTTTCATTCTAGAAGTATGCTATTTTTCTCCCCTTGTGTCCTGGAGGGGTTGGTGGGAGACGGGATCATGCCCAACAGCAGCCCAACTTCTGGTGGACTCAGAGTGGAAGGCTACAAATGGGAGTCAGGGCCAGAAAAGCAGGTGCATGCCAGGTGTGTCCAGAGAAGAGAGCAGCGGGTGGCACCGGCAAGATGTCCTTGTCCCTCTCCTTCCAAGTGGCCAGCCGTCTGTAAGGAGACCTTGGATGATCATGCAGAGTCTTATTCCTCATGGAATTTCCCCAGACTAGCACCCATTGATGTAAAGGTGCAGTGGGGAAATCAGCCCCCACCCTGCCCAAGTGACCACAGTTAACGTCAGCGAGGAACAGAGGGACATGAAGCCTCTCCAAGTAGGACACCGTAAGGGCACACACATCACCTGGGAAGTGTTTGGGGTGAGAAAGCATGGCCTCAATTGAGCCTCAAGGAATATCAGACAAACCCAAATTTTTTAACTTAAAAAAAGAGGAACTGTGCTCTTCTAAAATGTCATTATCAGAAAAGATGGAAAAGCCGTGCAGATGTTCCAAGCTCACAAGAGATGAAGGATAATGAGTACAGGGTGAAGGACAAAGAGGGAACAAAACATTCCGAGACCGTCATGTGGTGACGGGGACAGGGGTCTGCGAAATTGCTGAGGAACACTGCACTGTAAGTTTTAAGCGAGTGAATTGTGCCTCCAAGTTGTTTTAAGAAAACGCAAAGGGCCCTGATGACCTAATGCAAGGCCAAACCCCGGACAGGACTGTGTGGTCGGGGAAGAGGAGGTGGTAAGCTGTGCCGGGTAAGCTGGGGATGCTGGGAGGCATCTCACCCAGGGACACTTGCTGACCTTTGCTGACTGTGCTATGGTTACCAGGAGGGCATCTCTGTTCACAGGAGATGCCCAGTGAAGGATCTGAGGGTAAAGTTCCATGACGTGTATAACTTACCCACAAGAAATTTAGAAAAAAAGTGTGTGTGTGTGCATGTGTGTGTGTATACATGTGAGTGTGCGCATGCGTGTGTGTGTCTGTTTGTAGACAGACCAAGGGAGGTAAAAAGCAAAGGATAAAGCAGAATAAAATGCATCTGTGGATGAATCTGGATATTAGAGGCACATATGTATCTTTGTATGATTTTTATTTCTGAAGGTTTTTCTGTACATTTGAAATTATTTTCTAAGAAATATTAATGTTCTTTTCATAAATGCACATTCCTGAACCCCAGGTCCCTGAGCTGACTGCCTGGACCTGAGGGACTCCAAACCCCCCTGTGCTCTGATGCTGAGGTCCCAGCCACCTGGGGCCTCTAGTCTCTATGCCCAGGCTTATGCCGCCCCCTCCCTCCTCAGGAGTCTTGACAGAGCATGCCAGCTTTTCACATTTTTGCTCCTCCATTGACTTTAAAACTTACATTCCAAACCTTTTAAATATGTTAGAGAAAAGAAAAAAAATGGTATATTAGTCCCTCCCAGGTAGCCAAGTTTCTCAGCTGGAGGTGATGCTACCCCCCAGGGACAGTTGACAACTTTGGGAGACAATTGCCACAGTAGGGGGTTGTCACTGAATCTAGGGACGAAGGCCCAGGCTGCTGCTGACAGCCACATTGCACAGGCAAAGAACCATCCGGAGCCAGTGTTGAGAGTGCAAGGCAGGGAAGCTGGAGCACAGGCCCGTCCCCAGACTCAGGCCCCAAGACTTCGTCACACTTGCTTCCCCATGCTCCCTCCCTGAGGTCATTGTAGAGACACCGGCCATCACGTCATTTCACCCCTTCACACTTCAACATGCCCTTCTGAAATAACACGGGCAACTTCTTATGGAACTCCAGTGCCATTGTCACACCCAGCCAAATCAATCACAGTTCCACACGGTCACTCAATGACTGGTCCAGATTCAAATAATGCTCTGACCTGCGGAGAGTTGGAATGTGCTCATTTAATGTTGGCCATATCCACCCTTATGAAAAGTAAAGATCACTAATGCAATATTTTATCCCTTTTCTGGATGGATCCACTCCCTTGGTCTTTGAATGGACAGAAGTGCACTTAACACTTAATTATTTTCTGACCTCGAGAAGCGTTGATTAATTCAGTAAGCCTGCAGCAGGTGATTGTAGTGTTTTCTCCATGAAGCTATTAGGAGGGATTACTGAGGCAGATCATTGTAAATTACATTTTTCAGTCATTAAAATTGTGCCTCCCTCCTCTTCAACATAGTTAGCTATTTTTTTTCCCCCAGACACATGGAAAGGTTTCAGCTTTTAATGAAGAACTTCTTTCTGGAGCATGCTTTTAGAATGTGAGTTTAGTAGCACACATGATGTCATCCCAATTCCCAGCTTTGCGTGCAAGATGGTCGTGTGAAAATGAAACCATAAATCCCATCTGAATTCTAGTTGCTGGGTTCTTTATAGGAAGTATTCTTCAATTTTCCTTTTTTAAAAGAAACCACAGCATTGTCATCTGAGGAGCAGATCCGTAGTTGGAAAGCCAGAGATTGGAAGCAGGTCTGACCCAAGTCCATCGGAGAAGTGAACCTTTGTTTGGGGTCAGTGTGTGAAGCAGGCATCTGCTTTTGCCCTGTGTCCAGGACATAGTAAGACACAGCACCGGAGAAGCCACAATGAGAAGAGAAAAGGTGCTGTGGATTTGCTATTGCCTGGCTGCCAGCAGCTTTTAAAATGTGCTCCAAGGAGGTAATGCTTTGGAGTGGCTGCGCAGCTGTGAACTCTGAAGTTTTCATAAATGTAATAGATTACCGCTTCAATCAAATATGAACCAGCTAATCACCCTGTCGTGGTTTTTAACTAATTTTACAATTTGAGACCATGATGCTTATTAAAAGTCTCTTTTTTTTCCCATGACCCAGAGTAATATTTTGTCCCGTATTGCCTCACTAAACTAAACCCACAAGGTAATTCATATTGCTGTAGCTTAAAAATGGTGAAAGTAGCATAAAATATTCCCGACCACTGTTCTGACCAAAGCACTTAAGTGCTTGTAGAAAATTAGCTGTTAGAATTAGTTGACCCCTTTTGTAACCTACAGGGCTGGAATTGAATAAGAAATTAAGGCACTGTGAAAAGTGCTCATTCACCCTGGGAGAGCCCATATGGAGGAGGGAGCTGGTTCAAAGGCCCAGCAGTGGGAATATTGATTGGGGTGGCTGTCATAGAAATCCATCAATGGCCACTGTCACCGGCCTGTCCTTTACTAGTTCTGCTCCATGGTTTTTAGCAGCATTTGCTCTAAATGCAAAAGCCCTTCCAGACTTATTTTAAAAAACAAAACCCAGCCCAGTTGCTGATGAGGCCCTAAATCAGCTTCAACTCTGAGCACAGCTCTGGGAAGCGGACTTTCAGCTTGGGTATTGTGAGTTCTTTTCTCGGTGGTTTCTTTAAAACAAGGAAAACAGAAGAACACTCTCCATAAAGAACCCAGCAACTGGAATTCAGATGGTATTTATGATTTCATTTTACACTTTCATGTTTTACAACCATGTGTTGTCTCAAAGACACGTACTTTTCTTTTCCAACAGCCATCTTGAAGGTGATGGTACCCACTTAGTGCTGGCAGAAGTGGGTGGCTTTTTTGGGATGTCTCTGAGCAGGCAAAGGCCTCCCAGAAAACAAGAGGTGCTGTCACTGGTGGCTCTCTGTGCCTGGGTTTGCATTTGGGGGCCTCATTTTTCAAAAGGAGGAAGTCATCTATTCTGAAACCCAAGCACATAGCGTGGTAGCCTCAGCAAGAGGATCTGAGTCATTCCATCGGCCAATTTAGAAAACTCTAGAAAGTGACGGTCCTTTTCCCTGCAGGAAAACACCCGTGGTATCTGTCTCTGGCAGGGATGGCATGGAAATTTGCAGAGCATAACTGACTTTGAGTGAAAAGGAACAGATTTGATCTAATACACATTCTACAAGTTTGGTTCGATGTAGGTCAGTTTTTTAAGAGCGCCCAGCTGGCCAGTCTGCAAGTCAGCCTGGGAGCCGGCTGGATGGCTTCCGAGGCCAAGAAAATCCCCTCTGGCCTCAGAACACCATTTAATAAAAGTCCTTCATGGACCAGCGTGGGTGAGGAACATGCAGCTGAAACGCTGCCAGCCCTCTGTGGAAGCACTTACCAGGCCCCAGACCTGAGGCCTCCCGGCCTCCCAGCCCTGGCCACGCAGCCTGGCGCGAGGGGAAGCTCCAGGATCCAAGCCTGGAGCTAAACACTAAAAGGTGTTTTGTTTGATGGTTCCTGATAATACGCTTAAGTGTTGTTATAATGCTAATAATTAAGAAAATGCCCTTTGAAGACATATATTAAGTTTGTATGTTTTTATTCTACAGTCTGAGCTAAAGGCCAGCTATGTTTGAAGTATATGGAACTTTTAAGCATCAAAGTATCTTCCACCCATCAGAGTTTTTGTTTTTTTTTTTTTGTTGTTGTGGATGGTGATTAATTTTTAGAGTAGGGGGGAAAAACCTTCTCATACCCTAAAGTTATAGCAAACCAACAATGATACTACCGTCCGTGCGTTCCTGTGATGTAGTCTTCTCATTCTCAATTATCACATCCACCCCACAAATGTTCATTGACTACTGTGAAGTCCCAGCACTGGCATAAAGACTGAGGATGCAGACGGGCTACTAAATGGCCTTGATGGGGACGTGAACCTCAAACAACCCACAGAGCAGGCAGAGAAGGAAGGCCCATGGCAATAAGTGCTCACAGGATGGGTAGGGCCCTGGAAGAGAGGCAGACGTGGCGAGCCAGAGAGCAGTGGGCCTGTGGGAGAAGGGTCACAGCAGCTGGCCCAGCTGAGGAAGAGGGAAGGACTTCGGGACCAAGATGAGAAAGCGGGAGGCCTTGGGAGCCTCAGGCAGCCCAGGGGAGCTGAGTTGGGAAGGAGGGGCAAGGGCTGTGCCCACGGGCAGGCTGAGCCTGACTCCGGTTTCTGTGAGATGCAGTGCAGGGTTTTAGGTGGAAGACCAGCATGATTTGAGTTTTTTGCTTTAAAAACTGCTCTGGCTGTTGTATGACAAAGGACAGGAAAAGTACGAGAGTGAGCACAGGGTCTGGTTGGGCTCTTCTCAGGAGGGCAATGGTGACCTGGACCAGAGGGAGAGGGCTGCAGAAGGAAGCAGCAGGCTTACGGTGGCCACTGCTCGGTCCTGGGGCAGGCGCGTTCAAGCGGTCGCATCCGTTCCCTTTACAAGCGCTCACAGGCAGGTGCCTGCATTTGCTGTGTCCACAAGGAAGCTCCAGCATGAGTCAAACCCTATGCCCCAAGTCGCAGAAGAAGAAAACGGCGGCCCAGGTCTGCTCTCAGCCGCGGGGCTGCTTTTGGCTGTCAAAGAGGGGGTTGAAGGTGGACTTGTCGTCTTGTCCAGATTTTATTACTTGGAACTCTCTCTGCCCAACATTCTGAAGTTATTAACTGAAAGCCTTTGGGATCCAGAACTGGTCCCAGAAGTGAATGAGGAAGACCCCAACCCACGAGGACAGCACTGAGCCCAGCTGAGCAGCCCATCCCTCAGCGCCAATTCCTCTGGGCACCAGACCCAGTATTCAGCCAGGCAAACTGTGTTCCCTAATGATCAAGCAAGACTGTGTTGACAGTAGAAGGCGTGATTTCCTCTCACAAGGGTACGTGGGCAGAGGCTGGGCGGAAGATGTGATGTCTCGGCATCTAGCAACCACTGTCCACTGCCTCTTAAGAGCTGTGTGACCTTGAACACAACACCTCTGGACCTCAGTTGATACGTCCATCAAATGGCCATTACCTGCTGCACAGTGTCTTTATAAAGGTTTCAAGAAGAGCCGTTATAACAGGTCCCAGTCCATCATAGTTAGTGTGGGTGCTCAGTGAGCAGCGGCTCATAAACACCACTCCCAATTTAATGCGGGATGGACTATTGGACCATGGATGAAAGGTTCACTTTGCCTATAGGCTCAAACCTACTTGCATATTTTCAGAGATATTTAGATTATCTAGTAGTTATAGATTATGAAATAGTATAAATACAAATGGGTGTGGTTCTTCACTTGCATGATTTACTTTATCATATGCCTTCATGTATGGTACAGTGTCAATTTTTCCTGTCCTAATACTCATAAAATGACCATGTGGGGCACACATTCTCCAGATTGGAGGTAAATAGAATGGAATCAAATGAGCCCTGATTCATACGTTCCTTATTGCTTCTTTCCATTTTGACCTATGGCAATAAGTGGGAAATAGACCCACCTACCCAACTAGAAATTCTTCATTTCTGCCTACAAAGGTAGAGACTGCTAAGTCATGTATAATTGTTCACTTAAAACAAGTGTGCAGGAGTGGCTTCTTTCACTTATATTGATATTCTCCAACTCCATCCATTTACCAGCAAATGCCATAATTTCATTCTTCCTTAAAGCTGAGTAATATTCTATTGAATGTTTCATTTTCTTTATCCATTCATCAATTGAAGGATACCTAGGTTGGTTCCATAGGTTAGCCTTTGTGAATTGAGCTGCTATAAACATTGATGTGGCTGTATCACTGTAGTATGCTGATTTTAAGTCCTTTGGGTATAAACCAAGGAGTGGGATTGCTGGGTCAAATGGTGGTTTCTGAGGAATCTCCACACTGCTTCCCATAGTGGTTGCACCAATTTGCAGTCCTGCCAGCAATGTATGAGTGTGCCTTTTTCCCCCACATCCTTGCTAACATTTATTGTTGCTTATATTCTTGATGATTGCCATTCTGACTGGGGCAAAATAAGCCAATCCCCCAAAATTAAAGGAAGACTCATATGTGGATGCTAATTCAAAATGGGGGGGGCATTATGGAAGAACAGAGTTACCTTAGATTAGGTAGAAGGGAGTAAAGGGAGGGGAGGGGAGGGGAGTGGGGATAGGAAGGAGAGTAGAATGAGACAGACATTATTACCTTATGTATATGCACGACCGCATGACTGATGTGATTCTACAACATGTACAATCAGAAAAATGATAAATTATACCCCATCTGTGTACAATATATCAAAGTACATAAATGCATTCTACTCTCACGCATAACGAATTTTAAAAAATTAAAAAATTAAATAAAAAAGATTATGTCACCCATGGGGGGGAAAAGAAGCAGGCAGGAAAGGCCAAGGTGGACTAAGTGGACGTGGGAGTTGTGCAGGCTTAGCACAAAAGGTTGAGCTCTGAGGTCGAACACAGTGCCAGCAGTGTGGCCCTGGGCAGGTGGCTTACCCTCTCCTCACCTCTCTTTCTCATCTCAAAACGAGCACTACCAGGTTGTTGTAAAAGTTGAATCTAAAGCTTGGCTTAGTAAGAGCTCAAGCCATTTTTAGCTCCTGCTGCCCTGTAAGAGCCAATGGTTATTTCTTTAAATGAAATTTCTGAAGCTTGAGAGAAAACCCTGCATTACCTATACTAGCAGAAATGTGGCAGGGGACAGCGTGCGCTGACCTGCTGAACTGCTAACGCTACGCAGCTGTGCATTCTGGGAGAAGTGGCAGGGATCTTATTTACCTGTGGGAACAGTGGTTATTGGGGTTTTGACTTTTCCTCTGTGTCTACAGCCCTGTTTTTTCTTAAAATTGTGTTACTTTCACTTGATAAATCTCATACTTTGGAGAGAGTCATAGCCCATCAGTATGAAGCCACAGTCCTGCAAAAGGGGAGAAGTTACCAGAGGTCTTGGGGCCATGTGGTGCAGCACCTGGGGCTGCCGAGGCAGGAGCCCATCACCTTCACCAGGTTTCATGTCACAGCTGGAGAACAAAGTTGACAAATGAACTCCAGAAGTACATCCTCTGTGTCAGAGGTGGCATGTGTGAATAAATAAAGTCATCTGGGCAGTCCCAAATGACAGCAATGACAGCTTATCTCAGCCTAGATGCCCATGACTTAATCCAAACCCCTGTGTATTTGTGACTTGTAATGGAAGCAGTATTTTAAGGAATTATTTTGGAGGAAACTTAATTGTCCCCTACAGTTTCCAAAATGCTGTATCAACAGTTTTATTTATTATAGTTTTTGAAACTAAATGAAAAAGAGCTGGGCAAAGGGAGCTGCTGCTGCTTCTTTTATCCCAAAGGAAAACCAAAAAAAAAAAAAAATGTTTTGATCATTTTGAGTATTTTAGTAAATGGAGAATAACAAAAGAAATGGAATGTAAATGCTCCATTGTTCTCACAGATGTGCAGTTCTAAATAGTTAGGATCCCAAAATGCTGAAATTATAACCAAAAATAATCTGAATTTTGTGAGTAAATTGAATTGAATGCAAAGAGAAACAGCAGAAGCCCATTTTCGACCATTTGTTCCAGCATTGTGGAAACACTGATTGCAGAAAAATACAGAACATGACTCGCAGCTGCTTACTTCTCAGGCCTTCAGAACCACGGGCCACCTCTTCTTTGGGAAGGCAGTGCTGGCCAGTGGCTAGGAAGGGGGGTGGGCTTCAGAGCCTGACAGGCACATTCAGTCCCACTGGGCTGCTCTGTGCGGCTTTGCACACGTGGCTCACCCTCTCTGAGTGTTCCCTCTTCCTATCAGGCCAATGCTGACAGTCATCCCTCCAGTGCATTTAAAAACACAGGGGACAGGGGCTAGCACTCTGCGCAACGACAGACGAGTAGGAGGGCCATGGCAGTACCAATGACAATGACAAGCTGCAGAGGTGACGGTGGTGATGCTTTGCTTTGCCTCCCCAAATCATGAGCCCAGAACATAAGCTATTTGCCAGGAGATGCTAATGTCCTCCACAAGGAGAACAAGAAGTGTGTATGTGCTGGGCTCCATGACCACACCTGTGATCCCGGCAGGAGGCTCATGAGTTCAAAGCCAGCCTCAACAACTCAGCGAGGCCCTGAGCAACTCAGTGAGACCCTGCCTCTAAATAAAATATAAAAAAGGGGCTGGGGATGTAGCTCAGTAGTTAAGCACCCCTAGGTTTAATCCCCAGTACCAAAAACAACAAGAACAGAAAACTAAGTATACATATTTGCAAAGACCAAGTTCTCAAAGAAGCTGAGACAAAGCTGAAACGAGCCAAGAACCAGCTCTGATTTCTTTTTCTTGACTCTCTTTTCCCCCTCCATTTCCTGCCTCAATGACTGGTTTGTAGTGCACTGTCTGAACCCTCTGCAAAATAGTCCAGGTGATCCAAGACAATAGCAGGAAGAGGCTGCGATTCCAACCTGTCGAGGGTTTTTGATGAAAACCAGAGAGAGGTCCTCAGAGAAGGAGGCCTGCGCAGGGTGCACACGGGCTCACCTCCTGATTTTTTTCTCTAAATTTATTTAGCTCAGATTCAGAAATAGATAATATTCAATAGAAGATTCACTTTAGTAACTAGGAAAATACTGATCATGGTTTTTAATTCTGATTTTGGGTGCGTGCCATGCCTTGTTAAAGCTCTGAGCAGTTTAGCCCTCAAAGGAGAACATCAGTAGCTAATACCCGCATTCTAGTAGGAGAAAACCATTACCTAAATTTATATATGAATGATTTTGTAATTTGCAGAATAATAACATGTGATAAAGTGAATCTTCAGCAGAGAACCAGGTTGGGTGCTCTGAATACCAAATGGGTCATCTCAGAGGGAGAGGCCACCAAAGCCTGCGTGTCACATATGATTTAATTGAAAAGAGGATCCGCAGTGCTTGCTGGTGTTAATTGACAAACCAGGACTGTCTTATGACACTTCCGTATGAACATATTGCTCAGAATAATTAAACCCACAAACCATATGTATGGTCTTCACAGAAATAATAGGAAAATGTTGACAAGCCATCAATGAATTCTTTTATCATCTAGGTAATTGATGCCAATCTCTGCCTTTTCTTTCTCTGCTTTGCTCATTTAAAGAGTTCCAACATAGATAACAAGGTGTCGGGGTTGATCTGGATGACCTGAGAGCATTGGGATTCTGGAAATAACGAGGTAGTGCTGAGAGGGTCCCCGCCCAGCCCCTCCCCCTGGAGGATCAGTGGAGGCCATTGGAACTGTGTTTCCTTTATGTTTAATTGATCCAATTAGTTTGGGTGCACTCTATCCAGATGGAGTCGCGTTCTACAGTAACGAATCTGTTTGTTCTAGTTATGTGTTAAGCCATCACTGAGTCACCACTGAGCTAGGTGGGGGATAGCGCTCCTGTCCTTTGGCTCAGCTGAGTGGGGAAGAGAGAAGCAAACAAGAAATCGTGTAGAAGAAAGTAAGTCCTGCTGCACAGCCTGGTGGGCCACAGGAGAAGAGTGAGTTCGCTCCACGGTGGGGGATAGAGAAAGGCCCCCCCCCGAGGGCTCCTTTCTGCTGTCCTGTGCAGAGGGGAATAAAACGTTGTCACTTTCATGAAATTCATCTCATTCAAACTATATGACTAAATTATATAATGGTAAATGTAGAGAAGGATCATTTCAATATTCTAAAAAATCAACTTGGAGGTCATTTTTGGGGGGAGGGTCAATACTCAAATCTTTTCAGAAATGGAAAAAAAATAGAAGAACTTTACCTGCATCATAACATCATAACCCAAATTCTAAATGATGGTTCTCAGCCATGTGCACCCAGAGACTCTGAAACAAGAAGTCACAGACACCTTGATGGACAGGCCAGAGCTCTTCCTCATAAAGGAAGGGCAGCCCAGTGTCCCGCCTCTGTCCTCACTCCAAGCGGCTCTCTAGACCTCACACTTAGAGCAGCAGCTGCTGGTGGACATGTCTGAGCTCATGATCTCCGCTCCTGTCCCTGGCGACATCCCTAGGCCCCGCTGTCCCATGTGTTCCAGTGCTGTGCCCTACAGAGTTCTGCTTCCTGAGAGCAGTGTCCTGGGCTCTCACACCAGCCTCCTCACTAACCTTCCACTGTCTGTCTTCCCTCTTTATCCTCCAAAGTCTTATCCACATGGGGTCACAGTGGCTTTAGCTCTAAAGCTGCTGGGTGTCCAGGTCACTGTGCATAAGGGCTCCCTATGGCACAGCATAAAGCCAATGCCATCTGAAGGAGCTGACCCCAACTTCCCAGCCCACTAGCCTGCTGTGCCTGCTCCTCTGTGCCTTTCTGTTGCTGCTGCCTCTACCTGCACAGCTCTCCTCTCCACCCCCCCCCCCACCTTCACCTGCCCAGTGTGGTGACTTGTCCTTCCCGACCCTGGGTCAGGACTCATGTGGTGCCCCGCTGCTGCCCAGGGCTGGCCTCAGGCTTGGATGCCCTCTCTTGACTACCCGTGAGTTTGGGGCATCTCTGTTATGAGCTCTAACCGCTCTGGCCTGTCCTTCCCATTTGGGGAGTCCTTGGGTATCTTTTTCCCAGTGTCCAGCACAATAAGCACTGGTGAAATGAGACTGTTTAGGTGATCATTTGTAACAGCAAAACAAATGGAAAACAACAGAGTCAACCGTTCAAGTGTGTTTTACTTCCTGGTGTCAGGAGGACAGAATGCCTAGTTAGACCAGCCCATCTAATGAGCCTAGAATAGGAGTGTCTCATAACACTGTGCCTTCACCTCCTGTTTCCATTTGCTGACACGAGAGAGTCCATCTAACTGTCTTGCTCTGTGGGGACATCTCGGGATCACTGCTGTCCTGTTTCCACGCAGCCCCCGTCCATCTGCCCTTCTCAATGTTCTCCAGGGGCCTCTGACTTCCCGACATTTTAAAATTAGACATGCCTCTTAGAATGCCTTCTGAGCACCTTCTGGGCTTCATCCATGTCACTGGAGAAGGACATGGGACACATGTCACTCAGGAGGAGGGGACAGTCCTGGGCATAGAGGGGCAGCATCTGTCACAGTCCCCTCAGATTCCCTCCTGCATTCATCCATTATCCACTCAGTAGAGTTTACCCAGCACTCAGTGCCTGCAGCAGATGTCAGAAGAGATCCCTTGACCGGCTTGTAGTTCCACACCGTCGTTAAGGGCACAAGTTCTAAAACCAAATGCCACCTGGCACTGCCACCTGCAGTGTGACCACGGGCAGGTCACTTGACCTCCCTGTATCCTCTTCCTCCTTTAAATCAGGGTTAAGAATAGTATCTAACCCATAAAGATAGAGAGATTGCGGATCGAATGAGATATAACAGGCTTAGCAAATGTCCGGCCCAGAGTCAGTGCTCAGCAAGTCATAGCTAGCATGGAAGGGAGGGACCGCAGCAGCCTCTCTCAGGGCTGGGGGACGCAGCGGTGAACAGAGAGCACCACCCCATGGTTTATATTCTTGTTACAAATAAACAGATGAACAACTCACATAGGAATGCTGTTTGGAAGACCAAGGGGACTCTGTGACATGGGGTGGTGGGGATTCCTCAGATAAGACATCAGGAGGCCCTCTAGCAAGAGAGCACTTACACCAGGCACCGGAGAGGAAAAGGAGCCTGGTCAGGAAAAGCCACATGAAAATCAGGAGGAACGTTGCAGACACAGGGCACGACAAACACAAAGGCTGTCGGTGGGAGAGGGTCCGAAGTGTTCTAGAACCAGCCAGAGGCCAGTGTTGGCTGGGACAAATGTAAACCAGAGAGAAGTTTGCCCTGGAGCTGAGGGTGGCAGGGGAGACCTTTGGAGGCTGGAGCTTCATCTGCATGCGCTGGGAGGCCAGCACGGGGCTGTAACGTGCTCTGAGCCCCACCCCGTGGGACCTGTGGAGACACAGCTGGCACGAGGGGGTCAGAGCAGGCATCGGGGCACATGGGAACTTCTTGGGGTGGGTTCTGCTAGCAGGCTGTGGCTCCTGCCTCCTCTTCCCTTGGACGTGCCTTTAAAAGAGGTAGAGTACCTGCGGGCCTGGTCAGAGGCCCCCGGTGGACGGCTCCGTCCTACACAGTGAGTCCCTCATGCTGTGATTCACGAGTCTTGTGAGTGCAAAGCAAGGCTCCAGCAGGGCTAAGACCCGAACGACTAGGTTGTTAATAACACACGAGATAAGTCAAAGTGTGAATCCATAGTAAGTAACACCATAAGTAACGATATATTTTAAACCGTACTGAATTCTTCTTGTTTTGCTGTGGTCTTGAGTCTGGCCAAGTGTTCTGAGGCCACTGGGGCCCCATGAGTCTTGTCCCCGTGGGGCAATGGTCTCTGCCTCCTCTGTGCCTCCCACGTGTTCCTCTGCAGGTTCCCTCCCTGTCCCCTCCCTGTCCCCACCTTCCCAGCCCACCCTTTCTGCGGGTCTCCCCGATCAGGTCCCAGCCCCTGACTCCATTCCTACCTCTGCTTCCCCTAAACACCACCTCTGAGTAGATCCAGTCCGTCTCCCTGCCCTTCTCACACCCTCCCCTTCAAGGGCACCGGCCTCCCCCACCTTCCAAGGGGCTTCTGCCCAGTGGGCAGCGGCCTCAGCCTCCCCCAGCCACCCTGCCCCCCTCCCTCTGCTCCTGACCATCAGGTAGGGCTCAGTCCCCTGGGAATGGGCCTGCCCAGGGGGGTCCTGGGCACTCATGGAGGAGGGGAACTTGGAAGATGAGGTTTTAGGGTTCAGACACAGCCAGAGAGGCTCATCTTCTCCAGCGTAATTCCTGGACTCCTGGGCCGTGTGAGAAACGAGGTCAGAGGAGAATCCGGTGCCTTGGTCAGGGAGCGTGAACCATGGTGTTTTGTATTTTTAGCACAATCTTCTCAAATATTCACTGTGAAGTGTAGAGCAGCTCCGACACACTGTGAGGGTCTGACTTCAACCAGGCCTGTCCCAGCTGCATTGAAATCCATATGAAAGAGAACGATTACATTCAGTGAACTTGGCTGGGAGAGAGGCAGGGAAATCTGACTTTGGGGGAAAGTATTCCTCGTCCATTTGTGGGCACGTTCCCACTTCTGTCCCTCCCGGCCATATCTATCCGATGCTGGTTGCAAGACCTTGAGCCCACTGAGCCCAAAGAGAGGGACTTCCTGAACAAGGGCGTCTGTGAACCCCAGAGGACACCTGGACAGTCTTCCTCCTCCTTTCCTTTCTCACCATAAGATGACAGCTTTGTGTCCCTTACCCGTGTCCCCTGGAAGCAGGGACCAGGAAGAAGGCAGCTCTGTGACCACATTCCAATCCTTGAGAATAAGAGAAAAGACCTCTTTCCCAGAAGCCCCAGCTCACAGCGTGATGCAGGGGAGCTCTGTGATGGGCTCAGCTTGGGTCACGTGTTCTTCCCTGGCCTGGGAGTGGAGTGACCCCCAGCAGAAGCAAGTGTTGTGAAGAGCATTCTCTGAAGTCAGGACCCAGCACACAGCACCATCACCCTCCACGTGTACCTCCTGCAAAGCCCAGAATCTAAACCACCCTCAACTCCTCCTTGCCCAGACAGATAAAGTACAGCTTTTGATTAAAGCCCCTTCTTATCTTGCACCACCCTGCTTCCCCAAATTCCAGATCCTTCAGGTGTCCTGACCCTGCCACCCTGTCTGGAGGTCCCTCCCCCTCCCACCTGCCTGTGCTGACCGCCTCTGACTCCAGCTGTCTAGGCCAGCAGAGTGGGCAGCCCCTGCAGAGCCTCCCGGCTGTTGCCCTCCCACCCTGCAGCCAGTCCCCAAGGAAGACAGTTTCCACCCTGGGACAGCCCTCCCCACTGATGTGTCTCTGTCCCCTCACCACTTTGCAGTGTCCTCAAGAGCAGGGACTGGTCTTATTGACTTGGAATTCCGGCAGTGAGAAGGGGCACATAGTGGGTGCCCAAGGGAACACTTCGGTGTTGGTGTTGAATAGGATAAAATAACCCACGTAATTGAAGAAGTTGAAAAATCATTTAGAACCTAAACGG